>NC_139022.1:29586668-30055178 GCF_964662115.1 Mustela nivalis
GAGAACATAGGCATTAATCCCTTTGATATCAGCCACAGCAACTTCTTTCAAGATATGTCTCCAAAGGCAAAGGTAACAAAAGCAAAAATAAACTTTTGGGACCTCATCAAAAATCAAATGCTTCTGCACAGCAAAGGAAACAGTCAAGAAAACAAAGAGGCCACACATGTAATGGGAGAAGATATTTGCAAATGACAGTACAGACAAAAGGTTGATATCCAGGATCTATCAAGAACTTCTCAAACTCAACACACACAAAACAGACAATCATATCAAAAAAATGGCCAGAACATATGAACAGACACTTCTCCAATGAAGACATACAAATGGCCATCAGACACATGAAAAAATGTTCATCATCACTAGTCATCAGGAGAGGAGATTTCAAATTAAAATCACATTGAGATACCACCCTACACCAGTTAGAGTGGCCAAAATTAGCAAGACAGGAAACAACATGTGTTGGAGAGGATGTGGAGAAAGAGGAACCCTCTTCCACTGTTGGTGGGAATGCAAGTTGGGGCAGCCTCTTTGGAGAACAGTGTGGAGATTCCACAAGAAATTAAAAATAGAACTTTCCTATGAGCCTTCCAATGCACTCCTGGGTATTTACCCCAAAGATACAGATGTGTGAGTGAAAGAAAACATTGTACCCCAATGTTTATAGCATCAATGGCCACGGTTGCCAAACTGTGGAAGGAACTAAGATGCCCTTCAATGGACAAATGTATAAGGAAGATGTGGTCCATATACACTATGGACTATATATATATATATACTGATATGGACTATGCCTCTATCAGAAAGAATGAATACCCAACTTTTGTAGCAACATGGACTGGACTGGAAGAGATTATGCTGAGTGAAATAAGTCAAGCAGAGAGAGTCAGTTATCATATGGTTTCACTTATTTGTGGAGCATAACAAATAGCAGGGAGGACATGGGGAGTTTGAGAGGAGAAGGGAGTTGGTATAAATTGGAAGGGGAGGTGAGTCATGAGAGACTATGGACTCTGAAAAACAATCTGAGGGGTTTGAAGTGGTGGGTGGGTGGGAGGTTGGGGTACCAGGTGGTGGGTATTATAGAGGGCATGGATTGCATGGAACACTGGGTGTGGTGAAAAAATAATGAATACTGTTATGCTGAAAATAAAAAAAAAGATTAAGAAAATTTAAAAAATCTTAGAAAACAAATTTGAACTTGGTAAATTTTCTTAAACTGAACACTATGTGTGTAATCAACATCTACACAAAGAAACTGGAAACCACTAACACCACAGAAGCTACCCATAAGCCCTTTCAGCCACTAATCTTCCAAGCAAAGGTAGTTTTGATGAATCTGTAGTTTATATAAATGTAATATTTTGTAACTTTCTTCTTCAGTTCAACATGTTTCTGAGATCTATCTATAGCATTGTAAGTAATGTTAGTAGAATGTCTATTCTTTTTTTAAAGATTTTATTATTTATTTGACAGAGAGAGATCACGAGTAGGCATAGAGGCAGGCAGTGAGAGAGAGAGAGAGAGAGAGAGAGGAGGAAGCAGACTCCCTGCTGAGCAGAGAGCCCAATGCGGGACTCGATCCCAGGACCCTGGGATCATGACTTAAGCCAAAGGCAGCGGCTTAACCCACTTAGCCACCCAGGCACCCTAGAATGTCTATTCTTATTGTTTGACAATGTCACAATTGATTTATCATGTCACCACCAGTAAGCTTTTGGGTCGCTGCTCTCTCTCTCTCTCTCTTTATCTTGTCTGCTACTACATATCTTTTGGTGAAGATTATGCATATATATTTGTTAGATATTCACCTGAGTTTGTTTCTTCTGGAGCAAAGAGAACATATATGTTTAGCTTTAGTCACTGTTGCTACATACAGTGTTGTGGGGACATAAATTTTTTTCTTGACTGCTACTTTTTTTCTTTTCATTTCCTTTCCCCCATTAGAATGTAAACTTTTAAACTGTAGGTGTTTTTCTTATCTTGCTCAAAGCTATGAATAATAAATGAATACATGGATGAATGATTGAGGAAGCTGTATCTGAAAAATACAGTGTTCAATCAATCACATTCCTTGAAATTTTGCAGCTTAATACAGTAATTTAAAATATTACCCTACAGAAGTTCCTTACTTCCTTGATACCCATTGTTTTCATTTGTAGTTAAAGCTGCTAATATGTGGCTTATTTGTTATGAAATTGTTAGAGGGTGAAGAACCTTACAGAGTATGTGAATTATTAAGTTTTAAACAGGTTGGCTAATATGGTTGATTATGATTATTAATAATTTAATAAAGTGACCCTTATGATACCTGAGTAAACACCTTATAGAATCAAATGGAACACTGAACATGATTTGCCACATTCTATTGTCCTCAAATTCTGGATCAGTTGGGAGTATGAATATGGAATATGAGCAAACTTCTATTATCTGACTGGTTTATGATTAATCTTGATGACCCTGTGACATATTTGAAAAATCATTTTAGTATCCTCTCAGCCCATATCCCTGTGTGTTTTTCTGACATTTGGTATACCTTTGAGTATATGATACCCTCACGTTGTCTTTTCTGGAAAATATTCTTTGTTCTCATCCATTAATTTTAACTTACCTGAAAAATAACTTTCAATTATGTGTTACAAACAGAAGGTAAATACTACATTGCTACTTAAAGTAAAACACAATTATTGCAGGGATCACAATGACTATTTAAGAAAACTAATCTGACTCTCCTGACAAACTGACAAATTGGAACATACAGGTAGCTACACAACTGTCTTCCTAAAGGGCTGGGTCCAGTATCAGTCCTCAAAATTGAGAAGATAATTTTTTTTATTATTTTTAGATGGTACATATACTTATACAGCAGTATCATATATACCAAAAGTGTCACCTTCCCTCTTGCACTCCTCAACATAGGTTATGCCATTTAAAATTGCATGCAATTTATGTTGTTTCCAAAATGTGAAACTGAAGAGCAAGAAATTTTATTTTCAATTAATTCCTGAAAAACACTGGACATTTATTTTGAATGCATGTGAACAAGATTAAAATAAAGGGAGGATAGAAGAAAGAAGACGGGATGAAAAAAATGAAGACCAAAGCATTCATTTTTATATTGATTCTTTCCCCTTTTTTCCTGCACAATTGAGCCTACTTTCCAGTTTAATCCTTCATTGAGAACATGGTCACAGTGTCCACAAAGGCTCCCATTTACTATTGACATGAGAAGAAGCCACTATCAAAACATTTCTCCTGACACTCTTTGTGTACACTTGAATCTGCCCAGTGCTCTCTTCAGAGCTCCAGTCACATCCTTGTTCCTCAGACTGTAGATGAGTGGATTTAACATTGGTGTAAGGATTGTGTAGAACACAGAAAAGACTTTGTCCTGGGCTGGCCTGTGGTAAGAGTGTGGAAGCATGTAGGTGTACATGGCAGCCCCATAGAACAAGGTCACCACTGTCATGTGAGACGAGCAGGTGGTAAATGCCTTCTTCCTCCCCTCCACTGAACTCATGTGGTGGACTGTGGTTAAGATTCGGGCATAAGAAGCAATCACCACAGAGAAAGGAATCAGCAGCATCAGAACACAGCACACATACATTACTGTCTCATAGAGGGCAGTGTCTGCACATGCCAAATGCAGGACTGCAGGTGCCTCACAAAAGAAATGGTTAATTTCACGGGAGTTGCAGAAAGGAAAGCTCATGGTGATGGGAGTTAGAAGGAAGCCATCCAAAGAGCCCCCAAACCAGGAACTTGCTATGATCATCCAACAGACACGGTAACTCATAAGTACAGGATAGCGAAGGGGTTTGCAGATGGCCACATAGCGGTCATAGGCCATGAGGCCCAACAGGAAAAACTCAGCTCCCACAAGGGTGAGGTAGAGGAAATGCTGAGCTGTGCACCCCATAAAGGAGATGGTTCTTTGACCAAGCAGGTAATCAACCAACATCTTCGGGACAATGGTGGAGATGTACATCAGGTCAATGAAGGACAGGTGACTAAGCAGGAAGTACATGGGAGTGTGAAGTCGTGAATCAGTGTGGATTAAGAATATCATGACCCCATTTGCTATCAGTGCAGTGAAAAAGATGATAGAGATAATAGCAAAAAGAAGGCCCGAGATGTCCTTCCTGTTGAACAGTCCCATGAAGATGAAGTCTGCAGAGGAGGTGTTATGCACTTCCACTGATCCCATGACAGTGATGCTGTGACCTAGAATCTTTTGAATAAAATGACATTATTTTGAGAGAATTAACATAACAGCATATGAGCTGACTCTTAGACAACAAAATTCTGAAAGTTGGAGGACAACATTTAAAAATATTTTCTTACAACTTTGGCACAGATATCTAGCAACTAATATATTCTAGATGTTATTTTTACATAAAATCGATAACCTTGAATTAATATTTCTTTAAATACATTGGACAAGATGATGTCAACAGATGTTATTTTACTATAGTGACACATATAACAACACAGAAGGGTGTAAACCATGTTATTCAGTTCAACATACCCTGATGTGTGTGTGTGTGTGTGTGTGTGTACATATTGCCTTATGTCTGTTTAAATTGGTACCCTTATTAAATGAATTTTTATTATAATCAACATTATCACCAATTAAAAATATCTCATTACTGACTACGAGTAGTTTTTCTCTGCCATTAGGTACAAATAAGTGATCTGCTGTATGGGTTGTAAGAATTAAGAGTATCCTCTTGGTTTCAGTTCATCTGTGTTGCAGATGAAATTGTATGGGAGAAAATAAAGTATAAAATGGAAACCATTCTTGCAAACTCAGAAAAAAGAGGCAAGTTACTCCTGCAGAATTACTTTAGTTTATTTTTAAGACAGAAATTTAATTTTAGGATGATGAAGAATTGGCATCAGGATTATGTATAAGCATCAGCATTAGTCAGGTATTAGCATTTAACATTAGCAATTAGAGTAAATAGCACAGAAACATATATGGTAAGATATAAACCACCTATTATTTTTGGAAATTAAATTTTTATAGTGATTAATAATTAAGAAAAACTGATGGTTTTATGTAATTTCATGTGATGGTAAATCTACAGTTGTAAAATATCTACAACAAAGTTTTTTAAAGTTAAGGATGATTTTTCATGTCCTTTAACATTAAATATGTCAAGGCAAGATATATTTTACCAATATGTTTTTGAGGTTAAGTGACTAAACTAAACTATGTTCCTATAAATATTCTAAAAATATAAACATTTTAGTGAACAGCTCAGAAAACAAAAAGCTATTAAGAATAATTGTGAAGGGGGAGAGACAAGGTGGCGGGGAAGTAGGAGGAGGCTCGCTTTCAACCTGTACCCTAAAGTGAGCTCATTACCTTCCAAAGAACTCCGATCACCCACAAATCAGCCTGAGATCAGAATTATACACGTCTGGATCTCTACTGGAGCAGAAGATGCCAGTGGGCAGGTAAAGTGGAGTAGGAAAGCTGGGCTGATATCGGAATATACACAAAAGGGGGAGGGAGCCACAGAGGTGACCCATTAGAAAGTAATATCCCAATGCGAGAGTGCCCTGTGCCTGGGGACCAGCATTAACTCAGGAGTCTGGTAGAAAGCACTCAAAAAGAGCAAAGGATCATGGGGGAAATTGCGGGAATCGGGGTGTTAGGGTCTGGGCTTAAGCCCCCAGACCCAGGACAGCCACCCCTGGTGCAGAGCCAGAGAGAGTGCAGCAGAGAAACCAGGTCTTGGTCCCTGAACCACCAGCGCACCTGAGAGTGCATGGCTCCCGGCTCCCATGAGTGGCTGGGAGCCTCACCAGCCAACAAGCACAGCCTTTTTGCAGTCCCCACGTGAGTGCCCTGCCATGCCATCAGAGTCCAAATCTTGCCCCCGACCTCCCCTGAAAGATGTGCACACAAACGCCAGCCAGGTGCTCTCAACCTGAAAGACCAGGCACTCCCAGCCCTGGCCAGAGGGAAAATCTCAGTGTGTGATCACTGTTTTGAACTTCCCTAGCAGTCTGGAGCTGCCCAGACAGCCGCTGCTGTTGTGGTTTTGGGTACAAGCAAAAAATCCTGAGTCCCTAGCGACCGAGAATGGGAACCTGCTCTGCCAGCCCCAATGGGGGAATTTATTAGGGCTCTGCAGACCAATTGAGGCTTCTCTCTAAGAGGGAGGTCAGGGTGCAGTTTGCTTTCCTCTAAACCTACAAAAACCATCAAAAGCGGTCAAGAAAAGACAGAAAAACAAAAGTGAACAAATATAAAAAAAACTCCAGAGAACAAAAGCCTGAAAAAAACAGTTTCCTCAGAGCCCACCCCCTTGAGGGGGGCGGGAGGACTTAACTGAGAGAACATCATTGACAGAAAACCCACATGGCAGGCCCCTCACCCAGAAAACCAACCAGGAAAGAGGAAAAAAAAAAGACGATAAGAGAACAACCACCACTACTTCATAGGATAATTTTTAAAATTAATTCAATCCCATTATTTTGGCTCATTTTTTATAGCTAATGTTTTATTATTATATAGATAATTTTTTAACCTATTTACCATCACAGTGAGATGTCCAGTACATCAAATTCCATAATAACCTTCTAATCTGAACTTTTGATACATACACCTGTGTTTTCCTTTTGCATTACTATTTTTTAAATTTCTTTTTTTTTAATTTTAGTTTACTTTAGTCTAGTTTATTCCTTTTTTAATTTTTATTTTCTAATATTCATATAGAAGGTAAACGTCAAGGTAATCCCCTTTCCCCAATCAATGCCACCCCTATAGGTAAACCAATTCCTAATCCCCCCTTATCAAAGGAAAGTTGAGCCCTTTTAAAAGATATCAAGATACATCCGGGAAGAATCAAAACAACCTTCCTCACACACACTGAGAATTTACAACCACTCACTCAACTTTTTCTTCCACCAGTATCTCTGTGTTTTTGTACTTGTCTTGATAGTATATAAATGTTACACTCAGGGTTCTTTTTGAAGAGTTTTTCCCTTTATTTGTATATATATATATATATATATATATATATATATATATATATATATATATGTAAATATATATACATATGAATTTTTTCTCTTGCCATATACTTTTATCAGTCTTTTTGTTTGTCTGTGTCTGTTTGTATACTTCATAAATCTTACCTTGGGGCCCATTTGGGCTGAACCTTCTCTTTTATCTCACCTTTCTTTCCTATCTCTCCCTCTCTTTTTTTTCTTTTCCTTTTCTTTTTCTTCTCATTTGGGTGGGGAACCCTGATTGCTCAGAGGCATTCCAGGGTGCACCTGGACTACACCACAGTCGATACACCCAGCTACACCCGTTCAGTCATCTCTCACCAAAATGACTAGGAGAAGGAAAGCCAACAGAAAAAAAAAAAAATACCCACTGCAACAAAGCTAATGGCTATCAACATAGACAATATGTCGGAAAGAAAATTCAGGCTAACAATTATCCAAGCAATAGCTAGGTTGGAGAAAGCCATGGGTGACCAAACAGAATTGATTAGGGCCCAACTGAAAAGGACCAGAGATGATGTTTTCAATATTAGGGAAGAGCTAAAAGCTACCAGGGATGAGCTTCACAATGCTGTCAATGAGTTCCCATCTAATCTAAAATCTCTCAAAGCTAGGGTAACTGAGAGAGAAAATAGAATTAGTGATCTGGAGGACAAACAGATAGAGAGAAAGGATCAGGAGGAAGCCTGGAACAAACAGCTTAGAAACCATGAAAACAGAATCAGGGAAATAAATGATGCCAGGAAACGTTCCAACATCAGAATTATTGTAATCCCTGAAGGGGAGGAGGAAGAAAGAAGTCTTCATGAAACAAGTTCTTCATGAAAATTTTCCGAATCTCATGAATGGAACCATCATTCATTTACTAGAGGCCTGAAAGTCTTCCCCTCCCAGATTACAGATTTTCGAAAGGGGTGGGGGGTGTGATGTCGGGGTACCAGGTGTTGGGTATTATAGAGGCACAGATTGCATGGAGCACTGGGTGAGGTGCAAAAATAATGAATACTGTTATTCTGAAAAAAAAAAAAAAAAAGAAGAAGAATTGTGAATGGGCATCTCAGTGGCATAGTTGGTTAAGCATATGCCTTCAGGTCATGATTCCAGGGTCCTGGGATTGAATCCTTATCTTCTCCTTCTGCCATCCCTTATTTCTGCTTGTTATCTCTCTCTCCCTCTCTCTTTCTTTGGTAATAAATAAAACCTAAAAATAATGATAATTTTGAAGAGTTTACTTTGTGCCAAGTGCTTCATATCTATTGATTTGCTGAGCTTCACAATAAACCTTTCTCACTGATGGCAGAATTATGAGTGATGCTCTAATGGTCACATATGCTATTAATGGCAGAGATTTTTGGACCAAGCAGTGTTTGAATCACTGTGTTCTCACCTACATTCTAAAAAACCTAGGCATTTAAATTACTTGTCAAATGAAATGCACCGACAATGTGAATCTATTAAATTTTAACTATATGTATTAATTAATGTGGTTAATAAAAATGTCATAACTCAAAATACATCACATAAATTATTATAATCATAACTGCTTATTTTTAATAGGATAAACTCTTATTTTTTTCTTGTTTATCTTCTTTTGGTGCTAATTTTAAGAGCTTTGAGCTAAATTTTATAAATTTCCCTGACACCATGTATCATTTCATTATTTTCAATCTGCCTCATTTTTCTTCTACCTTTCTAATTTCATTAAAGGAACACATTAACATATGTATCTCTTGGAAAATGTCAAGTTTATAGAATAGCCTATATATATTCTAATAAGTAGAATTCTGTTTCCACATCTCCCACATTTTGGGGCCTAACTTTTATCATGTTGTATGATCCCAGTAACAGAGAGATGAGGTATTGCTTTCCATGGTCTAGTAGATTTATTTGTTCACCATTTACATGCATTCTAAAATCTTTTAAAAATATTCTGTCCCTCAAGTTTTTTTTTTTCCTATCTCATCTATCTTCCTACCAGTAACAAAGGCAAACATTAAGTCTTCTCTAGTTCTCATCTGATTGGCCTTCTTCTTTTTTTTGTATATAAAAATGTCTAATTAGTTATTGTGGACATCCCTGCTATAAACATTGGGGAGCATGTATCTCTTCAAGTCACTATGTTTGCATCCGTCAGGTAAATACTTAGCAGTGCCAAAATCTGGAAAAGCCCACATGTCCATCAATAATTCAGTGGATAAATAATTTGTATTATATCTATCTATCTATATCTATCTATCTATATATTTGAATATATATACATATATATGAAATGATGAAATTTTATGGGAGAAAAGTAATATGTGGAATTTAAGAAACAAAACATATAAACATTAAGGGAAGGGAAGAGAAAATAAAAATAAGATGAAAATTGAGAGGGAGACAAACCATAAGAGACTCTTAATTCTAGGAAACAAACTGAAGTTGCTGGAAAGGAGTAAGGACGTAGGGGATAATTGTGTGATGACATTAAGGAGGGCATGTAATGTATTGAGCACCAGGTGTTATTTTCAACTGATGAATCACTAAAGTCTACCTCTGAAGCTAAAACAACAAAACAACAATAACAACAGCAACAACAACAAAGGTCTACTTGGTCAAAGGCAAGTTCCATTTGGTTAAATTTATCATCTACTCTTTTACTATGAGGAAGGATAATGAGAAGGAACTGTATTTGTTGAATATATATATATATTCATATATATTGTATTACATGCAATATAATTATACAATAATTGTACAATTGTGTATATATGTGTTATATACATATATAATATATATTCATATATATATAGTAAAGTTATGTTGAGCAGAGATTGTATTGCTTTGTTATGTTTAGCACAAATAAAAATGATCAGAAAATATCAGAAATAAATACTATGTAACTTTATATAGATATTTCCTTCTGAAATGATGTAGTAGACATAGAGCAAAGCAAAATTTAAAATCAGATGAAGTGAGTTCTTTCCCTGATATTAATGTATTCTGTTGCTTTGGCTTCTCTTCCCAAACTCAGCCTCAGTTTCCATTTATATTAAATTTAAATAATATAATATGCAGGGTTGCTCTATGGATCAAATGAGAAACTCTTAGGTGAATATATTTTATAAAATGCAAAGCAAAATGCCAATGTTTTATCCATATATGTTAGTTCAAAACTATTGGTAAGTATGTAAGAATCTCCAATTTATTATTCAAGCAATCTGTATATTGAACTAAAATGCATGAATTTGATTTGTAAAATACTCCTGAGCTTCAATTCAATGGGCTCTGGTAACCCTGGCAAAACTACTTCAGCTGTTAAATTCTATATTTTTTCTCTAACTTTCTCTTCAATTATAGGAAATGGCCTTTAGCATAAATTTTCAGAAATATATGCATCACTTTTAAGCCTGAAGAGAATCAAAATATCTATGAGAAGAATACATATGCTCAGTCTAGAAATTATAAGAACACAAAAAACTTATTGGATAAAATTTGCATGACTTTATTGGATGAAATTATCTTCAAAATTTACTTAAATTACTAATTTTTACACTATATCACAAATTGAAAGAAAAGTAATGTGTTTATGCTGTCATGACATTTATAAATAAGTATTCTTTCTTATTTTGTAAGGGGTACATATTTAGTTGAGTACAGATATTTGAAGTTACTTCTCCCGCCTAACTGAAGTTAGTTTATGATTCATGCTCCAGCCTTGGATGATCATTGGGAGCATCTTTTGAATCAAGTTACAATAGAATCTCTAAGTTTTAAGGTGCAGCATTTTCCTAATTCTATATGGCCACTTGTGAACTTCCTGCCAAATGAAAGAGCAGACTCTATGTTTTTTTGTTGTTGTTGTTTTGTTTTGTTTTGTTTTCTTTTTTTCCAGTGGAATGGCACCATTGCTAGGAAGCTCTGTGCTAACTTGGATTAAAAATTGCCCCGTGGAGCCTCCTTCTTGCCCTCTAGATCTGCTCAGAAGCAGCGTTTTCCTTTTTTAACTTTAAGCCTTTCATAATATGAATGTGGTTAGACTTTCTTCATGCTTCTCTGTGCCAAGTTATGCTTTCTTGTTCTTGTATACATTCATGAAGACCTTGCCAAAATGCTCAGGTTCCAGGTAATAACTTGAGATGATCTTTGGCAATGTTCATGTCAAAATGCAATATCTCAATTTCAACAATTACTTCAGGTGAAGTTTATTCAGTGCAGAATACTCTAGAAATATTATTTTTCTGTTCTTATATTGATACATCACACTTTTGGCACATTCTGTACACATTTAAAGTCTTCTGGTTGAATCCTTACATAATAATCTCTCAAGCCAGGGCAATTCATAGTTGTGCAGTTTTGAAGCTAAATACAAAACTTTACATTTATCCCTAAATCTTCTGTGTACTCCTAAATTTGGCATAGTATCTCAAAATTTTGTAATCATTAATAATAAAATCATATTAAAGTAAGATTCATAGACAATTAAATGTCAATGTAATTAGACAATTTCAGCAATTATTTATTTTTTTTTAGAACATCACTTGAAGGAGTGACTTAGAAGCACATTTTTTGTCAAACATATACCCGCCCCATGCCTGAGCCCCTGAACAGATCACATACCTGGATAGCCACATCTACAGAGACCCACGGTTTCTGATTGAAGTTCATTTTATGGTATGATTGGCATAAAAACAAACAAACAAAAAACAACAATAAAACTTGAGAACCTCTTCCAGACTGAAATTGAAGAATATAGGCACCAGTACAACCTTTAAAGGTATTTATGGAAAAATGATATGTAAAAACATTTTCATCCAAGTGCTCTTGGCTTGAAGTCAGAGAGCCTATGGGAATCTGTCTATGTGTTGTTAAGGCAAGCACCTCCACTTCCCAAACTTCAGTGTCCTTTTCTGTAACAAAATGTCAAGTATACAAAAGCAGTCATGCCAGTGGTGGTGGTAGTGGAGAACCCCAGCAGGAAAATAGGAAGCTTTTTTTATTGGTGCCCAAAAACCAAGACTAAATGCAAGTTTTTCATTTAACCTCTCTGTGTATTCCAAGTAATATTGTCTGTATCCTTTCTAATTCACAAGGCCAATTTTCCCCTAAATCTTTAGAAAAAGAAAAAAAAAGAGAGCAGGAAATATTTTGCAAAGATCATATACACACAGACATAAAAAGGTATTTTATAGAAAAGAAGATTCTCTGCACTATTCTATTCAATAGCACCATGACAATTGGTTATTTGCAATGCACACTCTGGGTAATTTCCCAGAATAAACAGACAGTCCACTTCTCATTGTAGTTGGGTGGGGGACATTGAGCAGTCATTACCTCACTAACCTTGCACATGAGATTTGAAGCCCATGAGTTTAGACAACCCTTCCTCTGTTTCCTTATGTTTAACTTGCATAAGTTTTATTTACATCATATAAAGAGAGTTAATTCACTCAGAACCCTAGGAAATGCTGAGGAAGTTCAGTAATTTCCTTATTCTTCAAATACTTAAAGTCTCCTTTGAAGAACTAGGCTAAGCGCTCATCAGGATTTGATTTGTCATCTGTGAGTTTCTTGAAAATTTCAACAGACCTGGGTTTTCATTAAGGTAATAAGAAATGAGGAATAAACAGAGTTGTTCTAGATAATCTAAAAGCTTAGATGATTCACTGAATTTCTTAAATTTGAACAATAATTTTGCATTGTTTAGAAAAACTTCAAACTATTAAAGCCAATAATTTGATTTACAGAAACTTTCAGAATGATTTATTCATTTGCCCAATATCATGTTTGGCCTCATCACCCCCATTCTTCAATACTTTTCTCAGCCATGCAATCTGAATGCTATGTATTAAAAACAGCTTGCTAGACACATTTTTTGGTATGCATAAATTAGGAAGGTAAGGCACATCATCAATATAAAGAAAATCACCCTATGTCTAATTTTATTTTTTTTAAGATTTTATTTATTTGCTTGAAAAAGATCACAAGTAAGCAGAGAAGCAGGCAGAGAGAGGGAGAAACAGGCTCCCTGCTGAGCAGAAAGCCTGATGTGGGCTTGATCACAAGACCCTGGGATCCTGACCTGAGCTGGAAGTAGAGGATTAGCCCTCTGAGCCACCAAGGCGCCCCATCCTATGCCTAATTCTATACTAAACTTAGGTCCAACTAAAGAAAGGTAATCTTGTCACTTACTCAGAGTGGAATCCTCTCCATATAGCCATTCAGAGTAGGATGCATTGTTAAAAGGTAGAGATGGTCATATAAAATTTAGTAAATAACAACAACAGCAATAACAGCAATAACAACTAAGAAAAGAATGAGGAATGAACAAAAACTTTCTAGGCAATGGAGGTGATATGTTACTGGAAGATAAATAAATGATAAAGATGAGTGGATTTAAATTATCCTCTAGTTTATGTTGACAAAAAAAAAAAAAAGCACAAGGTTATTTTTAGTAAAGGATATCTACAATGGGAAAACTTTCAAGATCTGGCCAATCTGTACATCTAGGTGTCCTCTGCATGAAAGCCTAGCACACAGGGGTATTGAATTTAGATTCATGAACTTGAATTTCCTGAACTATAGACTATAATTATTCTTAGCAAATGATATTGGAATTAGCACAAAGAGAGATGTGCAATTTATTAAGAGCTCTTTTGCAATATAACTCTACAGAAGGAAGTATTAAAAGAATGTCATCCTAAAATCCCTGAAATGTTTTGCATTGCCAGGACAAATCATACAAATTTCCAGCTTCTACAAAAGTATGTTAATTCTTGCTTCCTGTCTTTACAAGAAAATACCCAGAAACCAAATAAAAACAATTGTGAAAGCGTGAGAAGGCAGGAAGAAAGCTGCAGACCATTAAAGAATGCTGAATCCTCTCTGGGTGTTCTGTGTTTGGGTTCCTGGGTGCCAAGGGGAAAGCCTAGGGTGAGAAGAAGCAGGAGCTTAAATAATTTTGTGAGAAGGCAATAAAATGAAGTGCACTTGGAAAGAGCAGGTCTCTTCCCTATGGATTGCAGCAGATATTAATGAGACAGATATGTCACAGTTAATTAGAAGTGTTTCATGGGGTAGAAGAGAGTGAGCCCTAGTGTCATAAGGGCTTTGAGAAAAGTGTTTCAATCACTGGACTCACAAATGCAAGTCCCTTATTTTCTTAGAATTTCATCAGAAATTTCCTCTAGCAGGTTTTCCTCCTACAGAAATGTGGGGGACTATTGTGAAAAGACATAAAAAAAGATGAAAAACAGCCCAATTCATGTTATTTATTTTAGCATTTTATTGGCAGTCTAATAATAATTATTCTATTTGTGTATAAAGGCAATGCATACACTGGGAAAAATAAGAAAATGTTTAAAAATTTAAAAGATTCCCCCCCAAATTTACAAGCTTTCTTAATATCCAGAAATAGGTGCCAAAAACATATATAGAAGGTCATCCTTACAAAATTGCATTTCAAACATGTGTATGCATACATACATAAATATAATACATACATATAACATTTACATATAAACACATATATATGCAAGGGTATGTGTATGTATCTCATATAATTTGACAATTTATATTATTCATAAACTATTTTATATGAAGTGTCTTTGATGTGAAATATTCTTCCTAAGGTAGAATTCAGTGTTCCCAGGGTGTTCTACACTATGGCTATGCTCCCTTATATTTAACCTATGCTTCGGTTTTGATACATATATTGCTTTAATTGTGGCACAGATAAATTGTGTAATTGTAAATATCCTTATACTTAATTTTGAGTGTAGATTTCTGAATTTTTTTACATTATCTTTATTCAGAATTATTTAGTCCATTTTTGTAAATATATTTAAAGTTTTTTTTTTATTGTGTTGTTAGTCACCACAAAATACATCATTAGTTTTATTTTTAATTTTATTTTTTTCAGTGGCCCAAGATTCATTGTTTATGCAGCATACCCAGTACTCCATGCAATACATGTCCTCCTTAATACCCACCACCAAACTCACCCATTCCCTCACTCCCCTCCCCTTCAAAAGCCACAGTTTGTTTCACAGAGTCCACAGTCTCTCATGCTTTTGCTCCCTCTCAAATTCCCCCCAACTCACTTTTCCTTTCCTTCTCCTAATATCCTCCATGTTATTTCTTATGTTCCACAAGTAAGTGAAACCATATGGTAATTGACTCTGCTTGACTTATTTCACTCAACATAATCTCCTCCAGTTTAGTCCATGTTGATACAAACACTGGGTATTCATCTTTTCTGATGTAGGCATTCCACTCCATTGTATATACAGACCATATATTCTTTATCCATTCATCTGTTGAAGGACATCTTGGCTCTTTCCACAGTTTGGCGACTGTGGCCATTGCTGCTATGAGCATTGGGGTACAGATGGCCCTTCTTTTCACTACTTCTGTTTCTTTGGTGTAAATACCCAGTAGTGTAATTGCAGGGTCATAGGGAAGCTCTATTTTTAATGTCTTAAGGAATCTTTGCACCGTTTTCCAAAGTGGCTGCACAACTTGCATCCTCACCAACAGCATAAAAGGGTTCCCCCTTCTCCAAATATTCTCCAACACTTGTTGTTTCTTGTCCTGTAATTTTGACCATTCTAACTGATATAAGGTGGTATCTGAGTGTTGTTTTGATTTAAAACTCCCTGATGGCTAATGATGATGAACATATTTTCATGTGTTAATTAATTAATTAAAAAATAAAATATTGTTTTCTCCTAGTGTGGAGAAGAATAAAGAACACAGGGAATTATAGATCATTTATTTATCCTTTACACACATATTTCCAGTACCTGCTTACATATTCAATAGGGGAAATTATGCTTACTTGGATTGTGGAGTTCCAAGGAAATACACCATTGACCCAAGTGAAACAAAATAGAATTTGGTCTGTGTTATCTTAATTAACTTTTCTTTTCAAAATATGTTAATCTTGTTGTTCCTCATTCCCTAACTGCACACAACCAAATCCTACAAATCAGTCTAATTAATTAAATTTTGTCATTTAATGCTCAATCCACCCTATTTCTACAATGCTCTACTATATCTTGGTGGCAGCTTCTAAAGATTTCTTTTTTTAATACTTTATTTATCTGAGAGAGAGATAGAGAGAGCACATGCAGAAGCCAGGGAAGGAACAAAGGGAGATGGACAAGCAGACTCCCTGCTAAGCAGGGCGTCCAATAAGCTGGATTCCAGGACACTGAAATCGTGACCTGAGCTAAAGGCGGATGCTTAACTGACTTAATCACCCAGGTTACCCTGATTTCTTGAGTGAAATTCAGTATCAGAGGGTTACATGGTTTGTAAGAAGTTTTTTTTTTTTTTTTTAATTAGTAAATTGATATTCTAGTTTTTTTTGTTTTGGTTTGGTTTGGTTTTGGTTTTGGTTTTGGTTTACTGTAGTTCCTTGATTACAGATCCTTTATCTCTTTGGTTAGATTTATTCCCAGGTTTACTGAAAGTTTAGCAGATGATACAGAGAATTGTCATATATTCTTTCTCTTACCCCTATTATGAACAACTTGTACTAGTGAGTTTTATTTGTTACAATTGATGAACTAATTTCACATATTACTATTACCTACAGTCAATAGTTTACATTAGGATTCACTCATTTTGTTCTATGGATTTTTCAAATGCACAATGTCACATAACTCCTACCACAGCATTGTACAGAATAGTTTCAGTGTCCTAAAACCCTTTGTGTTCTGCCTATTCATTCTTTCCTCTCCCTTAGCACTTGGAAATCATGAATCTTTTTATTTATTCCATAGATATTCCTTTTCAAGAATGTCATATAACTGGAATCATATAATATGTAGCTTTTCCATATTTTCTTCTTTCAATTAGTATTATATGTTGAAAATTCCTTCCTATCTTTTCATGACTTGATACCTCAATTTTTTATTGTTGTATATTATTCTATCATTTAAATGTAGTCTAGTTATATCTGTTCATCTAGATATTTTGATTAATCCTAAGTTTTTGACGATTATGAAAAAAGCTGCTATAAACATTCACTTGCAGGCTTTTGTGTAAATTCAAGGTTCCAAATCAGTTGGGTAAATCATGAGAAACACAATTACTAGATTATATGGTAAGACTCTTTGTTTCTTTAGCAAACCACCAGATGATCTCTTCAAGTAGATGTATTAGTTTTCATTCCTACCAGCAATGAATGACAACAGTTCCTGTATCTCACTAGCATTTGGTATTGTCAGTATTTTGAATTGTAGCCATTCCAATAAGTGTGTAATGCTACATAATTGTTATTTTAATTGCTACCTATACCTATTTATCCTTTTTCTAATTGTCATAATAAAGTTTATTTTCCATCCTTGTAGCTGGCATATTAATTTTACACATTATCAATCCTTTGTACCTTAGCATATTTAACAAGAGAGTGTGCTTATGTATGTGAAGAACAGAAAATCAGAACTGGGGAAAGTAAAAAAAGAAAAACATGGATATAATGAGGATGGAAAGCAATTACATTTGTTAAGAATATCTAAAATAATATTAGAATTTGATCTTTCAAACATAAAAAGAAAAAAATATATATGAGCTCAAATTTCACAGAAACAGAAATTGGGTGCCATTGACATTAAATGAGACAGAATTTCTTGAAAACAATGGAACTGAACTTTTTATAACACACCTAGTGACTTAACTCATTGAAGTTTGGCTATTTGCTATGATTACACTGTAGCAATACTCCATGCTTAAACCAAGTTGGCACCAGAAACTCAGGGTCACAAGCCTCCCAGTCAGTTCTCAATGAAGGACTTTCACTAGAAGCTCTCATGGCAACCCATTCAAACCCCTCTCACTCTGGAGAGATTATTCTTTCATTTATGTTTTCCTCTTCCTTAATAAACTTTAAGAAACACTTCAAAAATAATAAACACTTCAAAAAAAAGAAGAAAGAAGAAAAGAAAAAAGAAAAGAAAAGAAAAACAATGGAGGTGAAATGAATGTGTAGCTTTCACTATCAGTTCCCTCCTTTTCTGCTTTATTTATTGCTTTTCTTGTACTTCAACATATTTTAGTTGGAAAGCAACTCCCTATTATTTGACACACGGTACTCCCCAAGAAATCTGACAAGATTGAAAGAAATGAAGTATTTCAGAAAGAAAGCCTCAGAAAGGTTAACTCTGGTTTGCAACTGATAATTCTGCTTAACTAAATGGAAGCAGATCTATTTTCCTCATTAACTAGTAGCCAGGTATTCCAACATGTATTGTGTCATTGGTTAAGAATTTTATCTACCATGCAACAGCTTTTGTAGTGCTTTTATTGAAGGCTTGGCTGTGTTTAGCTCACCCACCACAACCAGTGTCTGCCAGCAATAAAACATCACTGAAACCAGTCAGAACATTTTCAGACCGCTAAGAGCATGAAGCCTAGCATAGCTCCATGCATAGATGGTCCAGGGGCCCTGGAATATAGTTCAGGTTCTTACAACTGGACCTACAATTTAGGCTATATACCTACATTCTCCAGATATCAGTTTCCTAAAGAAATTTTACTAAGTCATTTCCAAAGAATTTTCCAGCTCCAAATTTCAAATAAAAAACTAGGCCAAGGACTGCACATGTGATAAGTACTAGTGTTGTATGTAAGTTTGGAATATTAAATTGCACACCTGATATTAGTATTAAACTGTATGTTAAATAACTAAATGAAAACTTAATATAAAATAAAATTAAAAGAAATAAATGAAAAACTAGTTCTTTCCTTCCCATTTTGAAATGTTATCCATGAAATACTGAACTCTGGAAAGAAACTGAGGATTACAAAGGGGAGGGAGATGGGGGTATTAGGTAATTGGGTGATGGGTATTATTGAGGGTGTGTGCTGTGATGAGAAATAGGTGTTATATGCAACCAATGAATCATTGAACATTACATCAAAAACTAATATCCTGGTTAACTGAACATAATAAAAAAAAAAATCCCTACTTTAAAAAAGGAAGAAAAAAAAGAGAAAGAAAAAAGAAAAGAAACAAAAAGAAAAGTCATCCAATGTAAAATCCTATACTGCAGAGAAGGAAAAATGTGCTATCTACTATACCTTTGAAAGAAACAGATTGATAGAAATATCCACACCATAACTGAAATCTAGAAAGAGATCCCAAAAATTTAATAATGTTAATGAATTAAATATTGTTAAAATGTTTATGCTGCCCATAGTAATATACACATGCAATGCAATCCCTATCAAAAAGCGATTGACATTTTTAAAGTTTTTTTAAAATTTTTAATATGTTATGTTAGTCACCATACAGTACATAATTAGTTATTTGATGTAGTGTCCCAAGATTCATTGTCTACATATAACACCCAGTGCTCCATGCAATACATGCCCTACTTAATACCCATCACCAGGCCAACATATCCCCCATCCTCTCCCCTCTAAACCTTCAGAGTATTTCTCAGAGTTCACAATCTCTCATGGTTCATCTCCCCATCTGATTTTCTCCCTTCATTTTTCCTTTTCTTTTCCTAATATCCTCCATGTTATTCCTTATGTTCCATAAGTAAGTGAAACTAAATGACAATTGAATTTCTCTGCTTGACCTTTGACAATTTCAACAGAGCTGGCACAAACATTGCTAAAATTTGTATGGAACAAGAAAAAACCCTGAATCACCAGGGAAATGTTGAAAACAAAAACCAAAGCTAGTGGCATCTGACTTCAAGCTATAATAAAAAGCAGTGATCATCAAGACAACATTGTGCTGGGACAAAAACAGACACATAGATCAATGGAACATAATAGATAGCCCAGAAATGGATCCTCTACTCTATGGTCAACTAATATTCCACAAAGCAGGAAAGAACATTCAATGAAAAAAAGACAGTCTTTTCAACAAATTGTGCTGGGAAAATTTGGCAGCCACATGCAGAAAAATGAAACTGGACCACTCTCTACACAATTCACAGAAATAGACTCAAAATAGATGAAAAACCTAAAATTGAGACAAGAAACCATCAAAATTCTAGAGGAGAACACAGACAGCAACTTCTTTGACCTCAGCTGCAGCAACTTTTTGCAAGACATATCTCTAAAGGCAAGGGGAGCAAAGGCAAAAATTAATTATTGGGAATTCATCAAAATAAAAAAAAATTCTGCATGGCAAGGGAAACCATCAACAAAAATAAAAAGCAACATACTGAATGGGAGATGATATTTGCCAGTAGTATATCAGATAAATGGTTGGTATCCACTATCTATAAAGAACTCAAACTCAACACCCAAAAGACAATGAATCCAGTCAAGAAATGGGCAGAGGACATGAACAGACACTTCTCCAAAGAATACATGCAAATGGCCAAAGACACAGGATAAAATGCTCAACATCATTGGCCATTACAGAAACACAAATGAAAACCACAATGAGATACCACCTTGTACTGGTTACAATTGAAAAAAATAACAAGACAGGGAACAACAATTGTTGGCAAGCATGTGGAGAAAAGGTACTCTTTACACTGTTGGTGGGAATATTAGCTGCTTCAGTCATTCTGGAAAACGGTATGGAGGTTCCTCAAAAAGTTAAAAATAGAGCTACCTTAGGACCCAGTAATTGCACTACTGGGTATTTATCTCAAAGATACAGATATAGTGATAAGAAGGGGTACCTGCACCCCACTGTTCATAGCAGCAGTGTCCACAATAGCCAAACTATTAGAAGGAGCTAAGATGTCCATTGACAGATGGACATCTTAGTAGAAGGAGCCGAGATGTTCAGTGACAGATGAATGGATAAAGAAGATGTGGTTTGTATGTACAATGGAATATTACTCAGCCATTACAAAGGTGAATACATACCATATACATCGACATGGATGGAACTAGAGGGGATTATGCTACATGAAATAAGTCAATCAGAGAAAGACAGTTATCATCATATGGTTTCACTCACATGTGAAATATAATAAATAGTGCAAAGGATCATAGAGGGAGGGAGGGAAAACTGAATGGGAAGAAATCAGAGAGGGAGACAAACCATGAGAAACTCTGGACTCTTAAAAACAAGCTAAGGGTTGTGGAATGAGGGTGGGTGGGGGGATGCAGTAACTGGGTGACTGGAATTAAGGAGGACACTTAATGTAATAAGCCCTGGGTGTTAATTGCAACTGATGAATACTATGTCTAAAACTAATGATTTACTATCTTTGGGTTAATTAAATTTAAGTTATAATATTAAATTAAATGAGAAAATAGTATTTAAATAATCTTAAATAATTGAAGAAGCTTAAAAGTGATTACTGAATTTATGAATTAATGAAGCACTATTTTCTCTCCCCTTTCTCAGTACCTTCTGATGTAATAATTATTTACCACTTAATGACTAAAACATAATAGAATTGACCTATAGAAGATTAGTCTGCATTTTTCCATATGTACATGGTTCATTTTCTCCAAGTCCAAATTTACCTAAAGGAAGAATGTTTTTAGTTGCTACTAAAAGAAAAGGTGTCTGGATTTTTGAAATATTTATTTGAGCCTATTTAAGTATTTCCTTTGAAATGTTTTGATATTTCAGTGTTTTTTAAATATCATTCAAATGTATGCTCACCTAACACTTCTTATAAACTCTACCAATGGAGCATTTTTAAAAAATAAAAAATGTAATAAAAATCACTAATTATTATGAGAACACTAAAAGTGAGCAAATTATGTAATATTAATCAGACATTTGGTAGCATTTATATACATTAACTATAATAGGAGAAGAATTATGAGATAATAATTGGCATTGTAACCAGAGTAGAGTGTTGCCTCAGGTAGCATGCAAATTTACTAATATAAGATGTTTTACAGCAGTCCAACTCAGAAGAACCACATGAAAAGCAGAGCACCAACACCTTTAGGAGAGGACAAGACATGCACAGATATGAAATCTAACATAAAACTAGGATAAAAAGATGAGTTGAAGTATGTGCAGAAGCCCCCCTAAGACTGTTCTACAGTTAACTTTAGTGCTTTATAATGGTAAAATCTCCTCTCAGGGGTAGATATTAGGCCATTTTTTGAACTTGTGATATATGTTAAGCATACACAGTAAACCTTGAATGCCTAAATAATAGGATACATATAAGTTCTCCAGTGTATATGCAAGCTTCTAGACTCTGATTTCACTTAATTCTGACTAAAAGTTAACTGCACTATCCTCAGGGGAGACACTGTTTTAGGAAGTATATATAGTGTTCTCCTTATATACTTCAAGTATATAAAACCTTCCATACCAGACTAACTGTAAGCATTGAATATACTACTGGCTAACACTCACGGAGGAAATGTACCCATGGACTCCAGTAACAGAGTGGACACAAAGAAGGAATAAACACCAGTGGTATTTAGGCACTCTGGCATTATTCATATGTGAATGTTAAAATTGGTTTCACATTTTTAACAAAAGTAGCTGATGCACCTTTCAATATAACTGACATTGGCAGCTGCTGAATGCATTATTCATATGACCCATGGTATAATCCCAAATAATAGCACCCATGTACCCCTGAGCAGATATGGATGACTTAGACTGTCAGATTTCCCTTGACACACAAGAAACCCCTTGACATCTTGCCAAAACCCTTTTAAAGGCCCCAGTTACATCTGTGTTCCTCAAGCTGTAGATTAGAGGATTTAACAAAGGAGTGAGAATGGTGTAAAAAGCAGAGAAGACCTTGTCTTTGATCGGTGTGTGGTATGATTGGGGAAGCATATATGTGTATAGAGCAGCCCCATAAAATAATGTCACCACCATTATGTGTGATGAGCAGGTGGCAAAGGCCTTCTTCTTCCCTTCTGCTGACTTCATCTGGTGTACTGTGATGAGAATCCGGGCATAGGAAGCAATCACCACAGAGAAGGGAATCAGCAACATCATGACACAGCAAATGTACATGACCATTTCATAGACAGCTTTGTCACCACAGGCCAGCCTCAGCATGGTGGGTGCTTCACAGAAGAAGTGATTGATGTTGTGGGAACTGCAGAATGGAAGACTCATGGTGATAGGGGTGAGGAGGAAGCTGTCCAAACCACCACCAAACCAAGAGCTGGCCAAGATCATCCAACAGACGCGGTGGTTCATAAGGACAGGATAGCGAAGGGGGTTGCAGATGGCCACATAGCGGTCATAAGCCATGAGTCCCAGCAGGAAAAATTCAGCCCCCACAAAGCCCATATAGAGAAAGTACTGGGCTGTACAGGCAATAAAGGAAATGTTCCTCTTGCCCACTAGATAATCGACCAACATCTTGGGAACAATAGTAGAGATGTACATCATGTCAATAAAGGAAAGGTGGCTAAGCAGGAAGTACATGGGGGTATGGAGGTGAGGGTCTATGTGGATCAGGAAGATCATGACCCCATTAGCTATCATGGCCACGAAGAAGATTGCACAGATGATGCTGAAAAGGAAGCCCGAGGCTTCACTTTGAGTAAAGAGCCCTGTGAGGGTGAAGTCACTGGAAAAGGTTTTATTGTCTCCATCCATGGCGTTGAGTTGGACCTGGGGGCATAATGAAATAAGTGGGGGGGTTACTGAAAATTCCAGGAGATGACATGAATCCTTTAAAGATGTTTTTAGAAGCATTATTAATTATGTAACTAATATTTAGCATTTTGTATGTGTGTGTATGTTGTGGTGTGGATTTAAAATTTTTCTTTCTTGGATATTTCTTCTAGTTGAAGAAAATTTGAAAGTTGAGTCTCTATGGCATGAAGACAAATGAACACTTGCCAACTGATGATTGGTTTAAGTGAGTTTAGTTATTATTCCAGAACATGTGGACCCCAGAGAGGCTTCTTCATCTGGAGTTAACTTCCATTATTTGAAACATGGATATGACTGGAAAACAACTGAGTTAGTTCAAATAACCAAACAATTTAGTTAGATGTTTTATTGAGTTAGGGATTTTTATCACAACTGTAAAAGTGATCAGCCTTATCTAGAAATAACCATTCAGTTGTTGATACAGCTGAAAATTATGGGCTATAGTAAATTGAATCACAGCATTGTCCATCTGGTTCATTAATCAACGTTAGTTGTTTCTTCACTCATTTGTTGATTTTTAAATCATTTGTACACCAACCTTTATTTATGGAGAATTCCTTGTGTTGCATACACTAGGGATACTATTGTATACAATAGAGGAGATGTCTCATGTGGCTTATGGCTGTAGTTGTGAGATAAAGAGAATAAGCAAATAAAGGACAATTATGGTTCTGGATAATGCTGATAAATACAAGGAGGAGAAGTTTAACACAACAATGAAGGATAACAAAGGAGAAACCATGCGAGAATTTAGGGGAAATATGTTCCTGTAGAATGAATACCTAATTTAAAACCTAAGGCAAAAATGAGCTTATATTCAGGACAGTCCAGGCAAAGCCTTGTGACTGAGAGGTCAGTTAGTTGTCCGAGGTCAGATTTTAAGGCAGATTTTAAGATTTTAAGTAAGGAAGTAAAAATTACTTTCTAAATATTATCAGCAGAATTGAGGCAGAGTTGACAGCTTGTAATCTTTTTTTGAGAATTTAAACAAATGTTCACTCTGATTTTTTTTTTTTTATATTCAAGCTAATGATTTTTTCCACTCGATTTTACATTTTCCTGGACTATGGAAGATTTACAAGAGGAGAACTTCCATCCAGATAAATCTAGCATAGTCTAGGTTGTGCCTCCTGTCCCAGGGTCTCAATTGTTTTAACATATGTCTCTCCCCCTTTTACTTCACTATCAAGAGCATTCTGATACTCATAAGTCTTAGGCATGGTGGGAGACAATATGGTAAAGTAGTAGGTGTTGTTTCAACCTGTCCCCTAAAGTGAGCTGAATTACATACCATAAACTCTGATCACCCATGAACTCAGCCTGAGATTAGAATTATACCCTTCTGGATCTCTACAGGGGTAGAAGACACCAGTGGACAGATAAAACAGAGTGGGAATATCAGACTCATATCAGAAGATAAACAAAAGGGGGGAACCAGAAGGGACCCATTAGAAAGTAATATCCTAATACGAGAGTGCACTGTGATAGGGACCAGCATTGACTTGGAGTCTGGTTGAAAGCACTTAAAAAGAGTAAAAGATCTTAAGGGGAAATTGGTGGAATTGGGATGTTAGGGACAAGGACTTAAGCCAATGGACCCAGGATGGCCACTGCAGGCGGGGAACCAGAGAACGCAGTGGAGAAGCCAGGTATTGGTCCCTGAGCTGCTGGTGTGCCTGAGATAGTTTGGGTGGCTGTGCCCAGGAGTAAGTCTGGGGTGCACGCCAGCTGGTGCTCTCTAGAACCACAGGCTTTTGTGCTCTTCAGGCAAGCTGCATGACCAGGGTCTGAATCATGCTCCATACCGTCCCCTGAAGGTACTGGTCAGTACTCTCTAGGACTGGAAGATTCTGAACACTCTCAACCTGGACCAGGGTGAAAATCTCAGTATGCTATCTCTGGTTGGGACCTCTCTGGAGATCTGGACCTTCCCAGACAGCAGAGGCTAGTATTTCTTGAGGTTTTGGGTCCAAATGGAACTTCCTGTGACCCCAGAGACCTTGACTGGAAAGGTGTTCTGCCAGTGGCCAAGGGGGAAATTTTGTACTCTGTGATCCCTGTCTGTACTCTGTGTCTCTGTCAGAGCAAAACAGACTGAGGCTTCTCTGTGTGACAGAGGTCTGGGTGCAGTTTGCTTTTCTCTAAACCTCAAAAGAACCGCCAAAAGCCACCAAGGAGAGAAAAAACAAACAAAAAACTCCAGAAAACAAAAGCCTAAAAAACTAGTTTCCTCAGACCCCAAACCCTTGATGGGGGTAGGAGGACTCAACTCTAGCAAGAGTGCCTAAAAAACACGGGGCAGGCCCCTTCCCCAGAAATCCACCCAAAACAAAACAAAACAAACAAACAAACAAACAAGAGGACAGCCACCACTACTTCAGAGATACAACTTTTGTTTTTAATCTGTTCCACTATTCTGGTTCTTTTCACTTTTCCCCTATAACTTTTTAACCTATTTACCATCACAATGAGATGTTCAGTACATCTAATTTAATAATAACATTTTAAGGTGAAAATTTTTGATACATATATCTCCGCTTAGCAGAGAACCCAATGTGGGACTCGATCCCAGGACCCTGGTATCATGACATGAGCTGAAGGCAGAGGCTTAACCCTCTGAGCCACCCAGGTGCCCTTATTCATAGAGAAATAAGCTTCAAGGCAGTCCCCTTTCCCCAATCAATGCTACTCTTATATAAAAACTAGTTTTAATCCACTTTTATCTATGAAAAGTTGAGTCCTTTAACAAAGATATCAAGATACATCCAGGAAGAATAAAAATAAACTTCCTCACCCAGCTGAGAATGTATAACCATCCTCCCATGTTTTTCTTCTGTCAGTGTTTCTGTGTATTTGTTTTTGTTCTGGTAGTATATAAATCTTATACTTGGGGGTCATTTTGATGAGGTTCATTTTATTTATTTATTTATCTTTTGTCATCTACTTTTATCAGTGTTTTTGCTTGTATAGTTAATAAATCTTACCTTGGGGTATATTTGAACTGGGCATTCTCTTTTATTTTTCTTTCTTTTATTTTTTCCTGTCTCTGTCTTTCTCTCTTTTTCCTTTTTTTTTTTTTTTCCATTTGGTGGGGACTCTTGATTGCTCAGAAGTGTTCCATGGTGAACCTTGCCTGCACCATGGACGATACATTCAGCTACACATCCGTTCAGCCATCTCTTACCAAAATGACTAGGAGGACGAATGCCAAGAGAGGAAATATTCAGAGACTGGGCCCTCTCCATCAGAGCTTTTGGATATGGACATAAACAGAATGTTGGAAATGGAATACAGGCTAACAGATGTCCAGGCAATAGCTAGGTTGGAGAAAGCCTTTGATGACAAAATGGAGTTGTCTAGGGCAGAAGTGAAAGCCACTAGAGATGGTGTTAACAATGCTCTCAATGAGCTCCACTCTAATCTAAATTCTCTAAAAGCTAGTGTAACTGAGACAGAAGATAGAATTAGTGATCTGAAGGACAAACTCATAGAGAGAAAGGACCAGGAGGAATCCTGGAACAAGCACCTTAGAAGCCACAAAAACAGAATTAGGGAAATAAATGACACAATGAAACGTTCCAACATCAGAATTATTGGAATCCCTGAGGGGGAGGAGAAAGAAAGAAGACTAGAAGATATAGTTGAACAAATTCTCAATGAAAATTTTCCCAACCTCACGAATGAAACCAGTGTTCCTGTACTAGAGGCAGAAAGGTTTGACCCCCAAATCATAAAATTTAGAAAGACCTTGAGATATCTGATTGTGAAAATGATAAATCATAATTGTAGACAGGAGCACTTGAAAGCAGCTAGGGGGGAAAGATTCCTTCCTTACAGAGGAAAGCCCATCAGAATAATGTCAGACATGTCTGCAGAAAGCTGGCAAGCTAGAAAGGGCTTGCAAGATATAGTCAGGGCACTAAATGAGAAGAATATGCAGCCATGAATACTTTATCTAGCAAGACTGACATTCAAAATAGATGGAGAGATAAAGAGCTTCCAAGATGGGCAAGGTTTAAAAGAGTATGGGACCGGGCGCCTGGGTGGCTCAGTGGGTTAAGCTGCTGCCTTCAGCTCAGGTCATGATCTCAGGGTCCTGGGATCGAGTCCCGCATCAGGCTCTCTGCTCAGCAGGGAGCCTGCTTCCTTCTCTCACTCTCTATCTGCCTGCCTCTCTGCCTACTTGTGATCTCTGTCTGTCAAATAAATAAAAAATCTTAAAAAAAAGAGTATGGGATCACTGAGTTGACACTGCAGGAAATATCAAGGAGGGTTCTATAAAGAGGAAAAATCCTAAGAATATCATTGAACAAAAATATATGGAGACAATCTATAGAAACAAAGACTTCACAGGTAATATTATGTCAATAAAAATGTATCTCTCAATAATCACTCTCAATGTGAATGGCCTAGATGTTCCCATAAAATGGTACAGGGTTGCAGATTGGATAAAACAATAGGGCCCATTCAAATG
Source organism: Mustela nivalis (assembly GCF_964662115.1). Taxonomy (NCBI): domain Eukaryota; kingdom Metazoa; phylum Chordata; class Mammalia; order Carnivora; family Mustelidae; genus Mustela; species Mustela nivalis. The sequence goes on from NC_139022.1 coordinate 29,614,733, forward strand.
TTGTCTGCAGGAGAACCATTTTGAACCTAAGGATATATCCACTCTAAATGTGAAGGGATAGAGAAGCATATTCCATGCCACTGGGCCTCAAAAGAAGGCTAGGGTATCAATTCTCATATCAGATAAATTAGATTTTAAACTAAGGACTGCAGTCAGAGATACAGAAGGACACTACCTCATTCTTAAAGGGACTATCCACCAAGAAGATTAGCAATTGTAAATATTTATGCTCCTAATATGGAAACAGCCAATTACATAAGAAAACTGTTAATAAAGATAAAGAGTCACATTGATAGGAACACAGTAATAGTAGGAGATCTTAACACATCAATCTCAGTAATAGACAGATCATCCAAGCAGAAAATAAACAAAGAAACAAGAGCACTGAATGGCACATTGGACCAGATACCTCACAGATATATACAGAACATTCCACCCAAAAAGAACAGAATACTCATTCTTCTTGATTGCACATGTAATCTTCTCAGAGATAGACCACACTCTGGGTCACAAATCAGGGATTAACCAATGCCACAAGATTGTGATTATTTCCTTCATATTCTCAGATCACAATGCTTTGAAATTGGAGCTCAACCACAAGGAAAATTTTGGAAAGAATTCAAACACCTGAAGGCTAAAGACTACCTTGCTTAAGAATGCTTGGAAGAACCAGGAAATCAAAGAAGAACTTAAACAATTAATGGAAAACAATGAGAATGAAGACAATTCACTCCAAAAACTATGGGATACAAAAAGATGGTCCTAGGGAGGAATGCATAGCCATCCAAGCCTCCCTCAAAAAAACTGAAATATCCAGAATATAACAGCTGTCTTTATACCTTAAAGAACTGGAAAATCAACAAGTTAAGCCAACTCTTCACAAAAGTAGGGAAATAATCAAGATCAGAGCAGTGATAGAAATGAGAGATAGAGTAGAATGCATATATGACACTAGAAGCTGTTTTCTTGAAAGAATGAATAAGATTGATAAACCATTGACCACACTAATTCAAAAGAAAAGAGAGAGAGCCCAAATTCATAAAATTATGAATGAAAAGGTAGAGACCAAAACTAACCCCAAGCAAGTAGAAACAATCAGAAGTTATTATCAACAGTTATATGCCAATAAGCTAAGCAACCTAAATGAAATGGATGCATTACTGGAAAACTATAAACATTTAAAACTAAACCACAGAGAAATTGACAACCTGAATACACTGATATCTAGTAACGAGATTGAAGCTGTGATTAAAAACCTCCTGGAAGACAGGAGCCCTGAAACTGATGGATTTCCTGGCGAGTTCTACCGAACTTTCAAAGAAGAAATAATACCTATTCTCTTTAAGCTGTTTCAAAAAATTGACACAGAAGGAAAACTTCCAGACTCTTTTTATGAAGCCAGCATTAACCTGATCCCCAAACCAGGCAAAGACCCTACCAAAAGGAGAATTTCAGAACAATACCCCTGATGAATATGGATGTTAAGTGTCTCAACAAGATTCTAGCAAATAGGATCCAACAGCACATTAAAAAGATTATCCACCTTGACAAGGCGGGATTCATACCTGGGTTGCAAGGGTGGTTTATCAATCAATGTGATAAAACAAATCAATAAGAGAAGAGAGAAGAACCAAATGGTCCTCTCAATTTATGCAGGAAAAGCATTTGACAAAATCCAGCATCCGTTCCTGATTAAACACTTCAAAGTATAGGGATAGAGGGAACATTCCTCAGCTTCATCATATATATCTATAAAAACCACAGCAAATACCATCCTCAATGGGGAAAAGTTGACAGCCTTCCTTTTGAGGTCAGGAACATAACAAGGATGCCAACTCTCACCAATCTTGTTCAACATAGTGTTAGAAGTCCTAGCAACAGCAATCAGACATCAAAGAGAAATAAAAGGTATCCAAATTGGCAATGAAGATGTCAAATTCCCTCTCTTTGCAGATGACATGATACTTTGTATTGAAAACCCAAAAGACTCCACCCCCAAGGTACTAGAACTCATATAGCAATTCAGTAATGTGGCAGGATACAAAATCAATGTTCAGAAATCAGTTCCTTTCTTATACACTAACAATGAACATACAGAAAGGGAAATTAGAGAATCGATTCCATTTACTATAGCACCAAGAACCATAAGATACCTGGGAATAAACCTAACCAAAGATGTAAAGGATATATACTCAAGGAACTACAAACACTCATGAAATAAATCGAAGAAGACAAAAAGATAGAAGAACATTCCATGCTCATGGATTGGGAAATAAACATTGTTAAGATGTATATACTGCCTAAAGCAATCTACATTTTCAATACCATTCTGATCAAAATTTCACTGGCATTTTTCAAAGAGCTGGAGCAAACAATCCTAAAATTTGTACGGAATCAGAAAAGACCCCGAATTGCTTAAGAAATGTTGAAAAAGAACAACAAAACTGGGGGAATCACGTTGCCTGATTTCAAACTTTACTACCAAGCTGTGTTCACTAAGACAGCATGGTACTGGCATAAAAATAGTCACATAGACCATTGGAACAGAATAGAGAGCCCAGATATGGGCCCTCAACTCTATGGTCAAATAATCTTTGACAAAGCAAGAAAAAAATATACAGTGGAAAAGACAGTCTCTTCAATATACGGTTCTGGGAAAATTGTACAGCTGTATGTAAAAGAATGAAACTTGACCATTCTCTTACAACGTACACAAAGATAAACTCAAAATGGACAAAAGACTTCAACATGAGGCAGGAATCCATCATAATCCTAAAGAAGAATATAGGCAGTAACCTCTTTGATATCAGCCACAATAACTTCTTTCAAGATAGGTCTCCAAAGGCAAAGGAAACAAAAGCGAAAATAAATTTTTGGGACTTCGGCAATTTCAAAAGCTGCTGCAAAACAAAGTAAATAGTCAAGAAAACAAAGATGAAACCCACAGAATTGGAGAAGATATTCACAAATGACGGTACAGACAAAAGGCTGATATCCAGGATCTATAATGAACTCCTCGAACTCAACACACACAAAACAGATAGTCATATGATGAAATGGGCAGAAGACCTGAATAGACACTTCTCCAAGTAAGACACAAATGCCTATCAGACACATGAAAAATTGTTCACCATCACTGGCCATCAGGGTGATTCAAATTAAAACCACATTGAGATACCACCTTACACCATAGTTAGAATGGCCAAAATTAGCAAGATAGGAAACAACATGTGTTGGAGGGGATGTGGAGAAAGGGGAACCCTCTTACACTGTTGGTGGGAATGCAAGGTGGTGCATCCACTTTGGAAAACAGTGTGAAGATTCCTCAAGTAATTTTAAATAGAACTACCCTATGACCCTGCAATTGATCTACTGGGTATTTATCCCAAAGATACAGATGTAGTGAAAAGAAGGGCCATCTGTACCCCAGTATTCATAGCAGCAATGGCCATGGTCGCCAAACTGTGGAAAGGACCAAGATGCCCTTCAACAGAGGAATGGATAAGAAAGATGTGTTCCATACACACTATGGAGTATATGCCTCCAATGGAAAGGATGAATAGCCAACTTTTGTATCAACATGGAAGGAACTGGAAGAGATTCTGCTGAGTGAAATAAGTCAAGCAGAGAGAGTTAATTATCCTGTGGTTTCACTTATTTATGGAGCATAAGAAAGAACATGGAGGACATGGAGAGATGAAAAGGAGAAGGGATTTGGGGGAATTTGGAGGGAGAGATGAATCATGAGAAACTGTGAACTCTGAAAAACAACCTGAGGTTTTAGAAGGGCAGGGTTTGGTATGTTGGGTGAGCCTGGTGCTGAGTATTATGAGGGCACATATTGCATGGACCACTGGATGTGGTACATAAACAATGAATTTTGGTACACTGAAAAGAAATTAAAAAAAAAGAGAGCCTTAAGTGTGGTATCCAAATAAATACATGAAGGACTACATAGTTTAAAGTGCAACAGGATATTCTGCAATATCTCAGAGAGTGTAAAGTCATCCACCCTACTGGTAGTATATTTGAATATTTATAAAGAATGAAAATAAGAGAATCCTCCCCCAAAATTCTTCTCTAGTTTTGCCATTCTTCAAAGGCCAAACATAATTTTTGAATTAATTGGCAAATAATTTTGCCCATTGCATGCACTGAGCTATTGTATCATGGAAAGAGGCAGGTGATGCAGTCATATGTGTGTGGAATTAACAGGCAATGTTTTGGCCCAGGAATACCAGTTTGGAGTAAGGGGTCTTTATGGTATCAGTTCCACTATCCTTATTAAAGATTATCATAGAAACACTATGTACTGCTGTATTGATTAAATATATTATTTATGCAGAAGACCACAGTTAAATACATTTGCTAATCTAGTATAAGCTATTCTAATAGTAAGATAATTCTGGTGTTATGAATATTTGCAATTTGTTGCTGTGGGCAACATTTCATTTCTTAGCTACTTATGTATATGTATCTTACAGGCACAATGCATGCAACACTTCATGAGAAGCCCATATTACCCACTCCTCCCATGCACTGTCTTCCAAATTACTTGAAATGATAGACTTTAAAAACATTCTTCTTGATCACACTAATGATTGTCATTTGTGGGACTTCTCAGCAAGAGGTTAGGACTTGTGCAAACTAGGTTCTTGAAAATTCATTCCAGAAAGATTATCATTTGTAAATTTCACTTTCAGACTAATTCCTGAGGAATAAGACACTAGGTAATAGTTAGTATTGCATGAACTAAAATTAAAAAGATCATCTGAGGGCGTCTACATCCTTCCCATAGAACCCGGCTCAAATTTCTTTTTTTTTTCTTTTTATTTAATTTTACTGAGGTGTTTTTTTTTTTTTAATTCCAGTTAGTTAATATATTTTGAATCTGAAAAAACAATTTCTTCTCAACATTGTTGAAAACTAAAAAGGTGGACACTAGTCCATACTTCTTGAAGAAAGGTCTGTCTGGTTTTGCCCACCAAATTAAAGGAGGCCTGCAAATAATGATCCACTCAGCCAATGGTCTGTCTGCCTCTCTCTGAGTTTCTACTTTGGGGTAGATTCTGCTTTCCCATTCTCATCCCCACAATCCAGAAATAATTTTATCATGCAATTATTCAGAAGAGGAGCAGAATTTTGCAAAAATTCCAATAAGGAAGGTGCTTAGAAGACTAATATCAATAAAAATTGGAGAACTGACTTAGCAAAATGGGAAGCATGCACACTCAATGGAAACTACAAATAAGCTAACTAGAAATCTAAAATTTTTTCTAGCTTTTTCCTAAACTTTCTTTAAAAATTAAAACATAACTGTACAGTTTCCTTGTCAATTTTAGAAAGGCTGAATGGATTGCAGGTTAAGGAGTGGGGAGGAGATGGTTGCTTATATGGCTTCTGCTTGTCCACTGTGGGGATCCTGTAGAAAGTGGTACCAGCACATTTACGAAATTCCCAATGATGAACACTCATAGCAAAAGGAGATTGTAGCAAAGCCAAGGAGACCAAGGAAAGTTAGGAAGTTTCAAGGAGATAGTCTATGGAGAAACACCATAGATTAATTCACCATTCCCTGAAAGGGAAAGAGAAAGTTATCCAGTACAACTAAAACTATGGTAATAGGATAAGAAATTATAGGAGAGTCAGGGAAGAAGAATGCTGATGATATGAAATTATATCACAACTGTGGGCAAAAAATTTGAACAGCTCCCTGGAAACATACAAGGACAGAGATTAAATGATAAGAAACAAAGTAATAGAAATGGGATAATGGCAATACAAAATTAAAATAAAAATAATCATTGGTTTTGAAAGGAGTGCTTCCACAATATATGAGAATTATTAACACGTTGAAAAGAAGAAAACTGTTGGGAAAGAAATGAATGGACTGTATTGGAGCTTTCTGTAAAAAAAAATGATGCATACACTTATGTATGTCCTGGTAAATTATCTGAGGTGAAAGTAATATGAAAAAGGAAGGAGAATAGGAAGAAAGAGAAAAGGAGAAGAGGAAGGAAAGAAGAAAGAAAAAAAAGAAGCAAGAAAGGGAGAAATAGAGGAAAGAAAAGCAGGAAGTAAAGAAGCAAATATATATATATAGATAGATATTATATAGATAGATATATAATATATATATTGCTTGCAGCCTTCCCGTTGAGATCAGGAACACGACAAGGATGCCCACTCTCACCACTCTTGTTCAACATAGTATTAGAAGTCCTAGCAACAGCAATCAGACAACAAAGAGAAATAAAAGGTATCCAAACTGGCAATGAAGAAGTCAAACTCTCTCTCTTCGCAAGTGACACGATTCTTTATATGGAAAACCCCAAATAGTCCACCCCCAAACTACTAGAAAAATTCAGTAATGTGACAGGATACAAAGTCAAAGGCAGAAATCAGTTGCTTTCTTATACACTAACAATGAAAATACAGAAAGGGAAATTAGAAAATCAATTCCATTTAATATAGCACCAAGAACCATAAGATACCTGGGAACAAACCTAACCAAAGAGGTAAAGGAACTGTACTCAAGGAACTACAGAACACTCATGAAAGAAATTGAAGAAGACACAAAAACATGGAAGACCATTCCATGCTTATGGATCGGAAGGATAAACATTGTTAAAATGTCTATACTGCCTAAAGCAATCTATAATTTTAATGTCATTCCAATCAAAATTCCACCGGTATTTTTCAAAGAGCTGGAGCAAATAATCCAAAAATTTGTATGGAATCAGAAGAGAACCCCAATTGCTAAGGAAATGCTGAAAAACAAAAATAAAACTGGGTACATCACGTTACCTGATTTCAAGCTTTACTACAAAGCTGTGATCACCAAGACTGCATGGTGCTGACAGCATAGACCAGTGGAACAGAGTGGAGAGCCCAGATATAAACCCTCAACTCTATGGTCAAATAATCTTCGACAAAACAGAAAAAAATATATACAGTGAAAAAAAGACAGTCTCTTCAATAAATGGTGATGAGAAAACTGGACAGCTATATGGAGAAGAATGAAACTCGACCATTCTCTTACACCGTACACAATGATCAACTCAAAATGGATAAAAGACCTCAATGTGAGACAGGAATCTATCAGAATCCTAGAGGAGAACATAAGCAGTAATCTCTTCGATATCAGCCACAGCAACTTCTTTCAAGATATGTCTCCAAAGGCAAAGGAACAAAAAGAGCAAAAATGAACTTTTGGGACTTCATCAAAATCAAAAGCTTCTGCACAGAAATCAAACAGTCAACAAAACAAAGAGCAACCCACGGTATGGGACAAGATATTTGCAAATGATAATACAGATGAAAGGTTGATATCCAGGATCTAAAAGAACTCCTCAAACTCAAAACACACAAAACAGATAATCATATCAAAAAATGGGCAGAACATATGAGCAGACACTTCTCCAATGAAGACATACAAATGGCTATCAGACACATGAAAAAATGTTCATCATCACTAGCCATCAGGAAGATTCAAATTAAAACCACATTGAGATATCACCTTACACCAGTTACAATGGCCAAAATGAGCAAGACAGGAAACAACATGTGTTGGAGGGGATGTGGAGAAAGAGGAACCCTCTTCCACTGTTGGTGGGAATGCAAGTTGCTGTAGCCACTTTGGAGAACAGTGTGGAGATTTCTCAAGAAATTAAAAACAGAGCTTACCTTGGACCCTGCAATTGCACTACTGTGTTTTACCCCAAAGATACAGATGTAGTGAATATAAGGGCCACCTGTACCCCAATGTTTATAGCAGCAATGGCCACGGTCGCCAAACTGTGGAAAGAACCAAGATGCCCTTCAATGAAGATGTGGTCCATATACACTATGGAGTATTATGCCTCCATCAGAAAGGATGAATACCTAACCTTTGTAGCAACATGGATGGGACTGGAAGAGATTATGCTTAGTGAAATAAGTCAAGCAGAGAGAGTCAATTATGATATGTTTTCACTTATTTGTGGAGCATAACAAATAACATGGAGGACAAGGGGAGTTAGAGAGGTGAAGAAAGTTGAGGGAAATTGGAAGGGGAGTTAAACCATGAGAGACTATGGACTCTGAAAAACAATCTGAGGGTTTTGAAGGGGCGGGGATTGGAAGGTTGGTGAAACCAGGTGGTGGTTATTAGAGAGGGCACATATTGCCGTGAGCACTGTGTGTGGTGCAAAAACAATGAATACTCTTAACGCTGAAAATAAATTTAAAAAAATGAAAAAAAAATTTACAGGGGGAAAAAAAATAATAGTTGATTGTTCCAGAGCCAGAGTTTCCTGGGTTTTGTTCTTTCTTCAGTATCCAGATGTGTGACCTTCATTTTGCCCTAGCTTTGCCATCTGCTCTGTAATGTCAGAAGTGACGCAGGTCTCCAGTACTACACAAGAATCAATATAAATTTCTTTGACCACACAGAGAATGCACTAAGTGTTTAAAAATATTATTGTCAATATTATTATGTATATGAGTTATTATTACTATACAAATAACCCAAGAAGATATTCTGAGATATGTTGTGGGGAATACAGGCTAAAATAGATCCAGATATTTCTACAGATGAAACAAGATTGAGAAGTAGAAACAAAGCAAAAACTGTGTAATGCTACTAACAGTGGCAGCTGAAGTCATTTTGGTTATATTTGTTTTAAAAGACTGTAAATGGGATTACAAAATTGCATATATTTAAAAATAACTCAGCAACAGTGATCTATCTATATCAAGGTCTGAAAATTGAATTTAAATTATCTACATAAAAATGGATTTCATTTACATTGAATGAAAAATTTAGGGAACACCAGAAAGTAGCCTGCATTAATTCATTTTTTTATTCATTCTACTATGTATTGTGATCCATTGGTTTAAGAGCTGAAGATACATTGACAGTGTTATCTCTCAGAACAAATATCCTAGTGGAAGGAACCAGTGATAAGTGAATATACAATTACCAAAAGTCTATCATTTTTATTTTAATTAGTGAATCAGGAAAGAGATTTTTTTTTAAAACTCATGACTCAAAAAGAAAATTATAAGGGAAAGAGTGATTAATCAGTATTATTATTAGAATGAGACAGAAGAACATGTGTGTATGTGTGTGCATTCTAAAACACTGAAAAACATGAAAGAAAAATACATAGAGAGGAGGTAATAAAAAAGACATATAATGAGATTAGATAGAAAACAATTGTGTTAGTTTGCAACAATGCAATAGATAAAGCCCCTCCATTTGAAGTGTAGATTCACTCTAAGAAATGAAATTAGAAGAGGTACAAAAATGGGAAATATAGACTTAAAAGATGTAAAAAAGTGAGTGACTTAAGTGTGTATGGAATATTTTAAACCAAGAAACAGACTCTTAACTATAGAGAACCAGAGGGGAGGTGATGGGTATTAATGAGGGCACTTGTGAAGAACACTGGGTGTTTGTGGAAGTGTTGAATCAGTAAATTGTACACCTAAAACTAATAATACATTGTATGCTAACTAACTGGAATTTAAATAAAAACTTAAAAAAGTAAAGTGATTCTATTATACAGGAAAACCCAATAAATAAAATTACTGGCACATTATTAATTAAAATATCAGATAACCTGAAAGAAAAAACACCACTGCCCTATAATTATAAACAACTCTCACTTATATATTAAAACCCCCCAAGTAAATATTAGTCATTAAACAAAACAGTGCATTAATAATAACATATCTGGAAATCTGTTCATATAAACCCACTACCTCTCAACACTCTGTAAAGCTCTGCATTGTATGTGAGCTAAATATCATAGTCCTGGATGTGGGTTTTATGGCTCTCAGTAGCCTGAATATTCATTCTCTGTTCTCTGGTGCTCCATGAATTTCTAACATTTGTCTCCTTGCAAATAACCAGACATGGAAGCTCCTCCTGCCTGGATCATAATTCTCTCTTTCTCTAGTTTCTATAGCCTCAGGTCTCAGCTCACATAACTTTCCACATGGATGCTCTCTGGTGTCATTAATAGTATTGCATATCCTCATTATATGTTCGCATGTTTGTTCATAATGTCAACAAAAATGTCATCAAAATATTGGGACATAATATCAGCAAAATGAAGAAATAGTTGGTAATGCATTAAATTTGGAGAAAAGTGTGAAACTAATAAAATGCATTCCTAAACGTAATAACCTATATCTAGTTTAGCAATTTTAGTACTGAGATACGAAAGAGTAAGCCCAAGGGAAGAAAATTGACTCAGGATAGGGCAACCTGGCACCACTGTAGAATTGAATGGCACTTGAAGAATCAGGAAGACACTTTACCAGAGCATCCTAGAGTCTGGTTTATCTGACTTACTGTATATTATAAACTTTATATTTAATCCTCTTCCAAATAAAATGAACTAGACCCTGATGGCTATCAGAGTTCCATAAAGACACCTTCAATCTTTCCTTCATGCCCTCAAACTTCAGACCAGGAGAACAACATCCCCCTTTCCCCATGGGTAGTTTTTCAACTTGTTTCAGAACTTAGAGCAGTCTCCCTTTGGGTTTTATTTTCTGTTCCTGTCTTTCCAACTACAATGTGACTTATTTGAGGGTAGAGGTATCCTCTGAATAACCTTTATATTTACAACCATTAGAACAGTCTTGCATATAATAGATGGTCTAAATATCAATAGATTACTCCTAGAATTTAATGACTCTTATACTCAATGTTCCCATTTCAAATGTATACATGAAGGGACAAAAGATATAAATATTTGTTTTTGCTATGCCCTGTAAAGTCACACTGTACTAAAAGGCTAACTTGAAAGACCTCTTGAATCAGAACAAAATGGAGTCCCTGGGGAAAAAAAGAGAGAGAGAGAGAGAGAGAGAGAGAGAGAGAGAGCTAATTGACATCAATCAGAGAGGTGATGGTGTCAGTAATTTATTCCCTTCTAACCACATAAGGTGCATCATCTCTGTAATTTTAACACACTCTAACAACATCTGACCAAGCCATTAACAAAGAGCACTTCCATCTTTTGGATACTGCTTCTTTATGTGTCCAACATGGGCCACAAATTCAATAAACAAAATCAGTTCCTGAAATAGTTATTGGCTTTATCATAATGATTTAGCATTTGTTTATCTGTAGCCCAAGTACTTGTTCAAGACAGTGATATTTTGTAGTTGAAGCAACAGAAAACTTTCAGAGTTCTCTCAATGTTTTGATGATTATTATTTTACTATACTTATAAGCCTATATTATACTAAATCTAAATACTATTCTATATCTATATTTATTATTATACCTAACTGCTGTCCCCATTTTATTATAAGTATTTAATTTTTACCTGGGAAAGCTATCTTTATGTGCAATAAATGAATAATATGACAGTATTAAGAAATAACTCAATAATAACACATGTTTTTAGATTTGACAACTAGATGTTAGTCTACAGTTGGAGCATTACCAATTCTCTAAATTATTTGCCTCTGGACTCTTGGGTTGTGCTTCACTGATTTCCAATCCACTCTTCTTAGGTGAAATATCCTAATTCTTTACACCTCCACCAAAATTTCTCCTTTCCAAACCTATTCAATTTAATCATGTAATCTTACCTAAGTCCCCATTCTTTAAACTTATATCAAATTTGTGAGAAATGGACACACACAAAATATCTGAATTATCTCAAATAATTGACCTTTCTTATCCATTCTCCTTCCCCCAGCCCACCCTGCCCCCCACATACATTATTTAAGAGGGCCAAATGGTTTTTCTTACCTTGAGAATGGAGGTGAAGAAGTTGATGACAGTAGATCACCTTTAACTAAAATAGACCTAGAAAAAGATGCATTAGTTCAAAGATAAAACTAGTTTTGGACAATGTTTGAAGAGTTAAGACCTTATAAAATTAGCAAATAAAATGGAACTTCCTTGGTTTCCTTGCCTTCTATCTTCATAAAGTACTCTTTCTTTCCTTGAAGAGATCCAGATTGTAAGACACAAAGTATCAAAAAGGAGGTTTTTAGAAGTATTTAAAGATGATACCCTTAACTGAAACCATGGGTTTCACATTTCAGTGTTACAAAAACTTTGGAACACATAACACCAGGGAACCAAAGAGAGAATTTATATAACTTAGATAGTGTCATCATAACCATTCTGAGTTATCTAATGGAGACATCTCCTTCTCAGAATCCAAAAGAGTATCAATTAAACTGTTCTGGTAGGTACTGAACACTTTACTCAAATGTCTAAATTACAAGCAAATATTCCAAAGCTAAGATGATTGGGCTGAATTCTCTCCATTTTTTTTTTCATTATTAATAGCTTGAGAAAAACTGTTTTCTGGATGTTTCATCACCAGACACTTATGTCTTTTGTTCTCTAGAGAACAAATTAGTAACATTGGGAAGATTGCCAAAGGAAGAAAAGAGAAGTCATTCCTGTGGTCATTTAACATCTCATTTCAAGAATATTGTTAGTTTTAATCCTGTCATTATTCTCTTTCATTAATCTACTTATCACATTAACAAATGACACCAAGACAACTCATACAATTACCAATTTAATAACAACATTGGGGAATTTGATAAGAAAATATGTTTTTGTTTAACCTATTATCAGTGTAATTGATATAAAAATCCAGCTTATGAAAGTGATTATTTTGAAACCTTCCTTAACATATGGTTAGAAAAAAAATGATAAAAATGCTTTATTCCATATTGGGAGGTCTTAATCATTAAACAGGCCACCTTTTTGGAAAAATGAGACATTACTTTCCTCTTCTAAAGCAAAAATTCACTTTAAAACTTCAAAAAACTTGGAAAACACTTCATCACTTATTACCAAAAAAAAAAAAAAAGAAAGAAAGAAAAGAAAAGAAAACAGAAGTGTTCCAATTCAATCTGAAAACTTTGACATGCTCAATTTATCTCTGTGAACATCAGACTCTGAGGTCTGCAATGAATACTTTCTGTGATTACTTAAAATGGAAGTGAGTGAAGGTAAATAAAAATATTAACACCACATGTCCTTCCACCAGCTAGAGAACAAGTGCTACATTTATGTGTATATGATTATGAATGGATCAAAGCTAGATAACTAAGTCATGTTATTAAGCATATTTACTTCACTCTTTCACATCATAATTAGAACGAAGACTATAGTTAAGATGACTGAGATATTATATGAAAGTATCACAGGTTTTAAGATTTTATTTATTTTATTTGAGAGAGAGAGAATGAGGGGGAGAGGCAAAAGGGAGTTAATCTCAAGCAGACTCCATGCTGAGGGTAGAGCCAGATGTGGGACTCTCTCTCATGACCCTGAGATCATGTCCAAGTAGAGAAGCCAAAAGTAGGATGCTTAACTAACTGAGCCACCCAGGTTCCACACAGCTTTTCTTGATTATACTACATTTCAAATATAACACTTGTCAACTGGCATTTACTGATATACTCTGTTTCTCTGGGGAATTAAACTATGGATTCTGAGATAAACACTTTCTGTGACCATGGAAAATAAATAAGTAAATATTAATTGTACACTGTATAATGAAATATCATCTTTTATATGAAGAAAATGAGGTTACTTACTTGAATAGACAAAACTGATTCATTCAACTAATTAATTTAAGTGCTTGCTATGTATTAGGTACTATATCAGAAATGGTTGACACACTAGTAGTCAACATAGAAGCTCTCTGACAAATGAAACCTGAATTAGGTTAGTGATGAGGATTATATGAGTTAATACATTCAAAGTGATTAGCTTACCAATATTATGGTTTTTGTTTTGTTTTGTTTTCTGAAGACAGTGTGCGCCTATTAGTTTTTAGTTGAGCAAACTTAATGAGAGAAGTTCAGTGCTCTGGTAATCTCTCTAAAATATACTGGAGGGAAAAAATTAAAAAAATAAAATTTACTGGAGGATAGGGCCACAGATGCTATTAATGACTTCAGCAGAGTTTCTCATTTTCTGGTTTCTCTTTCCCTTCTCAGTAGTGAAAAGTGGTTGATTTGTTGGAGGATGGTGTGTTGGGGGGCAGATAATAATAATAACAACAACAGTAACAATAATAGCAATAATACAAACCTTCAAGTTTCCTTACAAAGGTAGGTAAAGTCCCATGTGCAAACATCAGAAGAAAGCACAGGACAGATAGCGTCACTTCTATAATTTAGCATTGATACTACCTGTGTAGTTTTTAAATGGCTCTAAGGTCTTTTCACATGCATTATCAAATTAAATTCCCACAAGCCTATATAATAAGGATAATTCTCCTTTCTCCTCAGTTGAGGAAACAGACTCAAAGAAGATAATTTTTAAATAATATTTGAGACTAAGAGATGATCTGCTAAAACTATCCAATGAAGGATGCAATGATTTTTAATCCAAGGACAAGGAAGGTGAAACAATTGTAAAGTTAAAAATCAGAAAAAAAGAAAAAGAGAGAAAGAGATAGAACTGGAAAAATGCACTTGCCCCTACCAGAAGAATTTCCTCAGGGGGAATAACACTGCATACTGAGAGGTTCTGAAGCAGCAGGGAAAGCAGGTCTCAGACCTATGGAAGTCGGAAGCCAACCACTTTTAGCCCTGTGGGGGCCTGTGAGGACTTGCCAATGGTGGCCCCTACTGGTTCTGAGACCTGCTTTCCTTCTGCACTGTGCAAGCAGTTGTGGGAGATAAGAATTTTTGACTTCCTTCCTTTCAATAGCAAGATCAATGTCGACTTTAACATGACACCATCTTCCCAACAGTGAGGAGGTGACTTTTAAGAGAATCAGTTGTCTTAGAGAAACTCAAAGATTTAGGACAGTAGTCTATTGTTGATGCTCAGGATGCTCAGGGTTTTTCATTAGGCATGGAATTCAGAGCCCAGACCAGTTGTGACCTGGGCAGCCATGGTCAGCACCAGGCCTTGAGGGACTTCTATATAAGACATTGAGGAGGGACCTGAGGAGAACACACATCCTCTTTGGGCTGCATAATTAAGACAACACTTTCCAAGGAAAGAGCCACTCTGGTATTCAACATCCTTGTGCTCATCTTGTGCTCAGTTTCACTTTTGTGCCACATCAGGAATGGGGCAGAACAGAGACACCTATACAGTCAAGATGTTTCTACGGGGAAGGCTCAGGAAGACTGCTCTCTGAAAACAGACCCAGACCCAGAGAACACACCCTGTCCCAACCCAGTGAGTTGCTGCACAGCCTGGAAAAGTGACCTCAACATCTCCATCTGCAACAAGAAGGTGCTAAAAAGCTATTCTTAGATGTTCCCAAATTTTTGACTTCCTTCCTTTCAATAGCAAGATCAATGTGGACTTTAACATGACACCATCTTCCCAACAGTGAGGAGGTGACTTTTAAGAGAATCAGTTGTCTTAGAGAAAGCAATTCCTTCATTCAATAAACATTGAAAGTGAGAAACAGGCAAGAGACAGAGGTCAACTACTTAAAAACAGTAGTTTTATTTAATTTCTAGGGTACTCTTTCTTGTTTCACCCTCTTCACCTGATACTGTTCTTTCTGGTTACCTTTTCTGGAAATTCTTCAATTCACTGTCCTTTTCCCTTTGGAAATACTTGCTCTCTCTGTTCAGATTCTGTTCAGAACTTTATCCAGGATCAGGGCCATAAATGCCAAGTACAACCTGAAAATGACCATCTGGATACTTTCATTCCTATTTCTGTCCTGTTCTATGGACTTGGATATTATATTTTTTATTCAATAACTACTATTGGCTAATAGATATCCTAATCTTCCCCATTCTAAACTGAACACTTGCCTCTCCTCCTGTGTACGTTGCTCAGTCTACCCCATCTCCGAAAGTTTAAACTACATTTTTTTCAATGTCTTGGCTCAATTAAACTTGAAGTTAATGTTTTAAAAAATTCACTTCTCTTATAAATCCAAAGGCATCATCAAGTCCGTGCCTATATAATAGAAAAATATGTCCTAAACTCAGCCCACTCTCCACCCCATCACCCTCCCCTCCTAACTCACGTTACTTCTCCAATTTTTTCACTTCGTCATTTTCCACACAGATATTTGAGTAATTCTTTTAAAATGAGTACTGGGTGTTATATGCAATTAATGAATCATTGAGCACTACATCAAAAACTAATAATGTTAAAAAACTAATGATGTTAGTCAACTATGTTAGCTAACTGAGCATAATAAAAAATTTAAAAATTAAGTCTTAATATTAATTTAGTTTAGTCTAGTTTATTCCTTTTTTATTTTTATTTTCTAATATTCATATAGAGTTTAACTTCAAGGTAATCCCCTTTCCCCAATCAATGTTACCCCTATAGGTAAGCCAATTTTTAATCACCCTTTATCTTAGGAAAGTGGAGTCCTCTAACAAAGATATCAAGGTACAACCAGGAAGAATAAAAACAACCTTCCTCACCCACATTGAGAATTTATTGCCTCTCTCCCATCTTTTTCTTTCACCAGTGTTTCTGTGTTTGTCCTGATAGTATATAAATCTTACACTTGGGGTTCTTTTGACGAGGTTCTTCCTTTATTTGGAGATAAATTTTCTCTTGTCATATACTTTTATCGGTCTTTTTGTTTGTCTATTTGCTTCAATACTTCATAAATATTACCTTGGGGCCCATTTCAAGTGAACCTTCTCTTTTATCTTCCCTCTTTTTCCTGTCTCCCTCTCCCTCTCTCTTTTTTTAAATTTTTCTTTTCTTTTTCTCTCGTTTGGGTGGGGAATCCTGATTGCACAGAAGCATTCCAGGGTGCACCTTGACTGCACCACGATCAATACATCCAGCTACATCTGTTCAGTCATCTCTCACCAAAATGACTATGAGGAGAATGCCCAAAAAAGAAAAATACAGAGGATGGACCTTCTGCAACAGAGCTAATGGCTAACAATATAGACAATATGTCTGAAAGAAAATTCAAGCTAACATTTATCCAGGCAACAGCTAAGTTGGAGAAAGCCATGGATGACCAAATGGAATTGATTAGGGCCAAACAGAAAGTGACCAGAGATGATGTTCACAATGTTAGGGCAGAGCTAAAAGCTACCAGGGATGAGGTACACAATGCTCTCAATAAGTTTCAATATAATCTAAATGCTCTCAAAGCTAGGGTAACAGAGACAAAAGATAGAATTAGTGATCTGGAGGACAAACAGATAGAGAGAAAGGATCAGGAGGACGCCTGGAACAAACAGCTTAGAAGCCACAAAAACAGAATCAGGGAAATAAATGAAAAGTTCCGACATCAGAATTATTGGAATCCCTGAATGGGAGGAGAAAGAAAAAAGTCTAGAAGATATAGTGGAACAAGTTCTTCATGAAAATTTTCCCAATCTCGCGAATGGAGCCAGTGTTCATGTACTGGAAACCAAAAGGTCTCCACCCAAGATTATAGATTTCAGAAAAATATCAAGGCACCTGATAGTCAATTTGAGGAATCATAATTATAGATATAATCTCTTGAAAGCTGGTAGGACAAAGAGGCTCCTTACATACATAGGAAAGCCCAAGAAAATAATGTCAGAACTGTCCACAGCGACCTGGCAAGGCTGAAAGGGCTGCCAAGAAATATGCAGGGCACTAAATGAGAAGAATATGCAGCCAAGAATACTTTATCCAGCAAGACTGACATTCAAAATGGATGGAGAGATAAAAAGTTTCCAAGAACGGCAAGGCTTAAAAGACTATGCAACCACCAAGCCAACACTGCAGGAAATATTAATGGGGGTTCTATAAAAGAGGAAAAATCCTAAGAATACCATCGAACAGAAATATAGAAACAGTCTACAGAAAGAAAGACTTCAAAGGTAACACAATGTCAATAAAAACGTATATGTTAATAATCACTCTCAATGTGAATTGTCTAAATGAGCCCATAAAATGGCTCACTGAAAGGGAGACTGAAAGGGAAGGGATGGAGAAGCATCTTTCATGCCAATGGACCTCAAAGAAGGCCGGGGTAGCAATTCTCATATCAGATAACTTAGATTTTAAACTAAAGACTGTAGGCAAAGATACATAAGATCATTACATAATTCTTAAAAGGGCTATCCACCAAGATGATCTAATAATTTTAAATATCTATGCCCCCAATATGGGGGCAGTCAATTACATAAGAAAACTGTTATCCAAGATAAAGAGTCATATTGATAAAAATACACTAATCGTAGGAGATCTTAACTCGCCTCTCTCAGAAGTAGACAGATCATCAAAGCAGAAAATCAATAAAGAAACAAGAACTTTGAATGACACACTGGACCAGAAGGACTTCATAGATAGATATAGAACATTCCACCCTAAAACAAAAGAATGCTCATTTTTCTCAAATGCACATGAAACCTTCTCCAGAATAGACCACATACTGGTCACAAATCAGGACTCAACCGATACCAAAAGAATGAGATGATTCCTTGCATATTCTCGGATCACAATGCTTTGAAACTGGAGCTCAATCACTAGGAAAAGTTCAGAAGGAACTCAAACACATGCAAGCTAAAGACCACCTTGCTGAATAATGCTTGGATCAACCAGGAGATCAAAGAAGAACTGAAACAATTCATGGAAACCAATGAGAATGAAGACACTTTGGTCCAAAATCTATGGGTTAAAGCAAAGGCGGTCCTAAGGGGGAAATACATAGCCATCCAAGCCTCCCTCAAAAAAAATCCAGAACACACCAGCTGTCTCTACATCTTAAAGAACTAGAGAATCAACAACAAATCAAACCAATTCCACATATAAGAAGGGAAATCATCAAGATTAGAGCTGAGATCAATAAGGTAGAAACCAGAGATACAGTAGAACATATCAATGAAACTACAAGCTGTTTTTTTTTTAAATCAATAAGATCGATAAACCATAGGCTACCATAATCCAAAAGAAAAGAGAGAAAGCCCAAATTCATAAAATTCTGAATAAAAAGGGAAGATCACAATGAACACCAAGGAATGAGAACCAATCATTAGAAGTTATTATCAACAGTTATATGCTAATAAGCTAAGCAACCTAGAAGAAATGGATGCATTCCTGGAAAACTATAAACTACCAAAATCGAACCAGGAAGAAATTGACAACCTGAATAGACCAATATCTAGTAATGAGAATGAAACAGTGATCAAAAACCTCCCAAAAAACAAGAGCCCAGAACCTGACAGATTCCCTGGGGAATTCTACCAAACTTTCAAAGAAGAAATAACACCTATTATCCTGAAGCTGTTTCAGAAAATTGAAGCAGAAGAGAAACTTCCAGACGCTTTCTATGAAGCCAGGATTACCCTGATTCCCAAACCAGGCAAAGACCCTACCAAAAAGGAAAATTTCAGACCAATATCACTGATGAATATGGATGCTAAGATTCTCAACAAGATCCTAGCAAACAGGATCCAACAGCACATTAAAAAGTTTATCCACCATGACCAGGTGAGATTCATCCCTGGGCTACAAGGATGGTTCAACATTTGCAAATCAATCAATGTGATAGAAAAAATTAATATGAGAAGAAAGAAGAACCACATGGTCCTCTCAATCGATGCAGAAAAGCATTTGAAAAAATTCAACATCCGTTCCTGATTAAAACGCTTCAAAGTATATGGATAGATGGAACATTCCTGAACTTCATGAAATCGATCTGTGACAGCCCCACAGCATATATCATCCTCAATGGGAAAAAGCTTGCAGCCTTCCAGTTGAGATCAGGAACAAGACAAGGATGCCCAATTTCACAACTCTTGTTCAACAACAACAGCAATCAGACAACAAAGAGAACAAAGAGAAATAAAAGGTATCAAAATTGGCAATGAAGAAGTAAAACTCTCTCTCTTCACAGATGATATGACACTTTATATGGAAAACCCAAAAGACTCCCCCCCCCACCAAACTACTAGAACTCATACAGCAATTGAGCAACGTGGCAGGATACAGAATCCATGTACTGAAATCAGTTGCTTTCTTATACACTAACAATGAAAATACCGAAAGGGATATTAGAGAATCGATTCCATTTACTATAGCACCAAGAACCATAAGATACCTGGGAATAAACCTAACCAAAGAGGTAAATGATATGTATTCGAGGAACTACAGAACACTCATGAAAGAAATTGAAGAGGACACAAATATATGGAAGACCATTCCATGCTCTTGGATTAGAAGGATAAAGATTGTTAAAATGTAAATACTGCCTAGGGCAATCTATACTTTTAATGCCATTCTGATAAAAATTCCACTGATATTCTTCAAAGAGGTGGAACAAATAATCCAAAAATTTGTATGGAATCAGAAGAGACCCTGGATTGCTAAGGAAATGTTGAAAAACAAAACAAAACAAAGAAAAAAACTTGGGGCATTATGTTTCCTGATTTCAAGCTTTACTACAAATCTGTGTTCACCAAGACAGCATGGTAGTGGCATAAAAACAGACACATAGACCAATGGAACAGAGTAGAGAACCCTGATATGGACCCTCAACTCTATAGTCAAATAATCTTCAACAAAACAGGAAAAAAAATATACAGTGGAAAAAAGACAGTCTCTTCAATAAATGTTGCTGGAAAACTGGACAGCTATAAGTAGAATGAAACTCGACCATTCTCTTACACCGTACACAAAGATAAACTCAAAATGGATAAAAGCCTCAATTTGAGACAGGAATCCATCAGAATCCTAGAGGAGAATATAGGCAGTAATCTCTTCGAAATCAGCCACAGCAACTTCTTTCAAGACATATCTCCAAAGGCAATGGAAAAAAAGCGAAAATGAACTTTTGGGACTTCATCAAAATCAAAAGCTTCTTCACAGCAAAGGAAACAGTCAGAAAAACAAAGAGGTAACCCATGGAATGGGAGAAGATATTTTTAAATGACAGTATAGACAAAAGGTTGATATCCAGGATCTATAAAGAACCCCTCAAACTCAACACACACAAAACAGACAATCATTTCAAAAAATAGGCAGAAGATATGAACAGACTCTTCTCCTATGAAGACATAAAAATGGCTATCAGACACAAAAAAAATGTGCATCATCAATAGCCATCATGGAGATTTAAATTAAAACCACATTGCGATACCACCTTACACCAGTTAGAATGGCCAAAATTAGCAAGACAGGAAACATGTGTTCAAGGGGATGTGGAGAAAGGGGAATCATCTTACACTGTTGGTTGGAATGCAAGTTGGTGCAGCCACTTTGGAGAACAGTGTGGTGATTCCTCAAGAAATTAAAAATAGAGCTTCCCTAAGACCGTGCCATTGCATTACTGGGTATTTACCCCAAAGATAAAGATGTAGTAAAAAGAAGGGCCATCTGTACCCCAATGTTTATAGCAGCAATGACCACGGTGGCCAAACTGTGGAAAGAACCAAGATCCCCCTCAATGGACGAATGAATAAGGAAGATGTGGTCCATATACACTATGGAGTATTATGCCTCCATCAGAAAGGATGAATACCTAACTTTTGTAGCAACATGGATGGGACTGGAAGAGATTATGCTGAATGAAATAAGTCAAGCAGAGAGAGTCAATTATCATATGGTTTCACTTGTCTGTGGAGCATAACATATAGCATGGAGGACAAGGGGGGATGGAGAGGAGAAGGGAGGTGAGGGAAATTGCAAGGGGAGTTGAACCATGAGAGACTATGGACTCTGAAAAACAATCTGAGGGGTCTGAAGCAGCTCCGGGTGGGAGGTTGGGGGAACCACGTGGTGGGTATTGTAGAGGGCACATATTGCATGTAGCACTGGGTGTGGTGCAAAAACAATGAATACTGTTAATCTGAAAATAAATGTAAAATATTTCTAAAAAATATGTCTTTCAGATATCCTGCCATTACTCTTTATGTCACTTGAGAGCACAGAATCCTTACCCAGGGCCAAAATAATTGAGCATCACTGAACTCTCCAGACTAATTTCTACCACATCCATATTTTCTTACTTCACTTCAGGCACACAGAACACTTGGCTAGTTTCCAACAATAATCCTGTGTTTATACCTTTCATATGTATAGTCAACCTTTTTCCAGAATGGTCCCTATTTTGGGGTAATTTAACCTAGCCACTATTATGAACTAATCTCAAGTATTAGGGGGTTAACACCATAAAAATAAATTCCACTGTCATGCAGAATAACATGTGACTGTTCCTCATCAAATTATTCTTTAAGTGATGGTGATCCAAGCAGTCACTCAAAGATCCAGGTACCTTCCATAAAATGAATCTTTCCAGGTCTCTACATATGGTCTGATAAGTTATTTATATCCAAGCTTTAGCAAGGGAAAAAGAGAGAAAGGAGGAATGATGGCTTATGTACCATAAGTAAATAATAGCAGCCTCAATGATGTCCTAAAAGATGTCCTGTGCACATGGGATGTATTTGCAGTGACATCTAACTGAATGTCCTGTCCATATAAAAAGATCCTCCACTGATATTCCACAGGATGTCCTGTTCATATAGGATTTCTTTCCATTGAGGCCCCTAGGGTTGACATAGCCACATGGTTTTATCCAGTTGGAAGAAGATTGAGATATATAGTCCTAAGGGGGCAAACACATTCAGGAACATCTCCATATAATGATAAGAGAATACTCATTTTTAATAGAATACTGTCTATTTCTGCCACATTCAGTCTCCTTAAATTTTTTTTTAATTTCTTTTCAGTGTACCAGAATTTACTGTTTATATACCAAACCTAGTGCTTGGTGCAATATATGTGCTCTCCATAATACCCACTACCAGGCTCACCAACCTTCCATCCCCCACCCCTTCAAAACCCTCAGATTGTTTTTCAGAGTCCATAGTCTCTCAAGGTTAATCTCCCCTCCAATTTCCCCTAACCCCCTTCTCCTCTTCATCTCCCCTTGTCCTCTGTGTTATTTCTTATGATCCACAAATAAGTGAAACTATATGATAATTGACTCTCTCTGCCTGACTTACTTCACTCATCACAATCTCTTCCAGTCCCGTCCATGTTGATACAAAATTTAGGTATTCGTCCTTTCTGATGGAGGCATAATACTCCATAGTGTATATGGTCCACATCTTCCTTATCCATTCGTCTGTTGAAGGGCATCTTGTTTCATTTCACAGTTTGGCGACCATGGCCATTGTTTCTATGAACATTGGGGTACAAATGGCTCTTCTTTTCTCTACATCTGTATCTTTGGGGTAAATACCCAGTAGTGCAATTGCAGGGTCCTAGGGAAGCTTTATCTTTAATTTATTAAGGAATCTCCACACTGTTTTCCAAAGTGGCTGCACAAAATTGCATTCCCACCAACAGTGGAAGAGAGTTTCGCTTTTTCCACATCCTCTCTAACACATATTATTTCTTTTCTTGCTAATTTTGGCCATTCTAACTGGTGTAAGGTGGTATCTCCATGGTGTCTTAATTTCAATCTCCCTGATGGCCAGTGATGATGAACATTTTGTCTTCTGTCTGCTAGCAATTTGTACGTCTTCATTTGAAAAGTGTCTGTTCATGTCTTCTGCCCATTTTTTCACATGATTATCTGTTTTGTGTGTGTTGAGTTTGAGAAGTTCTTTATAGATTCTGGATATCAACCTTTTGTCTGTACTGTCATTTGCAAATATCTTCTCCCATTCCATGTGTTGCCTCTTTGTTTTGTTGACTGTTTCCTTTGCTCTGCAGAAGCTTTTGATCTTGATGACGTCCCAAAAAATCATTTTTACTTTTTTTCCTTTGCCTTTGGAGACATATCTTGAAAGAAGTTACTGTGGCTGATATTGAAGAGGTTATTGCCTATATTCTCCTCTAGGATTCTGATGGATTCCTGTCTCATGTTGAGGTCTTTTGTCCATTTCGAGTTTATCTTTGTGTCCGTTGTAAGAGAATGGTCAAGTTTCATTCTTCTACATACAGCTGTCCAAGTTTCCCAGCACCATTTATTGAAGAGACTGTCTTTTTTCCACTGTATATTTTTTCCTGTTTTGTCGGAGATTATTTGCCCATAGAGTTAAGGGTCCATATCTGGGCTCTCTACTCTGTTCCACTGGTCTATGTGTCTGTTTTTATGCCAGTACCATGCTGTCTTGGTGATCACAGCTTTATAGTAAAGCTTGAAATCAGGCAATGTGATGCCCCCAGTTTTGTTTTTCTTTTTCAGCATTTCTTTAGCAAATCGGTGTCCCTTCTGATTCTGTATAAACTTAAGGATTGTTTTCTCCATCACTTTGAAAAAGGCTGGTGGAATATTGATCGGAGTGGCATTGAAAGTATAGATTGTTCTAGGCAGTACAGACATTTTTTTTAATATTTTATCTATTTATTTGACAGAGAGAAATCACAAGTAGGCAGAGAGAAAGAGAGAGAGAGGAAAGCAGGCTCCCTGCTGAGCAGAGAGCCCCATGTGGGACTCGATTCCAGGACCCTGGGATCACGACCTGAGCCGAAGGCAGTGGCTTAACCCACTGAGCCACCCAGGTGCCCCTAGGCAGTACAGACATTTTAACAACGTTTATTCTTCTGTTCCAAGAGCATGGAATGGTCTTACATCTCTTTGTGTCTTCTTCAATTTCTTTCATGAGTGTTCTGTAGTTCCTTGAGTACAGATCCTTTACATTTTGGTTAGGTTTAGTCCTAGGTATCTTATGGTTCTTGGTGCTATAGTATATGGAATCAGTTCTCTAATTTCCCTTTCTGTATTTTCATTGTTAGTGTATAAGAAAGCAACTGATTTTTGTACATACATTCAGTCCCTTTTGTCAACAAATACTCCTAAATAGCCCTTTTTTAAAACATAGAATATGCTATCCTCAAGACAGTATATCAAAATAGTCCAGTTATTGCATTCATTAAAGATATAAGATTTCACAAGGACCGAAAACAAATTAGGTCCTCTTGGTCCAGTCATAAGAAGTAAAATAAAAATATTTCTCTCATCTGATCTTAATGAAGAGAACATAAAGTTTACAGTGTTTATATAATGGTAAAACAGAAACAATGTGATTCAAGAAATGTTACTATTTGTAAAGGAGAGGGAATTAGGTAGCATAGAGACAGACAACCATAGTAATGCAGCCATAGAGGCATAAAAACATTGCTCATGCAGATAGGGAGGTTCTATATGGTCTTAGTTCAGTTCTCAAATATATCAGAGGGAACAGGCCACATCAAAAAATGTAGGAAGTCCAGAGATGTGCTTTAGGGGAGAAATAGATGGCAAGTGCATAAAAGAGAAAGGTGACAGAGAGAGGAGCACATAGGGAAATGCACAAGGAGAATATTTTCCCAAAGATATTGGCTAAGAAAATGAAAGAGGCTTATTTTCGTTTGTGATCAATGGGGCTTAAATATTGGAGTTTTAAAAGTCAGTAAGTTTTGCTGAGATAGATTCTGGATGGCATTGTGCTCCTCCCAGAAAGAATGTAGAAAACAACCCAAGGGCAGACAGCATAAAAGCAACAATCTGAAGAATGCCTGGGTTATAAGGTAAAGATTTTTTTTTCCTCTCAGAGCATTTCCCTGAGAGGAAGTATGCCTAGAGACTCCTCTCTGGGGATAGGGGGAGCTGGCCAATGCCATTTCCCTACCCTGCCATTCAACATAAACACAGAACCACCTGAGGGCACTAGGCCAGCATGGACACTGGTTCCCCAACTTGTTTATACCAAGCCCACTCTCCCGTGCCTGGAGGGATTGTCATTCTCAGTCAAGTTTGCTTTAGTCCCATCATGGTGGGCCCTTTCCCCAGGAGACTAGAAAAAAGCCCTGCTACACCATGTATCCCATGACTAGGGAGTTCTGCAAGACCTCAGTTCTGGTGGAGGTGGTGTCTGATCCTATTTTACAAGGAGATCATCACACACCTAGTTAAAAGTCATCACATGAAGGTGGGCCTTTGTAGCTCAATTTGTTAAGCATCCAATTCTTGATTTCAGCTCAGGTCATAATCACAGAATCATGGGATCAATCCCTGCATTAAGATTCTTGAGAATCTTGAGAATCCTTGAGATTCTCTCTCTCACCCTCTGTCCCTCCCCCTCAAATAAATAATTTAATTAAAAAAAATTTTTTTTTCAAAAAGTCACCACATTCAGGCCAGGGGCAAAGCACTACCCACAGCAGACAAGGAGAACCTCTGCAGCCCACTGTCCTAAAGGACAGAGCAACAGAAACACAACAGTAAAACACACAAAGTAAACACTGTAATCATTCCCTAAATTACAGACCTTGGGCATTACAAGACCTCTTCTTTATAATTACTTTACTTTCAGGAGCAGGAGACAAAACTGGATTCTCTCTCTCTCTCTCTCTCTCTCTCTCTCACACACACACACACACACACAAGAAGGCAGAGACTTAGGCAAAATGCCAAGATGGAGTAATTATTCCCTAATGAAAGAATAGGATAAGGCCACAGCCAGAGATCTAAGTAGAGCATGTATAAATAACAAGCCTGATGGAGAGTATAAAGCAATAACCATTAGGATGCTCACTGGGCTTGAGGAAAGAATAGAAGACATCATTGAGACCATTGCCACAGAGATAAAGGAATGAAAAAAGAATCAATCAGTGATGAAGGAGGCAATAAGCAAGATTGAAAACTGGCTTCATGCAACAATCTTCAGGCTGGGAAATGCAGAGGAATAAATTAGTGACACAGAAAATAAAATAATGTAAAATAATGAAGCTAAAGAAAAGCAAGAAAGAAGGGGCAACTGGATGGCTTAGCTATTAAGCATCTGCTTTTGGCTCAGGTCATGATCCCAGGGTCCTGGGATAAAGCCTGCATCAGGCTCCCTGCTCAGCTGGGAGCCTGCTTCTCCATCCACAATTCCTCCTGCTTGTGTTCCCTATCTTGCTGTCTCTCTCTCTCTCTCTTTCTCTCTCTCCAATACATGAATAAAATCTTTAAAAATAAAAGAAGAAAGAAAAGCAAGAAAGAAGAACTATGACAGCAAATAGACTTAAGGAACTCAGTGACTCCATCAAACATAATAAAGTTTGTATGTTAGGAGTACCAGAAGAAGAAGAGCAAGAATTTTTTTGTTTTTTTGTTATTTAGAGAAATAATAGCAGAAAACTTTGCAAATTTGGGGAAGGAAGCAGACATCCAGATCCAGAGGGCACAGAGAACTCCCCACCAAAGTCAACAAATGCAGGTCAATGCCAAGATGTATTATAATTAAATTTTTAAAATATAGTGGTAAAGAAAAAAATATATTAAAATCTTCATGAAAAAAGAAGCCCTTAACTTACAAGGAACACCCATAAGCTAGCTGGAGATTTCTTAACAGAAACTTGGCAAGCCAGATGAAAGTGTCATGATATATTAAAAGAGCTAAATGGAAAAAAAGCTGCAGCCAAGAATACTCTATCCAGCAAGGCTATCATTTAGAATAGAAGGAAAGGTAGAGTTTTCCATGCAAACAAAAATTAAGAGTTCATGAACACTGTTTAAACCAACCTTGCAAGAAATTATTAAAACTCTGTGTACAAGGTAGAGGCAAAACGTGTCAAAGGTAAGAAAGGAAAAGAGAAAATTGCCAGAAAATACGTGATTAAATGGCACTAAATGTGTATTTTTCTATAATTATTTTGAATACAAATGGGTTAAATTTTCCAAACAAAAGACAGTGTCAGAATTGTTAAAATACAGGACCAATCTCTATGCTGCATACAAGAGACTCACTTTACATGTAAAGACATTTGCAGATTGAAAATGAGAGGGTGAAGAAATATTTATTACAAAAATAGATGTCAAAAGAAAGTCTGAATAGCAATATTTACATTGGACAAATTAGAACGTTTTTGTTCTTGTATTGTTTTTATCCTGTTTTAGTATCAGGTTAGTAGTAGCCTCATAGGATGATTTTGAATGTGTTTCTTCTATTCCGTTAATTGTAAGAATTTGATGAAGATTGTCATTAATTTTTTTTTTCAAAGTTTGGTAAAATTCACCAGTGAAACCATGTGGTCTTGGACTTTTCTGTGGTGGGAGATTTTTGATTCCTATTTCAACTTTCACTTTTTTTATTGGTCTAAGAGGATTTTCTCCTTCTTGGATTAAAGATTAATGACCCGATCTTGGTTACTTGTGCATTTTTAGGAAGTATCTGTTGTTTTATTTTCCCTAAGTTATCTGATTTTTAGTATGTAATTGTTTATAGTAATCTATTATCACACTAATTATTTCTATGGTTATCCTTTGTATTATTTTCTCTTCCATTTCTCATTTTGGTTTTTGAGTCTTGTTTCTTTCTTTCTTTTTCTTAGTTAATGTAGTTAAATCATTAGCATTTTTCATTTTGAGGGGAAATTTTCCATTACTTTCAATGTTATATTATTGTTAATTGTGTTCTTTATGTTATTTATTTCTTTTAAAAATATTCTATTTTTAAGGGACACACACAGCAAGAGCAGAAACCAAAGCAAGGGGAGTGGGAGAGGGAGAAGCAGGCTTCCTGCCAAGCAGAGAGCCCAATATGAGGCTTGATCCCAGGACCCCAGGATCATGACCTGAGCTGCAGACAGACATTTAACAACAGAGCCACCCAGGCACCCATATTTTATTTCTGATTTTTCCTTTAGTGTTTCCTTCCTCTATTAGATTTCAGCTAAGTTTCTTTTTCTCTAGTTCCTTTAGTATAATGTTGTTTATTTGAACATTTTTTCTTAATAGAAGCATTTATGGCATAAATTTTACTCTAATGCCTACTTTTGCTGCATTCCATGGATTTTGGAATATTGTTCTTCTTTTGTTTTGAGACATATTTTGATTTGTCATTTGACTTATTTGGGTCATTTCTTGTGTAGTTTTGTCCTGTTTAATATTCACATATTACATATTTAATAATTACAACATAGGTTTTCCAGGTTTTACTTATTTATTTATTTATTCATTCATTCATTTGTTTGTTTATTTATTCATTTTTAGGGCCTGAGCATGAGTGGAGTGGGGAGGGGCAGAGGGAGAGGAAGAGAGGCTCTTAAGCCAGCTCCATGCTCTGAATGGAGCCCCATGCAGGCCTTTATTTCAGGACTCTAATGACCTGGGTTGAAATCCAGTGTCATGTGGAGCATAAGGAATAACAGGGAGGACTTTAGGTGAAGGACAGGAAAAATACATTGTTAATAATTGCAGGGGAGAAAAACACCATGAGAGCCTGTGGACTCTGAGAAACAAACTGAAGGTTTTGGAGGGGCAGGGGTGGGGGGATAAGTGAAGCTGATGGTGGATATAAGGAGGACATGTATTGCATGGAGTACTGGGGGTGCTGCATATGCGATAAATCTTGGAACCCTGAAAAAAAATAATAAAAAAAAGGAAATACAGAGTCAGAAGCTTAATCAACTGAGTCCCTCAGGAACCCCTGTTTGATTGTTTATCTTTAAACTTGTATCATCATGGTTGGAAAATATACTTGGTATTATTTCAGTATTCTTAAGTTTGTAATATTTGTTAGGTCTTTTTGTATTTAACCAGGGCATTCTACTATGTGTACTTGAAGAAAACTTGTATTCTGTTTTCCTTAGAGGTAATGTACACACACACACACACACATATTTATATCGTTCTACGATATATACATCATTCTACTACATATATGTAATACATCATTCTAAAAGATATATATATATATAATGTATAGTTTTAGATAGTTCTAAAAGATATACATATACATATATGTATATATGTATACATATGTATACATGTTATGTATGTATATATACATATGTATACATATTTATATGTGTATATCTATACATATGTATACATATATGTATATGTGTGTATATATCTAATATATATATGTATATGTATTATTTGTATATGTATATATATGTATACATATACATATGTGTATATACATATATATGTACATATATATCTTTTAGATCGATGTATTCTGAAGTATTATTCACATAGAAAATGTTCTTATTTTAAATAAGATGGTACATATTTAACTGATGGTACATATTTAAAATAAAACACATAAGAGAGTAAGCAAACACAGAGAAGGGGGAAATATGTTGAGGGGATAAAGAGTACACTCATCATGATGAGCACTGAATAATGATGTAAAAATTAAATCACTATATTGTACATCTGAAACTAATAGAATGCTGTATTTAACTATACTGGAATTAAAGCAAGTGCTGAATTCCAATTTATTTAATCCTTACCTTCTGTGCTTCTCTCCATATAAACAGTTACTTTGAAACAATCTGAAACAACTGTAAATTCCCTACCCTTAACCTGAGCTTTGTCTAGGGAATTTTGCTAATCATTATCACTTGATTAAAATTTTTACTGGAACAATATTTTCAATTTAAATTCAATTTAGTTAACATATAGTGTATCTTTGGTTTCAGGGCTAGAATTTCATGATTCTTCAGTGCCCTCCTTAATTACTATCACCCAGTTATACCTTCCCCCCACCACCTTCCCTCTAGCAACAATCAGTGAGTTCCTTATAGTTAGGGGTCTCTTATGGTTTGCCTTCCTCTCTGTTTTTAATTTATTTCATTTTTCTTTCCTTTCCCCATTGTTCACCGGTTCTGTTACTTAATTCCACATATTAGTGATATCACATGGTATTTGTCGTGCCTAGACTGACTTATTTTGCTTAGCATAATACTTTTAGTTCCATTCACATTGTGGGAAATGGGAAGATTTCCTTCTTTTTGATGGCTAATATTCCATGTTTGCTTTATCAATACATCTGCTGATGGACATCTGGGCTTTTTCCAGAAATTGATCAAAGTCTTTTAAAACTTTCCTTCATACTTGGTTTTCAAAATAACAAGATTTTAAACCCTGCAATGCCCTCTATTTCTGGCTCTATATGTTCTCTTTCACTTTTGTGCATATCTACCATTTAATTTTCTTTTTTTGTAACATCTTAATTCAATTTTATTTTTTTCAGTGTTCCAAGATTCACTGTTTATGCACCACACCCAGTGCTCCATGCAATATGTGCCTTCCTTAATACCCACCACCAGGCTCACCATCCACCCACCTCCCTCCCCTCCATAACCCTCAGTTTGTTTCTCAGAATCCATAGTCTTCCATCGCTCATCTCCCGCTCCGATATGCCCCAATTCACTTTTCCTTTACTTCTCCTAATGTCCTTATACTCCACAAGTAAGTGAAACCGTATGAAAATTGACTTTCTCTCCTTGACTTATTTTACTCAGCATAATCTCCTCATTCGCATCCATGTTGATAAAAAAGTTGGGTATTCATTCTTTCTGATGGCTGCATAATATTCCATTGTATATATGGACCATGTCTTTTTTTTTCATGCTTCTAACCTGATTTTTTAATTTAGCATTTTATAAAGAAAATTTTACAAAACTTTAAATATTCCCCCAAAATACAATTTGCCATAGATGTTCATTATTCTATTTTTATACCAACATTTACTTGGAAAGACCCTCTATTCTATCAAGTTGTTTTTCCAATGTGTCAGTATTATAAGCAGTGTTGTTATCTAATTAATAAATCATTGTAAGATTTCTGAAACATAAACAAATTTTAAAAGCTCTATTTCCAGGTTACAGTATATTATTTCTTTTAAGTGAACCACCATACATTTTCAAATGGCCACTCTTAGTATACTAATGCTTTGTTTAGTTTTTACCAGATAAATATATTAACTTTGAAATTTGGTTTTACTCTGATTATTGTGTGTTGGCTTTTTTTTTTCAGTTTTGATGATAATTTTATGTAGTTGCAAAAATGTTCTTTTAAGAATGTCTTTTTTACTTTTTAGGTGTTAGAAATGCTCTTTATTTTTTTATTTGTTTTTAATTAATTTATTTATTTTCAGCATAACAGTATTCATTATTTTCTCACCACACCCAATGCTCCATGCAATCCATGCCCTCTATAATATCCACCACCTGGTACCCCAACATCCCACCTCCCCCCCCACGTCAAATCCCTTAGATTGTTTTTCAGAGACCATAGTCTCTGATGATTTACCTCCCTTTCCAATTTATTCCAACTCCCTTCTCCTCTCTAACACCCTTTGTCCTCCATGCTATTTGTTATGCTCCACAAATAAGTGAAACCATATGATAATTGACTCTCTCTGCTTGACTTATTTCACTCAGCATAATCTCTTCCACTCCCGTCCATGTTGCTACAAAACTAGGGTATTCATCTTTTCTCATGGAGGCATAATACTCCAGAGTGTATATGGACCACATCTTCCTTATCCATTCGTCTGTTGAAGGGCATCTTGGTTCTTTCCATATTTTGGGGGGTGGCCATTGCTGCTATAAACAGTAGGGTACACATGGCCCTTCTTTTCATGACATCTGTATATTTGGGATAAATACCCAGGAGAGCAATGGCAGGGTCATAGGGAAGTTATATTTTTAATTTCTTGAGGAACCTCCACACTGCTCTCCAAAGAGGCTGCACCAATTTGCATTCCCACAAACAGTGGAAGAGGGTGCTCTTTCTCCACATCTCTTCCAACACATGTTATTTCCTGTCTTGTTAATTTGGGCCAATCTAACTGGTGTAAGGTGATGTCTCAATGTGTTTTTAATTTGAATCTCCCTGAGGGCTAGTGATGATAAACATTTTTTCATGTGCCTGATAGCCATTTGAATGTCTTTATTGGAAAAGTGTAAGTTCATATCTTCTGCCCATTTTTTGATATGATTGCTTGTTTTGTGTGTGTTGAGATTGAGGAGTTTATTATAGATCCCGGATATCAACCTTTTGTCTGTACTGTCATTTGCAAATATCCTCTCCCATTCCATGGGTTGCCTCTTTGTTTACTTCACTGTTTCCATTGCTGTGCAGAAGCTTTTGATTTTAATGAAGTCCCAAAAGTTCATCTTCGCTTTTGTTTCCTTTGCCTATGGAGATTATCTTGAAAGAAGTTGTTGTGGCTGATATTGAAGAGATTACTACCTATGTTCTCCTCTAGGATTCTTTTTTTTTATTTTTTATTTTTTATAAACATATATTTTTATCCCCAGGGAACAGATCTGTGAATTGACAGGTTTCCACACTTCGCAGCACTCACCAAAGAACATACCCTCCCCAATTTCCATAACCCCACACCCCTTCTCCCAACCCCTCTCCTCCCAGCAAACTTCAGTTTGTTTTGTGAGATTAAGATTCACTTATGGTTTGTCTCCCTCCCAATCTCATCTTGTTTTATTAATTCTTCTCCTACCCACTTAAGCCCCCATCTTGCATCACCACTTCCTCATATCAGGGAGATCATATGATAGTTGTCTTTCTCCACTTGAATTCTTTCACTAAGAATGATACGCTCTAGTTCCATCCATGTTGTCACAAATGGCAAGATTTCATTTCTTTTGATGGCTGCCTAGTATTCCATTGTGTATATATGCCAAATCTTCTTGATCCATTCATCTGTTGATGGACATCTAGGTTCTTTCCATAGTTTGGCTATTGTGGACATTGCTGCTATAAACATTCGGGTGCATGTACCCCTTTGGATCACTACATTTGTATCTTTAGGGTAAATACCCAGTAGTGCAATTGCTGGGTCATAGGGCAGTTCTATTTTCAACATTTTGAGGAACCTCCAAGCTGTTTTCCAGAGTGGCTGCACCAGCTTGCATTCCCACCAACAGTGTAGGAGGGTTCCCCTTTCTCCACATCCTCGCCAGAATCTGTCATTTCCTGACTTGTTGAATTTAGCCATTCTGACTGGTGTGAGGTGATATCTCATTGTGGTTTTGATTTGTATTTCCCTGATTCCGAGTGATATGGAGCACTTTTTCATGTGTCTGTTGGCCATCTGGATGTCTTCTTTGCAGAAATGTCTGTTCATGTCCTCTGCCCATTACTTGATTGGATTATTTATTCTTTGGGTGTTGAGTTTACTAAGTTCTTTAAATATTTTGGACACTAGTCCTTTATCTGATATGTCATTTGCAAATATCTTCTCCCATTCTGTCAATTGTCTTTTGATTTTGTTAACTGTTTCCTTTGCTGTGCAAAAGAATTTGATCTTAATGAAATCCCAATAGTTCATTTTTGCCTTTGCTTCCCTTGCCTTTGGCGATGTTTCTAGGAAGATGTTGCTGCTGCTGAGGTAAGAGGTTGCTGCCCGTGTTCTCCTCAAGGATTTTGATGGATTCCTTTCGCACATTGAGGTCCTTCATCCATTTTGAGTCTATTTTCATGTGTGGTATAAGAAAATGGTACAGGTTCATTTTTTTGCATGTGGCTGTCCAATTTTCCCAACACCATTTATTGAAGAGGCTGTCTTTTTTCCACTGGACATTCTTTCCTGCTTTGTCGAAGATTAGTTGACCATAGAGTTGAGGGTCTATTTCTGGGCTCTCTATTCTGTTCCATTGATCTATGTTTCTGTTTTTGTGCCAGTACCACGCTGTCTTGATGATGACAGCCTTGTAATAGAGCTTGAAGTCCGTAATTGTGACGCCACCAACTTTGGCTTTCTTTTTCAATATCCCTTTGGCTATTGAGGTCTTTTCTGGTTCCATATAAATTTTAGAATTATTTGTTCCATTTCTTTGAAAAAGATGGATGGTACTTTGATAGGAATTGAATTAAATGTGTAGATTGCTTTGGGTAGCATAAATATTTTCACAATATTTATTCTTCCAATCCAGGAGCATGGAACATTTTTCCATTTCTTTGTGTCTTCCTCAATTTCTTTCATGAGTACTTTATAGTTTTCTGAGTATAGATTCTGTGCCTCTTTGGTTAGGTTTATTCCTAGGTATCTTATGGTTTGCAGTGCAATTGTAAATGGGAGGGTCTCCTTAATTTCTCTTTCTTCTGTCTTGTTGTTGGTGAAGAGAAATACAACTGATTTCTGTGCATTGATTTTATATCCTGACACTTTACTGAATTCCTGTACAAGTTCTAGCAGTTTGGGAGTGGAGTCTTTTGGGTTTTCCACATATAGTATCATATCATCTGCGAAGAGTGATAATTTGACTTCTTCTTGGCCGATTTGAATGCCTTTAATTTCCTTGTTTGTCTGATTGCTGAGGCTAGAACTTCTAGTACTATGTTGAATAGCAGTGGTGATAATGGACATCCCTGCCGTGTTCCTGAACTTAGCGGAAAAGCTTTAAATTTTTCTTCATTGAGAATGATATTTGTGGTGGGTTTTTCATAGATGGCTTTGAAATATTGAGGTATGTGCCCTCTATCCCTACACATTGAAGAGTTTTGATCAGGAAGGGTTGCTGTACTTTGTCAAATGCTTTTTCAGCATATATTGAGAGTATCAGATGGTTCTTGTTCTTTCTTTTATTAATGTGTTTTATCACAGTGACTGATTTGTGGATGTTGAACCAACCTTGCAGCCCTGGAATAAATCCCACTTGGTCGTGGTGAATAATCCTTTTAATGTACTGTTGAATCCTATTGGCTAGTATTTTGTTGAGTATTTTCACATCTGTGTTCATCAAGGATATTGGTCTATAGCTCTCTTTTTTGATGAGATCCTTGTCTGGTTTTGGGATCAAGGTGATGCTGGCCTCATAAAATGAGTTTGGAAGTTTTCCTTCCATTTCTATTTTTGGGAACAGTTTCAGGAGAATAGGAATAAGTTCTTCTTTACATGTTTGATAGAATTCCCCGGGGAAGCCGTCTGGCCCTGGGCTTTTGTTTTTTTGGAGATTTTTAATGACTGTTTCAATCTCCTTACTGGTTGTGGGTCTGTTCAGGCTTTCTATTTCTTCCTGGTTCAGTTGTGGTAGTTTATATGTTTCTAGGAATGCATCCATTTCTTCCAGATTGTCAAATTATTGGCGTAGAGTTGCTCATAGTATGTTCTTATAATAGTTTGTATTTCTTTGGTGTTAGTTTTGATCTCTCCTCTTTCATTCATGATTTTATTTATTTGGGTCCTTTCTCTTTTCTTTTTGATAAGTCGGGCCAGGGGTTTATCAATTTTATTAATTCTTTCAAAGAACGAGCTCCTAGTTTCATTGATTTGCTCTATTGTCTTTTTGGTTTCTATTTCATTGATTTCTGCTCTGATCTTTATGATTTCTCTTCTCCTGCTGGGCTTAGGGTTTCTTTCTTGTTCTTTCTCCAGCTCCTTTAGGTGTAGGGTTAGGTTGTGTACCTGAGACCTTTCTTGTTTCTTGAGAAAGGCTTGTACCACTGTATATTTTCCTCTCATGACTGCCTTTGTTGTGTCCCACAGATTTTGAGCCACTGTATTTTCATTATCATTTGTTTCCATGATTTTTTTCAATTCTTCTTTAATTTCCCAGTTGTCCCATTCATTCTTTAGAAGGATGATGTTTAGTCTCCATGTATTTGGGTTCTTTCCAAACTTCCTCTTGTGGTTGAGTTCTAGCTTTAGAGCATTGTGGTCTGAAAATATGCAGGGAATGATCCCAATCTTTTGATACCAGTTGAGTCCTGATGTAGGACCAAGGATGTGATCTATTCTGGATAATGTTCCATGTGCACTAGAGAAGAATGTGTATTCTGTTGCTTTGGGATGAAATGTTTTGAATATTTCTGTGATGTCCATCTGGTCCAGTGTGTCATTTAAGGCCTTTATTTCCTTGCTGATCTTTTGCTTGGATGATCTGTCCATTTCAGTGAGGGTAGTGTTAAAGTCCCCTACTATTATTGTATTATTGTTGATGTCTTTCTTTGATTTTGTTATTAAATGGTTTCTATAGTTGGCTGCTCACACGTTTGGGGCATAGATATTTAAAATTTTTAGATCTTCTTGTTGGACAGACCCTTTGAGTATGATATAGTGTCCTTCCTCATCTCTTATTACACTCTTTGGCTTAAAATCTAATTGATTTGATATAAGGATTGCCACTCCTGCTTTCTTCTGATGTCCATTAGCATTGTAAATTCTTTTCCACCCCCTCACTTTAAATCTGATGGTGTCTTCAGGCTTAAAATGGGTTTCTTGGAGGCAACATATAGATGGGTTTTGGTTTTTTTCCATTCTGATACTCTGTGTCTTTTGACTGGCTCTTTTAGCCCATTAACATTCAGGGTAACTATTGAGAGATATGAATTTAGTGCCATTGTACTGCCTTAAGGTGACTGTTACTGTATATTGTCTCTATTCCTTTCTGATCTACTACTTTTAGAGTCTCTCTTTGTTTAGAGGACCTCTTTCAATATTTCCTGTAGAGCTGGTTTGGTGTTTGCAAATTCTTTCAGTTTTTCTTTGTCCTGGAAGCTTTTAATCTCTCTTTCTATTTTCAATGATATCCTAGCTGGATATAGTATTCTTGGCTGCATGTTTTTCTCGTTTAGTGCTCTGAAAATATCATGCCAGCTTTTTCTGGCCTGCCAGGTCTTTGTGGATAAGTCAGCTGCCAATCTAATATTTTTACCATTGTATGTTACAGACTTCTTTTCCCGGGCTGCTTTCAGGATTCTCTCTTTGTCACTGAGATTTTTGAATTTTTCTACTAGGTGATGGGGTGTGGGCCTATTCTTATTGATTTTGAGGGGCGTTCTCTGAACCTCCTGAATTTTGATGCTCATTCCCTTTGCCATATTGGGGAAATTCTACCCAATAATTCTCTCCAGTATACCTTCTGCTCCCCTCTCTCTTTCTTCTTCTTCTGGAATCCCAATTATTCTAATGTTGTTTCGTCTTCTGGTGTCACTTATCTCTCGAATTCTCCCCTCGTGGTCCAGTAGCTGTTTGTCCCTCTTTTGCTCAGCTTCCTTATTATCTGTCATTTGGTCTTCTATATCACTAATTCTTTCTTCTGCCTCATTTATCCTAGCAGTGAGAGCCTCCATTTTTGATTGCACCTCATTAATAGCTTTTTTTATTTCAAATTGGTTAGATTTTAGTTCTTTTATTTCTCCAGAAAGGGTTTTTATATCTCCTTTGAGGGTTTCTCTATTATCTTCCATGCCTTTTTCGAGCCCGCCTAGAACCTTGAGAATTGTCATTCTGAACTCTAGATCTGACATATTACCAATGTCTGTATTGATTAGGTCCCTAGCCTTCGGTATTGCCTCTTGTTCTTTTTTTTTTTTTTTTTTTTTTTTTTTTGTGGTGATTTTTCTGCCTTGTCATTTTGTCCAGATAATAGTATATGAAGGAGCAAGTAAAATACTAAAAGGGTGGCAACAACCCCAGGAAAATATGCTTTAACCAAATCAGAAGAGATCCCGAATCTTGAGGGGGGAGAAAGGGGATAAAATGAGGTTTAAAAATGAAAGAAAAAAAAGGAAAAAAATAAAAGAATTTAAAAAAAGAAAATGAATAAAGAAAAATATAAAAAAGAAAAAAATATATATATATATTAGATAAACTAGTTAACGTTAAAAAAGAAAAGGGTAAAAGTTAAAAAAATTTTAGCAGAAGAAGAGAAAAAAAATAAAAAAGAAAAAAAATTAAATTAACTGCAAGATTTAAAAAAATCATAGGGAGAAAGCCATGAGATCTGTGCTTTGCTTTCTCCTCCTCTGGAATTCTGCTGCTCTCCTTGGTATTGAAACCACACTCCTTGTTAGGTGAACTTGGTCTTGGATGGATTTCTTGTTGATCTTCCGGGGGAGGGTGCCTGGTGTAGTGATTCTCAAGTGTCTTTGCCCCATGCGGAATTGAACGGCCCTACCAGGGGCTGAGTAATCCGCTCGGGTTTGCTTTTAGGAGCTTTTGTTCCCTGAGCGCTTTCCGTAGAGTTCTGGAGGACAGGAATACAAATGGCAGCCTCCTGGTCTCCAGCCCGGAGGAGCCAAGAGCCCAGGGCCTCACTCCTCAGTACGCCCTAAGAGAACAGTGCCCAGTAACTTCCGTCTGCCTGACCTCCGGCGGCACTCCGAGATCACCAAGCCTGCGACCGGTTCAAGGTAACTCCGAGCTGTGAGCTTACTGTTGGCTCTGTCTCTGTAGCCAGCTTTACTGTTCCAATACTCGCAAGCTCTGCGACACTCAGACACCCCTGATCCATCTGTGACCCTGCGGGACCTGAGGCCACGCTGACCCCGCATGGGCTTCACCCCGGTTTAGCCTCTGGAGCGATGTCCCTCAGCGGAACAGACTTAAAAGTCCTGATTTTGTGCTCTGTTGCTCCGCTGCTTGCAGGGAGCCGGCCCCTCCCCCCAGGGTCTATCTTCCTGTTGCTTTGGATTAACTTCTCTGCCAGTCCTACCTTGCAGAATGTGGTTGTTTTTCTGTTTCCATAACTGCCGTTCTTCTTCTCTTTGATCTGCCAATGGATTTTCAGGTGTTGCAATCTTTAGATAAGCTATCTAGCTGATCTCCTGCTAGCTGAAGTAGTCTCAGCCTGCTACTTCTCCGCCATCTTGACTCTATCCCTGTCTCCTCTAGGATTATTATGGATTCCAGTCTCACATTGAGGTCTTTTATCCATTTTGAGTTTATCTTTCTGTACGGTGTAAGAGAATAGTCGAGTTTCATTCTTCTACATATAGATGTCCAGTTTTCCCAGCACCATTTATTGAAGAGACTTTTTTCCACTGTATATTTTTTCCTGTTTTGTGGAAGATTAATTGACCATAGAGTTGTGGGTCCATATCTGGGCTCTCTACTCTCTTTCATTGGTCTATGTGTCTATTTTTATGCCAGTACCATGCTGTCTTGGTGATCACAGCTTTGTAATAAAGCTTGAAATCAGGTAACCTGATGCCCCCAGTTTTATTTTTGTTTTTCAACATTTTCTTAACAATTCGGGGTCCCTTCTGATTCCATATAAATTTTAGGATTATTTGCTCCAGCTCTCTAAAGAATACTGGTGGAATTTTGATCGGAATGGCATTAAAAGTATAGATTGCTCTAGGCAGTAGAGACATTTTAACATTGTTTATTTTTCCGATTAAAGGGCATGAAATGCTCTTCCATCTTTCTGTGTATTCTTAAATTTCTTTCATGAGTGTTCTGTAGTTCTTCAAGTACAGATCCTTTACCTCTTTGGTTAGGTTTATTCCCAGGTATCTTTTGGTTCTTGGTGCTCTAGTAAATGGAATCGATTCTCTAATTTCCCTTTCTGTATTTCCATTATTAGTGTATAAGAAATTCACTGATTTCTGCACATTGACTTTGTATTCTGCCACATTGCTGAATTGCTGTATGAGTTCTAGTAGTTTGGTGGTGGAGTCTTTTGGGTTTTCCATATAAAGAATCATGTCATCTGCAAAGAGAGAGAGAGTTTGCCTTCTTTCTTGCCAATTTGGATATCTTTTATTTCTCTTTGTTGTCTGATGGCTGTTGCTAGGACTTCTAATACTATGTTGAACAAGAGTGGTGAAATTAGGCCTCCTTGTTTTGTTTCTGATCTCAACAGGAATGGTGCAAGCTTTTTCCCATTGAGGATGACATTTGCTGTGGGTCTTTCATAGATAGATTTGATGAGGTTCAGGAATTTTCCCTCTATCACTTAACTTTGAAGCATTTTAATCAGGAGTGGATGCTGGATTTTGTCAAATGCTTTTTCTGCATCAATTGAGCAGACCATGTGGTTCTTCTCTTTTCTCTTATTAATTTGTTCTATCACATTGATTGATTTGCAAATGTTGAACCATCCTTGCAGTCCAGGAATGAATCCCACCTGGTCATGGTGGATAAACTTTTTAATATGCTGTTGGATCCTGTTTTCTAGGATCTTGTTGAAAATCTTAGCATCCATATTCATCTGTGTTATTGGTCTGAAATTCTCCTTTTTGGTAGGGTGTTTGCCTGGTTTGGGGATCAGGGTAATGTCGGCTTCATAGAAAGAGTAAGGAGAGAGACCGTTTTTCCTCTACTTCAATTTTTTGAAACAGCTTCAGGAGAAGAGGTGTTATTTGTTCTTTGAAAGTTTGGTAGAATTCCCCAAAGAATCCGTCAGATCCTGGGCTCTTGTTTTTGGGGAGGGTTTTGATCACTGCTTCAATCTCATTATTAAATTTAGGTCTATCAGGTTGTCAATTTCTTCCTGGTTTAATTCTGGGAGTTTATATTTTTCCAGGAATGCATACATTTCATCTAGGTTGCTTAGCTTATTGCCATATAACTGTTGATAATACCTTCTGATGATTGTTTCCCCTTCCTTGGTGTTAGTTGCGATCTCTCCCTTTTCATTCATAATTTTATGAATTTGGGTTTTCTCCCTTTTCTTTTAGATTAGTGTGGCCAATGGTTTATTGATCTCATTGATTCTTTCAAAAAACCAGCTTCTAGTTTCATTGATACGTTCTACTGTATCTCTGGATTTACCTCATTGATCTCAGATCTAATCCTGATGATGTCCCTTCTTATGTGTGGAGTTGGTTTGATTTGGTTGATTCTCCAGTTCTTTAAGATGTAGAGACAGCTGGTGTGTTCTGGATTTTTCGGTTTTTTTGAGGGAGGCTTGGATGGCTATGTATTTTCCCCTTAGGACCTCCTTTGCTGTATCCCATATGTTTTGGACAGAAGTGTCTTCATTCTCATTGGTTTCTATGAATTGTTTCAGTTCTTTGATCTCCTGGTTGATCCAAGCATTCTTAAGCAAGGTGGTCTTTAGCTTCCAGGTGTTTGAGTTCCTTCTGAACTTTTCCTTGTGATTGAGCTCCAGTTTCAAAGCACTGTGATCTGAGAATATGCAGGGAATAATCTCAGTATTTTGGTATCGGTTGAGTCGTGATTTGTGACCCAGTATGTGGTCTATTTTGTAGAAGGTTCCATGTGCACTTGATAAGAATGAGTATTCTGTTGTTTAGGGTGGAATGTTCTGTATATATCTATGAGGTCCATCTGGCCCAATGTGTCATTCAATCCTCTTGTTTCTTTATTGATTTTCTGCTTCGATCATCTGTCTATTTCTGAGAGAGTCATGTTAAGATCTCCAACGATTAGTGTATTCATATCAATATGTCTCTTTATCTAGAAAAACAGTTTTCTTATGTAATTGACTGCTCCCATATTGGGAGCATAGATATTTACAATTGTTAGATCATCTTGATGGATAGTCCCTTTAAGGATTATCTAGTGTCCTTCTGTATCTCTGACTACAGTCTTTAGTTTAAAATCTAATTTACCTGATATGAGAATCGCTACCCCTGCCTTCTTTTTAGGCCCATTGGCATAAAAGATGCTTCTCCATCCCTTCACTTTCAGTCTGAGTGTATCTTTAGGTTCAAAATGGGTCTCTTGTAGACAACATATGGATAGGTCCTGTCATTTTATCCAATCTGCAACCCTGTGCCTTTTTATGGGCACATTTAGGCCATTCACGTTGAGAGTGATTATTGATAGATACATTTTTATTGACATCGAGTTACCTTTGAAGTCTTTCTTTCATTAGACTGTCTCTATATTTCTCTTCAATGCTATTCTTAGGATTTTTCCTCTTTTATAGAACACCCCTTAATATTTTCTGCAGTTTCGGCTTGGTGGTTGCATAGTCTTTTAAGCCTTGCCGGTCTTGGAAACTCTTTATCTCTCCATCCATTTTGAATGTCAGTCTTGCTGGATAAAGTGTTCTTGGCTGCATTTTCTTCTCATTTAGTGTCCTGAATATATCTTCCCAGCCCTTCCTGGCTTGCCAGGTCTCTGTGGACAGGTTTGACGTTATTCTGATGAGCTTCCCTCTGTAAGAAAGGACCCTCTTTGCCCTAGCCGCTTTCAAGAGTTTATACCTACAATTATAATTCCTCATTTTGACTATCAGGTGTCATAATTTTTTTTGGAATGTATAATCTTGGGTGGAGACTGTTCAGTCTCTAGTACATGAATGCTGGTTCCACTCATGAGATTGGGAAAATTTTCATGACGGACTTGTTCCACTCTATCTTCTAGAATTCTTTCTTTCTCTTCCCCATTCAGGGATTCCAATAATTCTGACGTTGGAATGCTTCATGGCATCATTTATTTCCCTGATTCTGTTTTTGTGTTTTCTATGCTGTTTGTTCCAGCCTTCCTCCTGATCCTTTCTCTCTATCTATTGTCCTCCAGATCACTAATTCTATCTTCTCTCTCAGTTACCCTAGCTTTGGGAGGGTTTAGATTAGATTGGAACTCATTGAGAGCATTGTGAACCTCCTCCCTGGTAGCTTTAAGCTCCACCCTAACATTGCGAACATCATCTCTGGTCGCTTTCAGCTCAGCCCTAATCAATTCTATTTGGTCATCCATGGCTTTCTCCAACCTACCTATTGCCTGGATAATTGTTAGCTTGAATTCTCTTTCCAACATATTGTCTTTGTTGATAGCCATTAGCTCTGTTTCAGAAGGTTCATCCTCTGTATTTTTCTTTTGTTGGGTATTCCTCCTCCTAGTCATTTCGGTGGGAGATGACTGAACAGATGAAGTTGGATATATCAACCATGGTGCAGTCAATGTGCACCCTGGAACACTTCTGAGCAATCAGGATTCCCCAGCCAAAGGAGAGACAGAAGAAAAGAAAAAGAAAAAGAAAATAAAAAGAGAGAGAAAGAGAGAGAGAGAGATACAAGAGAGACAGGAAAGAAAGGGAAGCTGAAAGAGAAGGTTCAGCCCAAATGTGCCCCAAGGTAAGATTTATGAAGTAGACAAACAAAAACAGACAAACAAAAAGTCTGATACAAGTATATGACAAGAGAAAACATATATATATATTCAAATAAAGGAAGAACCTCATCTAATAGAACCCCAAGTGTAAGATTTATATACTATCAGGACAAATACAAAAACACAGAAACACTTGTGGAAGAAAAAGAAGGGAGAGTGGTTATAAATTCTCAGTGTGTGTGAGGAAGGTTGTTTTGATTCTTCCTGGATGTATCTTGATATCTT
Organism: Mustela nivalis; assembly: GCF_964662115.1. Lineage (NCBI taxonomy): Eukaryota > Metazoa > Chordata > Mammalia > Carnivora > Mustelidae > Mustela > Mustela nivalis. Next base: position 29,658,422 of record NC_139022.1, read on the forward strand.
TGTTAAAGGATTCAACTTTCCTAAGATAATGGGGGATTAATTTCTTTTTTTACCTATAGGGGTAGTATTGATTGGTGAAAGGGGATTACTTTGAAATTCAACTCTATATGAATATTAGAAGATAAAATAAAAAGGAATAAATGACTAAACTAAACTAAAATTTAAGAAAAAAAGAAGGAATTAAAAAATTAGTAACGCTAAAGAAAAACAGGTGTATGTATCAAAAAGTTCATGTTAGAAGGTTATTACGGAATTTGATGTACTGGACAGCTCGCTGAAATTGTTATTAGGTTAAAGAATTTACCTATATATATTTAAAAAAATGAACCAGAATAGAGGAAATAAATGAAAAATGAAAGTTTTTCTATAAAGTAGTGATTGTTCTCTTGAAGTCCTTTTTTTTCTTTTTTTCCTCTTTTCTTTTTTTTTCTTTCTTGTTTTGTTTTCTGGGGGAGGGGCCTGTCACATGGGTTTTCAGTCAATGATGTTCCCTGACTTAAGTCCTCCTGCCCCCCTCAAGGTGGTGGGCTCTGAGGAAACTGTTTTTTTTTTGTTTGTTTGGTTGTTTTTTTTTTTTTTTTTTTTTTTTTGTTTCAGGCTTTCGTTCTCTGGCAGTTGTTATGTTTGTTCACTTTTTTTTCTCACTTTGACCGCTTTTGATGGTTTTTGTTATTTTAGAGGAAAACAAACCGCACCCTGATCTCCCTCTCAGAGAGAAGCCTCAGTCTGTCTGCAGAGCCTAAATAAGTTACCCCCTGGCCACTGGCAGAGCAGGTTCCAAGTCGCGGCCCCTGGGGATGCAGGATCTTTTGCTTGTACCCAAAGCCAAGGCAGTGGTGGCTGTCTGGGCAGCTCCAGACTGCCAGAGAGGTTCCACTCAGCGATTGCACACTGAGATTTTCCCGCCGGCCCGGGCTGGGAGTGCCTGGTCTTTCTGGGTCTAAGAGTGCCCGACTTGCACACACCAACTTCAGGGGAGGCTGAGGTTCGCGCGGGGGTCTCAGGCTCTGAGAACGGGGCACGGGTCCGAAAGAACCAGGCTGGGCCTTCGCGCACCTCTCTGGGGGGAAAGTTTGGTGCAGGCTCTGAAACAATGGCATGTATCAAAGTGCACCAGCTGGGCCCTTATACCTCTCTCAGGGGAGTATCTCAGGCTCTATAGCAGGGCTTGCGCATTCTGCCACCCAGCGTGGCTCCCATCCCCTTACAGGAACCGGACCCCACGCGTGCTGGCGGCTTAGGGACCAAGAGCTGGTTTCTCCGCCTCACTCTCTCTGCCTCAGCGCCAGGGGAGGCTGTCCTGGGACCAGGGACTTAAGCCCTGTCCCTAGCCGTCCTGATTCCTACAATTCCCCCCCCCCCCCCGATATCCTTTGCTCTTTTGGAGTTATTTCAACCAGTCTCCAAGTTAATGCTGGTCCCCAGACACAGGGCACTGTCGCTCGTATTAGGGTATTACTTTGCAACCGGTCGCCTCTGGTGGCTCCCTCCCCCTTTTGTTTATCTTCCGATATCAATTGCCATTTCCACTCTGCTTTACCTGCCCACTGGTGTCTTATCCCCCTGTAGAGATCCAGACGTGTATAATTCTGATCTCAGGCTGATTTCATGGGTGATTGGAGTTCTTTGGTAGGTAATCAGCTCACTTTGGGGTACAAGTTGAAAAGGCGCCTCCTCTTACTTCCCCACCATCTTGTCCCCTGTGGACCACGTCTTCTTTATCTAGTCATCTGTTAAAAGGCATATCAGCACTTTCCACAGTTTGGTGATTGTGGACATTGATGCTATGAATACGGGGCTACAGATGGCCCTTGTTTCACTACATCTGTATCTCTTAGGTAAATATCCAGTAGTAGAATTTCAGGATCATAGGGTAGCTCTATTTTTTGTTTCTTAAGGAATCTACACACTGTTTTCCAAAGTGGATGCACCAACCTGCATTCCCACCAACAGTGTAAGAGAGTTCCCCTTTCTCCACATCTTCTACAACATGTATTTTTTTTTTCCTATCCTGCGGATTTTGGCCATTTGAAGTGGTGTAAGGTTGTATCTCAATGTGGTTTTGACTTGAATTTCTCTGGTGGCTAATGATGATGAACACTTTTTCATGTGTCTGTTAGCCACTTGTATGTCTTCTTTGAGAATTGTCTGTTCATGTCTTCGATCCAGTTTTTGATATGATTATCTCCTTTTCGGGTGTTGAGTTTGAGGAGTTCTTTATAGATCCTGGATATCAGCCCTTTGTCCGTACTGTCATTTGCAAATATCTTCTCCCATATCGTGGATTGCCTCTTTGTTCTGTTGACAGTTTCCATTGCTGTGCAGAAGCTTTGAATCTTGATGAAGTCCCAAAAGTTCATTTTTGCTTTTGTTTCCTTTACCTCTGGAGACATGTCTTGAAAGATGTTGCTGTCGCCAATGTTGAAGAGGCTACTGCCTATGCTCTCCTCTAGGATTTTCATAGATTCCTGTCTTACATTAGATCTTTTATCCATTTTAAGTTTATCTTTGTGTACAGTGAAAGGGAATATTTGAGTTTTATTCTTCTACACATAGCTTTCCAATTTTCCCAGTACCATTTTTGAAGAGACTGTCATTTTCTAAAGGGTATTTTTTCCTGCTTTGTCAAAGATTAGTTGACCATAAAGCTGAGGGTCCATATCTGGACTCTCTACTATGTTCCATTGGTCTATGTGTCTGTTTTTGTGCCAGTAACATGCTGTCCCGGTGATCACAGCTTTGTAATAAAGCTTGAAATCAGGCAATGTGATGCCCCCAGTTTTGTTTTTCTTTTACAACATTTTCTTAGCAATTCGGGGTCTTTTCTGGTTCCATACAAATTTATAATTGTTTGTTCTGGCACTTCAAAAAAAGCCAGTGGAATTTTGATCAGGATGACATTGAAAATATAGATTGCTGTGGCATTATAGACATTTTAACAAAGTTTATTCTTCTGATCCAGGAGCATGGGATGGTCTTCCTTTTTTGTGTCTTCTTCAATTTCTTTCATGAGTGTTCTGTATTTCTTTGAGTAAAGATCATTTACCTCTTTGGTTAGGTTTATTCCAAAGTATCTTCCACCTTAAAACAACAGAATAATCATTTTTCAGGAGTGCATATGGAACTTAACTCAGATTACACCACATACTCGGTTACAAGCCAAGGGTCAACTGATGCCGAAAGATTGATATTATTTCCTGCATATTCTGAGCCAATAATTCTTTAAACTTGAATTCAAACACAAGAAAAAGTTTTGAAGGAATTCAAACACTTGGAAACTAAAGACTGCCCTGCTCAAAAATGTTTGGATCAACCAGCAAATCAAGAAAGAACTTAAACAATTCATGGAAACCAATGAGAATGAAGACATATAAGCCCAAAACCTATGGGATATGGTAAAGTCTGTCCTACGGGTTAATTATATAGCTATCCAGGTCTCACTCAAAAAAAAATGGAAAACCCCAGAATACACAAACTTTCTTTACACTTTAAATAACTGGGAAATCGACAACAAATTAATCCATCCCCTGGGAGAAGGGAAATAATCAAGATTAGAGCAGAGATCAATGAGTTAGAATCTAGAGATACAGTAGCACACATCGACAAAACTAGAAGCCTTTTTTTTTTGAAAGAATCAATAAGATCAATAAACCACTGGCTGAAATAATTCAAAAGAAAAGGGATATGAACCAAAATAATAAAATTATTAATGAGAGACATCACAACTAACACAAAGGAAATAGAAACAATTATCAGAAATTATTATCAACTGTTATACGCCAATAAATTAAGCAACCTAGAAGAAATGGATACATTCCTGAAACCTATAACCTTCCAAGACTGAAACAAGAAAAAAAAATTGACAACCTGAATAGACCAATATCTAGTAACGAGATTGAAGCAGTGATCAAAAACCTTCCAAAAAGCAAGAGTCAAGGACCTGACAGATTCCCTGGGTAATTCCACCAAACATTCAAAGAAGAAATAATACCTATTCTCCTGAAGCTGTTTCAAAAACAAACAAACAAACAAACAACCTGACTCTTTCTATGAAGCCAGCATTACACTGATCCCCATACCAGGCAAAGACCTCATCACAAAGGAGAATTTCACACCAGTATCCCTGATCAATATGAATGCCAAGATTATCAACAAGATCCTAGCTAATAGGATCCAACGGATTACAAAGATAATCCAGCATGACTAGGTGAGATTTATCACTTGGATGCAAAGGTAGCTCAACCTTCACGTGTCAATCAATGTGTTAGAAAAAGCAACAAGAGAAGACAGAAGATCCCCCTAGTCCACTCAATTGATGCATAAACAAGCATTTGACAAAATATATCTGTTCCTGATCAAAACTCTTTAAAGTATAGGATAGATGGAACATTCCTCAACTTTATAAAATCTATCTATGAAAAACTCACAGTGAATATCATTCTCAATGGGGAAAAACTAATAATCTTCCATTTGAAGTCAGGAACACAAGGATGACCACTCTCACCACTGTTGTTCAACATACTACTAGAAGTCCTAGCAATAACAATCAGATAACAAAAAGAAATAAAAGGTATTCAAATTGGCAAAGAAGAATCAAACTCTCTTCACAGATGCCATGATACTTTACATGGAAGACCCAAAGGACTCCACACCTACTAAAACTTATATAGCAATTCAGTAATGTGGCAGGATACAAAATCAATGCACAGAAGTCAGTTGCTTACTTATACACTAACAATGAAATTATAGAAAGGGAAATTAGAGGATCGATTCTATTTACTTTAGCATTGACCATTTATTTTCTGAAGTCCTCTCTGTTTGATACACTTGTCAAATGTAAGCAGGAAACAAAACAAAACAAAATAAAAAAACAAAAACAAAATCAAAACCCTTTGCACAATGTGCTTTTTCTTTTTTCCAAAATTTTATTTAAATTCAGTTAGTTAACATTTACTGTACTATTGGCTATATTACAGTATTTTTTTTCCATTGGTGCCTACGATTTGTGATCATGCCACTTCAAAGAATGAAGAGGTATACCTGAAGAAGAGTGGTTGTCGGCAAAGCAAAGTTAATTCAGCAATAGTACAAAGCTTCCAGAGAGGGAGGGAACACGAGAATGTTGACGTTTTGGTGTTCAAATCTAGGAGTTTTTTTTATAAGTTTTTTTCAGACCTACCTTGAGCATTCTGAGTGTGAGACCCCCGTGGATTAACTGCGGAGGAGTGTCAAACAGGACTTTGATCATGCACCCTTGTATTTATTGGGTTATTGTTCACATGTTGATTGTATTTTGGGCTGACATTTGAAGACTAACTGCCTCAACTTGTGATAGTTACCAACGTTTTATGGTTAATTATTGTATCAGGATGTTTTGAAAAAGTCACTTCTGCAGAGACTGCTAGATAGGATGCTATTTTGGTTTTGTCTAAAGCTGTAAAACAGGATGCTAGTGCAGTTTTGACTCGGCTGTCCTGACAGTTTTGCTTTCGTGTTTGAGAACCTGCCCTGACTTCCTAAGTGTCCATTTAACTCCTAACAGTTTCAGGAGTAGAATTTAGTGATTCATTACTTATATATATATATCACCCAGTGCTCATCATAACAAGTGCCCTACTTAATGTCCATCAGCCATTTAGCTTATACTCCACCCACCTTCCTCCACCAACACTGATCTCCATCATTAAAAGTCCCATGTTTTTCTTCCCTTTCCTTTTTTCCCCCTTCCCATATGTTCATGTTTTGATTCCTAAATTTGATATGAACGAAAACATATGGTATTTATGTTTCTGTGAGTGACTTATTTCACTTAGCATAATGCTTTTAGGTCCACCCTCCTCCTTTCAATGGCAAGATGCCATGCTTTTTGATGAGTGAGTAAAATTCAATTATATATATTTATATACATACCATATCTTCTTTATTCATTCATCATCCAAAGGACACTTCAACTCTTTCTATGGCTTGGCTATTGTTGAATACACTGCTATAAACAGCAGGGTGAGGGTACATCTTCAAAGCTGTATTTTTGTATCTTTTGGGTAAACACCTATTAGGGAAATTGCTGGATCATAGGATAGTTTTATTTATTTATTTGACAGAGAGAAATCACGAGTAGATGGAGAGGCAGGCAGAGAGAGAGAGAGGGGGAAGCAGACTCCCTGCTGAGCAGAGAGCCCAATGCGGGACTCGATCCCAGGACCCTGAGATCATGACCTGAGCCGAAGGCAGCGGCTTAACCCACTGAACCACCCAGGCGCCCCTACTTTTATTTTTTTTAATTTCTTTTCAGTATTCCAGAATTCATTGTTTGTGCACCACACCCAGTATACTTTGAGGAATCTCCACAAAGTTTTCCAGAGCAGCAGTACCAGTTAGCATTCCACCAACAGTGTAAAGCTTCCAGAGAAGCTTTTCTCCAAATCCTCACCATCATCTGTTGTTTCCTTTGTTGCTAATTTTAGATATCTTGGTAAATGTCAGGTGATATCCCATTGTGGTTTTAATTTGAATTTCCCTGAAGATGAGTGCTGCTGAGAATCTTCTCATGACTCTGCTAGATGTCTTCTTTGGAAAAATGTCTCTTCATGTCTTCTGCCCATTTCTTAATGGGATTATTTCATCTTTTTTTGTTTTTAATTTTGTTTTTGTTTTTGTTCAGTGTTGACTTTGGTAAGTTTCTTATAGAAATTGGATAATAAACTTTTTTTTTCCATTTTTTTTTGGTATTAGGTACAGAGATAAAATTATGTGATTTATCAGTTGCCTATATAAAATAAGATATTTTTACTGTTATTTTGTTCAGTTACCCTACATACAGCAGAACATTAGTTTTTGATATAGTCTTCAACAACTCATTATTTGCATATAAACCCAGTGCTCATCACAGTACATGCCCTCCTTAATACCCATGAATAAGTTAAACCATTCCCTTATCCTGCCCTTCTGCAAAACTCAGTGTGTTTCTCAGAGTCCAGAGCCTCTCATGGTTTGTCTCCCTCTCTGATTTCTTCTCATTGTTTTTTTTTTAATAATTTATTAATTTTTTTAAAGTGTAGCAGTATTCATTGTTTCTGCACCACATACAGTGCTCCATGCAATTTGTGCCCTCTCTAATATCCACCACCTGGTTCCCACAAACCTCCCACCCACCTCCCCTTCAAACCCTCAGATCGTTTTTCAGAGTCCATAGTCTCTCATGGTTCAACTCCCCTTCCAATTTCCCTCAACTCCCTTCTCCGCTCTAACTCCCCTTGTCCTCCATGCTATTTGTTATGCTTCACAGATAAGTGAAACAATATGATAATTGACTCTCTCTGCTTGACTTATTTCACTAAACATAATCTCTTCCAGTCCCGTCCATGTTGCTACAAAACTTGGGTATTCATCCTTTCTGATGGAGGCATAATACTCCTTAGTGTATATGGACGACATCTTCCTTATCCATTTGTCCGTTGAAGGGCATCTTGGTTCTTTCCACAGTTTGGCGACCGTGACCATTGCTGCTATAAACATTGGGGTACAGATGGCCCTTCTTTTCACTACATCTGTATCTTTGGGGTAAATACCCAGAAGTGCAATTGCAGGATTCTAGGGAAGCCCTATTTTTAATTTCTTGAGAAATTTCTCAAGAAATCTTGAAAAATAAGCACAACTTATTGTGCTGTATATTTTCCACTGTATATTTTAAAATGTATATTTTTTCCTGTTTTGTTGAAGATTATTTGACCGAGAGTTGAGGATCCATATCTGGACTCTCTATTCTGTTCCACTGGTCTATGTGTCTGTTTGTATGCCAGTACCATGCTGTCTTGGTGGTCACAGCTTTGTAACAAAGCTTGAAATCAGGTAACGTGATGCCCCCAGTTTTATTTTTGTTTTTCAAAATTTCCTTAGCGATTTGGGGGTCTCTTCTGATTCCATACAAATTGTTGGATTATTTGCTCCAGCTCTTTGAAGAATACTGGTGGAATTTTGATTGGAATGGCATTATAAGTATAGATTGCTCTAGGCAGTATAGACATTTTAACAATGTTTATTCTTCCAATCCAAGACCATGGAATGGTCTTCCATCTTTTTGTGTCTTCTTCAATTTCTTTCATGAGTGTTCTGTAGTTCCTCAAGTACAGATCCTTTACCTCTTAGGTTACGTTTATTCCCAGGTATCTTATGGTTATAGGTGCTATAGTAAATGGAATAGATTCTCTAATTTCCCTTTCTGTATTTTCACTGTGGTGTATAAGAAAGCCACTGACTGCTGTACATTGAGTTTTCAACCTTCCACGTTGCTGAATAGCTGTATGAGTTCTAGTAGTTTGAGGGTGGAGTCTTTTGGATTTACCATATAAAAAATCAAGCCATCTGAGAAGATAGAGGGTTTGACTTCTTCATCACCAGTTTAGATACTTTTATTTCTTTTTGTTGTCTGATTGCTGTTGCTAGGACTTCTAATAACATGTTGAACAAGAGTGGTGTGAGTGGGCATCTTGTCATGTTCCTGATCTCAAAGGGAGGATTGCAAGCTTTTTCCCATGGAGGATGATATTTGCTGTGGGTCTTTCATAGATAGATTTGATGAAGTTCAGGAGTGTTCCCTCTATACATATACTTTGAAGTGTTTTAATCAGGAATGGATGCTGCATTTGGTAAAATGCTTTTTCTATATCAATTGAGGGGACCATGTGGTTATTCTATCTTATTAATTTTTCTATCACATTGTTTGATTTGTGAATGTTGAACCATCCTCGTAGCCCAGGGATGAATCCCACCTGGTCATGGTGGATAATCTTTTTAATGTGCTGTTGGATCCTGTTTCTAGGATCTTGTTGAGAATCTTAGCATCCATATTCATCTATGATATGGGTCTGAAATTCTCCTTTTTGGTAGTATCTATGCCTGTTTTGGGGATCAGGGTAATGCTGGCTTCATAGAAAGACTGGAATCTTTCCTTCTGCTTCAATTATTTGAAACAGCTTCAGGAGAAGAGGTGTTATTTCTTCTTTGAAAGTTTGGTATAATTCCCAGGGAATATGTCAGGTCCTGGGCTCTTGTTTTTAGGGAGTTATGTATGTATGTATGTATGTATGTATGTATGTATGTATTTATTATTTGCAGCATAACAGTATTCATTATTTTTGTACCACACCCAGTGCTCCATGCAATCAGTGCCCTCTATCATACCCACAACCTGGTATCCCGACATCACACCCCTGCCCCGTCAAAACCCTCAGATTATTTTTCAGAGTCCATAGTTACTCATGGTCCACCTCCCCTTCCAATTTACCCCAAATCCCTTCTCCTCTCTATCGCCCCATGTCCTCAATGCTATTTGTCATGCTCCACAAATAAGTGAAAACATATGACAATTGACTCTCTCTGCTTGACTTATTTCACTCAGCATAATCTCTTCCAGTCCCGTCCATGTTGCTACAAAAGTTGGGTATTCATTCTTTCTTATGGAGGCATAATACTCCATAGTGTATATGGACCACATCTTCCTTATCTGTTCCTCCGTTGAAGGGCATCTTGGTTCTTTCCACAATTTGGCGACCATGGCCATTGCTGCTATAAACATTGGGGTACAGATGCCCTTCTTTTCATGACATCTGTATCTTTGTGGTAAATACCCAGGAGTGCATTTGCAGGGTTATAGGGAAGCTCTATTTTTAATTTCTTGAGGAATCTCCACACTGTTCTCCAAAGAGGCGGCACCAACTTGCATTCCCACCAACAGTGGAAGAGGGTTGGCCTTTCTCCACATCCTCTCCAACACATGTTGTTTCCTTCTTGCTAATTTTGGCTATTCTAACTGGTGTAAGGTTTTATCTCAATTTTGTTTTAATTTGGATCTCCCTGAGGACTACTAATGATGAACATTTTTTCATGAGTCTGATAGCCATTTTTATGTCTTCATTGGGGAAGTGTCTGCTCATATCTTCTGCCCATTCTTTAATATGATTGTCTGATTTGTGTGTGTTCAGTTTGAGGAGTTCTTTAGAGATCCTGGATATCAAACTTTTGTCTGTACTGTCATTTGCAAATATCTTCTCCCATTCCGTGGGTTGTCCCTTTGTTTTCATGACTGTTTCCTTTGCTGTGCGGAAGATTTCATTTTGATGAAGTCCCTAAAGTTTATTTTTGCTTTTGTTTCCTTTGCCTTTGGAGACATATCTTGAAAGAAGTTTCTGTGGCTGATATAGAAGAGATTACTGCCTATGTTCTCCTCTAGGATTCTGATGGAGTCCTGTCTCACATTGAGGTCTTTTATCCAATTTGAGTTTATCTTTGCGTATGGTGTAAGAGAATGGTCAAGAGTCATTCTTCTACATATAGCTGTCCAGTTTTCCCAGCACCATTTATTGAAGAGACTGTCTTTTTTCCACTCTATATTTTTTCTTGTTTTATCGATGAATATTTGACCATAGAGTTGAGGTTTCATATCTGGGCTCTCTGCTATTTGTCACTGGTCTATGTGTCTGTTTCTATGCCAGTACCATGCTATCTTGGTGACTAAAGCTTTGTAATGAAGCTTGAAATCAGGTAACGTGATGCCCCCAGTTTTCTTTTTGTTTTTAACATTTCCTTAGCGATTCGGGGTCTCTTCTGATTCCATACAAATTTCTGGATTATTTGCTCCAGCTCTTTGAAGAATACTGGTGGAATTTTGGTCATAATGGCATTATAAGTATAGAGTGCTCTAGGCAGTATAGACATTTTAACAATGTTTATTCTTCTGATCCAAGAGAATGGAATGGTCGTCCATCTTTTTGTGTCTTCCTCAATTTCCTTCATGAGTTTTCTGTAGTTCCTCAAGTACAGATCCTTTACCTCTTTGATTAGGTTTATTCCCAGGTATCTTATGGTTCTTGGTGCTATAGTAAATGGAATCGATTCTCTAATTTCCCTTTCTGTATTTTCACTGTTAGTGTATAAGAAAGCCTGGGATTTCTGCACATTGGCTTTGTACCCTGCCACGTTGCTGAATTGTTGTATGAGTTCTAGTAGTTTGGGGATGGAGTCCTTTGGCTTTTCCATATAAAGAATCATGTCATCTGTGAAGAGAGAGAGTTTGACTTCTTCATTTCCAATTTGGATACATTTTATTTCTCTTTGTTGTCTGATTGCTGTTGCTAGGACTTCTAATACTATGTTGAACAAGAGCGGTGAGAGTGGGCATCCTTGTCTTGTTCCTGATCTCAACTGGAAGGCTGCAAGCTTTTTCCCATTGAGGATATTTGCTGTGGGTCTTTCATAGATAGATTTGATGAAGTTCAGGATTGTTCCTTCTATCTCCAAACTTTGAAGAGTTTTAATCAGGAATGGATGCTGGATTTTGTGAAATGTTTTTCTGCATCAATTGAGAGGACCATGTGGTTCTTCTCTCTTCTCATATTAGTTTGTTCTATCACATTGATTGATTTGCGAATGTTGAACCATCCTTGTAGCCCAGGGATGAATCCCACCTGGTCATGGTGGATAATCTTTTTAATGTGCTGTTGGATCCTGTTGGCTAGGATCTTGTTGAGAATCTTAACATCCATATTCATCAGTGATATGTGTCTGAAATTCTCCTTTATGTTAGGGTCTTTGCCTGGTTTGGGGATGAGGGTAATTCTGGCTTCATAGAAAGAATCTGGAAGTTTTTCTTCTGCTTCAATTATTTGAAACAACTTCAGGAGAATAGGTGTCATTTCTTCTTTGAAAGTTTGGTAGAATTCCCCCGGGAATCCGTCAGGTCCTGGGCTCATGTTTTTTGGGAGGTTTCTTATCACTGCTTCAATCTCGTTACTAGATATAGGCCTATTAAGGTTGTCGATTTCTTCTTGGTTCAATTTTGAAGGTTTATAGTTTTCCAGGAATGCATCCATTTCTTCTAGGTTCCTTAGCTTATTAGCATATAACTGTTGATAATAACTTCTAATGATTGGTTCTCCTTCCTTGGTGTTCATTGTGATCTCTCCCTTTCCATTCATAATTTTATGAATTTGGGCTTTCTCTCTTTTCTTTTAGATTAGTGTGGCCAGTGGCTTATCGATCTTATTGATTCTTTCAAAAAACCAGCTTCTAGTTTCATTAATATGTTCTACTGTATCTCTGGTTTCAACCTCATTTATCTCCACTCTAATCCTTATTATTTACTTTCATATGTGTGGAGTTGGTTGATATGTTGTTGATTCTCTAGTTCTTTAAGGTGTAGAGATAGCTGCTGTATTCTGGATTTTTTTATTTTTTTGAGGGACTCTTGGATGGCTATGTATTTCCTCCTTAGGACTGCCTTTGCTCTATCCCATAGGTTTTGGACTTAAGGGTCTTCATTCTTATTAGTTTCCATGAATTGTTTCAGTTCCTCTTTGATCTCCTGGCTGATCCAAGCATTCTTAAGCAAGGTGGTCTTTAGCGTCCAGGTGTTCCTTCAGAACTTTTCCTTGTAATTGAGCTCCAGTTTCAAAGCACTGTGATCTGAGAATATGCAGGGAATAATCTCAGTCTTTTGGTATCAGTTGAGTCCTGATTTGTGACCCTGTATGTGGTATATTCTTGAGAAGATTCCATGTGCATTTGAGAAGAATGAGTATTTTGTTGTTTTAGGGTGGAATGTTCTGTATATATCTATGAGGTCCATCAGGTCCAATGTGCCATTCAGTTCTCTTGTTTCTTTATTGATTTTCTGCTTCGATGGTCTGTCTCTTTATGAGAGAGGCGTGTTTAGATCTCCTGCTATTAATGTATTAATATCAATATGACTCTTTATCTTGATTAACAGTTTTCTTATTTAATTGGCTGCTCCATATTTGGGTCGTAGATATTTACAATTGTTAAATCATCTCGGTGGAACGTCCCTTAAAGAATGATGTAGTATCCTTCTGTATCTCTGACTACAATATTTAGTTTAAATTCTAATTTATCTGATATGAGAATAGCTACCCCGGCCTTCTTTTGAGGCCCATTGAATGAAAGCTCCTTCTCCTTCCCTTCACTTTCAGTCTGGGTGTATCATTAGGTTCAAAATGAGTCTCTTATAGACAACATATGGATGGTTCCTGTCATTTTATCCAATATTGAACCTTGTGACATTTATGGGTGCATTTAGGCCACTCACATTGAAAGTGATTATTAATATATATATTTTTATTGTCATCATGTTACCTTTGAAGTCTTTCTTCCTATAGATTGTCTCTATATTTCTGTTCAATGCTATTCTTAGGATTATTCCTCTTTTTTAGAAGCCCCCTTAATATTTACTGCAATGTCAGCGTGGTGCTTGCATAGTCTTTTAAGCATTGATGGTCTAGGAAACTCTTTATCTCTCCATCCATTTTGAATGTCAGTCTTGCTGGATAAAGTATTCTTGGCTGCATGTTCTTCTCATTTAGTGCCCTGAATATATCTTGCTAGCCCTTCTGGCTTGCCCGGTCTCTGTGGACAGGTTTGACATTATTCTGATGGGCTTTCCTCTGTAAGTAAAGAGCCTCTTTGTCCTAGCAGCTTTCAAGAGATTATACCTACATTTATGATTCTTTAATTTGACTATCAGGTGCCTTGATGTTTTTCTGGAATCTATAACCTTAGGTGGAGACCTTTTGGCCTCTAGTACATGAATGCTGGTTCCATTTGTGAGATTGGGAAATTTTTCATGCAGAACGTGTTCCACTATATCTTCTAGACTTCTTTCTTTCTTCTCCTCTTCAGGGATTCCAATAATTCTGTCATTGGAATGTTTCATGGCATAATTTATTTCCCTCATTCTGTTTTTGTGGCATCTAAGCTGTTTGTTCCAGGCGTCCTCCTGATCCTTTCTCTCTATCTGTTTGTCCTCTAGATCACTAATTCTATCTTCTGTATCAGTTACCCTAGCTTTGAGAAAATTTAGATTAGATTGGGACTCAATGAGAGCATTGTGAATTTCATCCCTGGTTGCTTTCAGCTCTGCCCTAATATTGTGAACATCATCTCTGGTCGCTTTCAGTTAGGCTGTAATCAATTTTGTTTGGTCATCCATGGCTTTCTCCAACCTACCTATTGTCTGGATAATTGTTAGCCTGAATTCTCTTTCTGACATATTGTCTATGTCAATAGCCGTTAGCCCTGTTGCAGAATATCCATCCTCTGTAATTTTCTTTTGTTGGGCATTCCTCCTCTTACTCATTTTGGTGAGAGATGACTGAACCAATGTAGCTCGATATATTGACCGTGGTGCAGTCAAGGTGTACCCTGGAATGCTTCTGTGTAATCAGGATTCCCTACCCAAACGAGAGACAAAAGAAAAGAAAAAGAAAAAAAAGAGGGAGGTATAGAGAGAGACAGGATAGAAAGGGAAGATAGGAGAGAAGGTTCAGCTCAAATGGGGCCCAAGGAAAGATTTATGAAGTATACAAGCAAAAACTGACAAACAAAAAGACTGATAAAGGTATATGACAAGAGAAAAAAAAATATATATATATATGCAAATAAAGGAAGAACCTCATCAAAAATAACCCCAAGTGTAAGATTTATATACTATCAGGACAAACACAAAAACACAGAAACAGTGGTGGAAGAAAAATATGGGAGAGTGGTTATAAATTCTCATTGTGGGTGAGGAAGGTTGTTTTGATTCTTCCTGGATGTATCTTGATATCTTTGGTAAAGGACTCAACTTTCCTAAAATAAAGGTGGATTAAAAATTGGTTTACCTATAATGGTAGCAGTGATTGGGGAAAAGGGATTACCTTGAAGTTTAACTCTATATGAATATTAGAATATAAAAATAAAAAAGAAATAAACTAGGCTGAACTAAAGTAAATTTTAAAAATGAAATTAAAAAAAATAGAAATGCAAAAGAAAAACACAGATGTATGTATCAAAAAGTTCAGGTTAGAAGGTTATTATGGAATTTGATGTACTGGACATCTCACTGTGATGGTAATTAAGTTAAAAAAAATCTATATTTTATAAAATGAGCCAGAATAGTGGGAACGAATTAGAAATAATAGTTGTTCTATGAAGTAGTAGTGGTTGTTCTCTTGTCATCCTTTTTTTTTTTTGTTTTGTTTTTTGTTTTTTTTTCCTTTCCTGGTTGCTTTCCTGGGGGAGGTGCCTGTCACGTGGGTTTTCAGTCAATGATGTTTCCTGAGTTAAGTCATCCCACCCCCACAAGGGGGTGGGCTCTGATGAAACCATTTTTTTCAGGCTTTTGTTCTCTGGAGGTTTTTATGTTTGTTTACTTTTTTTCCCCCTCTCACCTTGACTGCTTTTGATGGTTTTTGTAGCTTTAGAGGAAAGCAAACTGCACCCTGACCTCCCTCTCAGAGAGAAGCCTCAGTCTGGTACCCTGTGGGTGTTGCAGAGCCCAAATAAATTCCCCTTGGCCGCTGGCAGAGCAGGTTCTGAGTCGTGGTCCCTTGAAATGCAAGATCTTTTGCTTGTACACAAAGCCACAGCATCAGTGGCTGTCTGGACAACTCTAGACTGCCAGAGAGGTTCCAAGCAGTGATCACACACTGAGATTTTCCTGCTGGCTCAGGCTGGGAGTGTCTGATCTTTCTGGGTCTAAGAGCACCTGGCTTGTGCACATCTCTCTCAGGGGAAGGTGAGGGGTGCATGCATCTCAGGCTCTGTAGCCCGGCTTGGTGATCTGCCACCTGGCGAGTCTCCCAGCCCCTCACAGGAGCTGGACCCCACACATTCTCAGGCGTGCTTGAGGCTCAGGGACCAAGACCTGGTTTCTCCGCCACACTCTCTCTGGCTCAGTGCCAGGAGAGGCTGTCCTGGGTCCGGGACTTAAGCCCATGTCCCCAGCCACCCCAATTCCCACAATCCCCCCCACCCACAATCCTTTGCTCTTTTTGAGTGCTTTCAACGAGTCTTCAAGTTAATGCTGGTCCCCAGATGCAGGGCACTCTCGTATTAGGGGTATTACTTTCCAATCAGTCACCTCTGGTGGCTCCCTCCCATTTTTGTTTATCTTACAATATCAGTCCGGCGTTCCCACTCTGATTTACCTGTCCACTCGCATCTTCTGTCCCTGTAGAGATCCAGACATGTATAATTCTGATATCAGGCTGATTTCTTGGATGATTGGAGTCCTTTGGAAGGTAATCAGCTCACTAGGGTACAGGTTGAAAGTGCGCCTCCTCCTACATCCCTGCCATCTTGTCTCCCTCCTCATTCAGTTTTCCTCCCTTTTCTAAGGTCCTCAGTGTTGTTCCTTATGTTCAACATATTAGTGAAATTATATGGTAATTGTCAATCTCTGCTGAACTTCTTTCACTTAGCTTAATCTTCTCCAGTTCCATCCATATCCATTCAAATGGTAAGTATTCATCCTTTCAATGACTGAGTAATATTCTATTGTATATATGAACCACATCTTCTTTATCCATTCATCTGTTGAAGGATATTAACCCTTTCTCAGATATGTTGTTTGAAAATATCTTCTATTCTGTAGGCTGCCTTTAACTTTTGTTGATTATTTACTTCACTGTGCAGCAGCTATCTGCTTCTGCAGAAGCTTATCTTTTTATATTGATGAAGTCCCAATAGTTCATTTTTAGTTTTGTTTCTCTTTAGTCTCTAATAAGAAGTTTCTACCATGGAGATCCTATAGATTGTTAGCGATATTTTCTAGGATTTTGATAGATTCTTGTGTCACATTTAGGTCTTCATGCATTGTGAGTGTGTGTGTGTGTGTGTGTGTGTGTGTGATGTAAGAAAGTGAATACAGTTTCATTCTTCTGTGGGTTCTGTTCAGTTTTCCTAATACCATTTGTTGAAGAGACTGTCTTTTTTCCATCAGATATGCTTTCCTGCTTACCAAAGATTGGTTGACTATATAGTTGTGGGTTAATTTCTCGGTTTTATACTCTGTTCCAACTATGTGTCTCTCTCTGTGCCATGACATACTGTTTTGATGACTACAGCTTTATAATATAGCTTTATGTCTGGAATCTTAATGTGTCCTGCTTTTATTTCTTTTTCAGGATTTCTTTGGCTATTTGGAGTATTTTGTGATTCCACACAAATTTTAGGATTGTTTATTCTAGCTCTGTGAAAAATACTGGTTGTTTTTGACAGGGACACCGTCATATGCGTAAATTGCTTTGGGTAGTATAGACATTTTAATAATGTTTTTTCTTCCAATCCTTGGGCATGGAATTTTTTTCTCCATTTCTTCATGTCATCTTAAATTTCTTTCATACTTGTACCCCTTGGTGTTTATTTGTGATGATTAGTGATGTTGAGCATCTTTTTAAAAAATTTCTTTTCAGCATATCAGAATTCATTGTTTTTGCACCACACCTAGTGTTCCATGCAATACGTGCCCTCCTTAATTCCCACCACCTGACTCCCCCAACATCCCACCCCCACCCCTTCAAAACCCTCAGATTGTTTTTTCAGAGTCCATAGTGTATCATAGTTTACCTCCCCTTACAATTTCCCTCAACTCCCATCTCTCCCTATGTCCTCCATGTTATTTGTTATGCTCCACAAATAAGTGAAACCATATGCTAATTGACTGTCTCTGCTTGACTTATTTCACTCAGCATAATCTTTTCCAGTCCCGTCCATGTTCCTACAAAAGTTGGGTATTCATCCTTTCTGATGGAGGCATAATAATCCATAGTGTATATGGACCATATCTTCCTTATCTAATCCGTTGAAGGGCATTTTGGTTCTTTCCATAGTTTGGTGACCGTGGCTATTGCTGCCATAAACATTGGGGTACAGATGGCCCTTTTTTAAGTGACATCTGTACCTTGGGGTAAATACCCAGGAGTGCAATTGCAGGATCATAGGGAAGCTCTATTTTTAATTTCTTGAGGAATCTCCACACTGTTAAATCTTCTTGTTGGACAGACCCTTTGAGTATGATATAGTGTTCTTCCACCTCTTATTATAGTCTTTTGCTTAAAATATAATGGATCTTATATAAGGATTGCCAACCCAGCTTTCTTTTTGATATCCATAAGCATGGTAATTGTTTTCCACCCCCACTTTCTTTTTCTTTCTTTGTTTTTAATTTATTTTCAGCGTAACATTATTCATTGTTTTTGCACCACACCTAGTGCTACATGCAATCCATGCCCTCTCTAATACCCACCACCTTGTTCCCCCAATCCCCCACTCCCCCCTTTAAACCCATCAGATTGTTTTTCAGAGTCCATAGTTTCTCATGGTTTGCCTCCCCTTCCAATTTCCCTCACTTAAAATCTGGAGGTGTCTTTGGATCTAAAATGAGTTTCTTGTAGGCAGCATATATATATTTTTTCCCATTCTGATACCCTGTGTCTTTTGATTGGTGCATTTAGCCCATTTACCTTCAGCTTAACCATTGAGAGATATGAATATAGTGCCATTTTATTGCCTGTAAGGTGACTCTTACTGTATATTGTCTTTGTTCCTTTCTGGTCTACTACTCTTTGGGTTTCTCTTTGCTTAGAGGACCCCTTTCAATATTTCCTGTAGCGCTGGTTTGGTGTTTGGAAATTCTTTTAGATTTTGTTTGTCCTGGGAACTTTTTATCTCTCTTTCTATTTTCAGTGATAGCCTAGCTGGATATTGTATTCATAACAGCATGTTTTTCTCACTTAGTGCTATGAATATATCATGCCAGTTATTTCTGGCCTGTCAGGTTTCTGTGGATAAGTCTGCTGCCAATCTAATATTTTTACCATTGTATGTTACACACTCCTTGTCCCCGGCTGCTTTCAGGATTTTCTCTTTGTCAATAAGACTTGTAAGTTTTACTATTAGATGATGGGTTTGGACCTATTCTTATTGATTTTGTGGAGTATTCTCTGTGCCTCCTGGATTTTGATGCTTGTTCCCTTTGTGATATTAGGGAAATTCTCTATAATAATTTACTCCAATGTACCTTATGCTCCCCTCTCTCTTCTTCTTCTGGAATTCCAATTATTCTAATGTTTTTTGTTTGTTTGTTTGTTTTATGGTATCACTTATCTCTCGTTTTCTCCCCGCATGGTCCAGTAGTTGTTTGTCTCCCTTTTGCTCCGCTTCTGTATTTTCTGTAATTTGGTCCTCTATATCACTAATTGTCTCTGCTGCCTCATTTATCCTAGCAGTAAGAGCTTCCACTTTTCTATTGCACCTCATTAATAAATTTTTTATTTCAACTTGGTTAGATTTTAGTTCTTTTATTTTTCCAGAAAGTGCTTTTATTTCTCCAGAGAGCATTTCTATCATATCTTCCATGCCTTTTTCAAGCCCAGCTAGTACCTTGAGAATCATCATTCTGAACCCTAGATCTGACATATGCCCAATGTCTATTGATTAGGTCCCTTGCCTTTGTTACTCCATCTTGTTCTTTTTTTTTTTTTTTTTTTAGTTTTTCTGCCTTGTCATTTTACCCAGATAAGAATATATGAAGGAGATAATAAAATACTAAAAGGGTGGCATAAACCCCAGAAAAATGTGAATTGACCAAATCAGAAAGACCCCAAATGGTGAGAGGAAGAAAGGAGGTAAACTTTTCAAAATAATAATAATAATAATAATTTTTAAAAAAGAAAAAGACAAATAAAATAGAGATATCAGACTGGTGAGTAGAACAGAGCCACCCACTTAATTTTGAGAGTACTTTGGTCTCTTAGAAGAAACTATCTCCCAAAATTTTAAAGAAAGTAAATCTTTATACACACACACACACACACACACACACACACACACAAATAAGGGTAAACATAATGAAGGGATGGAATACGACTGTAAAGATGAAAATTCTTTAGAAAATCTAAATAAGGTGTTGATAAGTTGGTTGGGAAAAGAAAGAAAAAGAAAGTGGATAGAATTTGCTCAGGCTGGATATGAGAACAAAGTCCTGTGTTAGATTTCGGATATATTTTAATCTATTAGAAGAAGTTGTATCCCAATTTTTTTTTAGAAGAGAAAAACCCTATGTGTATAGAAAAAGTAAAGTTAGATACAGTGAAAGATAAGATATGACTATAATAATGAAGTTTCAAAAAAAGTTTTATGAAAGGTATTGTTAAGATAAACTAGTTAAAAATGCTAAAAGAGGAAAGAGTAAAAGTTAAAAAATAGAATAAGATAATAAAATTTAAATTAATTAACTTTGCAAGACTAAAGAATCATGGAATCATGGAAAGAATTATGGAAAGCCATGAATTCTCGTGCTTTGCTTTCTCCTCCTCTGGAATTCCACTGTTCTCCTTTGTAAGTAAACTTGGCCTTGGCTGGATTTCTTGCTGATCTTCTTGGAGAGGGGCCTGTTGCAATGATTCTCAAGTGTCTTTGCCAGAGGCAAAATTGCACTGCCCTTGCCATGGGCCTGGCTAAGTAATCTGCTCAGGTTCACTTTCAGGAGCTTTTGTTCCTTGATCACTTTCTGTAGAGTTCTGGAGGACCGGAATGAAAATGGCAACCTCCCAGTCTCCAGCCCAGAAGAGTGGAGAGCTCAAGCCCCACCTCTCAGTGTGCCCTGGGAGAAAAGCACTCAAACATTCCCATCTCCCTGGTCCTTGGCTGCACTCCTAGCTCACCTTGCCTGTGACCGAACATCTCTCTCTTTCTGTCATACAGCCCCTTCTGCAGTCTCCAAACCCAGCAGATCACTGCTGGTCTTCCAGTGAGGTCTCCCCGGATCTGCCACTTGTGGAGACCCTGCTCAAAAAGCAGTGGTCTGACTGTGCCACAGATCACATTTTAAGGTAACCCCAAATTGAGAGCTCACTCCTTGACTCCATCTCCATAGCTAGCTTCCCTGCTCTAATAGCTGCGAGCTCTGTGATAATCAGACACCCTGATCCTTCAGTGACCCCAGAGGATATGAGACCACAGTGGAGCAGACTTTTAAAAGTTCAGATTTTGTGCTCCATTGCTCCACTGCTTGCCCAGAGCTGGCTCCTCCCCCCACGGTCTATCTTCCCATTGCTTTGGATTCACTTCTCCCCAGGTCCTAACTTTCAGAAAGTGGTCAATTTTCTGTTTCTAGAATTGCTGCTCTTCTTCTCTATGATCTTCTATTGGATTTGTAAGTGTTCGATATGGTTTGACAAACTATCTAGCTGATCTCCTGCTACCTGATGTCATCTCAGCCTGCTACTCCTCCACCATCTTGACTCCTCTTCCAGTAATGTTTTCTTGACTATGACACTAACCTAACAAGAAACAAAAGGAAAAAAAATAGGTAAGTTGGGCTAAATAAATTTTAAAATTTTGTGTGTTTAAGAACAGTCACAAATTGGAGAAAATATAAGCAAATCATATATCTGATAAAGGATTAAAATCTAAAATATATATGGAACTCCTAAAATTCCACAAGAACTACAAAATAAATAAATATAATAACCCAATTAAAACAAAAGGCTTAAACATTCCTTCAAAGAATATATAAAAATTGTCAATAAACATACAAAAAGAGGCTTAACATCACTAGTCTTAGTAAAATGCACATTTTTACCACAATTATATATTGGTTTGTACTCATTTGGAATGAAAAAAAAATAGAGAATAAATGTTAGCAAAAATGTGGAAAAATTGGAAAGATTGTGCTTTCTAGTGGGAATATAAAATGCTGCAGCCACTTTTCTTTGTTTGTTTGTTTTAGTTTCAGAGGTAGAATTTAGTGATTAGTCTGTTGACTCTAGCACCCTGTGCTCATTACATTAAATATCCTCCTTAATGTCCATCACCCAATTTTCCCTTACCCACACTCACCTCCCCTCAAGCAATCCTGATTGTTTCCTAGAGTTCAGCATCTCTTATGGTTTGCCTCTCTCTCAATTTTCATCTTATTTTATTTTCCCTTCCTTTTCCCTATGTTCATTTGTTCTGTTTCATAATTTCACATATGAGTGAAATCATATGGCATTTGTCTTTCTTTGATTGACTTATTTCACTTAGCATAATACCTTCTAGTTCCATCCATATTGTGGCAAATGGCAAGATTTCATTTTTGATGGCTGAGTAATATTCCATTGTATATATCTACAATTTCTTCTTCTTCTTTGTTTTTTTAATTTCTTTTCAGCATAACATAATTCATTGTTTTTCTTTAATCCATTCATCCCTTGATGGAAATCTGCAGTCTTCCCATATTTTGGCTATCGTGGACATTGCTGCTATGAACATTGGGATGAATGTGCCCTTTTGAATCACTATGTTTGTATGCTTTGGGTAAATATATAGTGCAATTGTTGGGTCGTAGGTTTGTTCTATTTTTAACTTTTTGAGGAACCTCCATAATCTTTTCCAGAGTGGTTGTACTAGCTTGCATTCCCACCAGCAGTGTAAGAGGGTTCCCCTTTCTCTGTATCCTCACCAACATCTGGTGTTTTCTGAGTTGTTGATTTCAGCCATTTTGACTGGTGTGAGGTGATATCTCATTGTGGTTTTGATTTATAGAGCTTCAGCCACTTTTGAGAATAGCTTGGCTGTTCTTTGAAAAGTTTAACACAGAATTAATCCATGATCCAGCTATTCCATTTCTAGGTATACATTTAAGAAAATGAAAGGAAGGACTCAGATACTCTTAACCAATATTCACAGCAGCATTATTAACAATAACTAAAAGGTGGAAATAACCCAAATGTTTATAAATGGACAAATAGATTCTTTTTAATGTGACCTGTAAAATAATGTGGTATTATTCAGCTTTAAATGAATACATTTCTGATATAGGTCACAACATGGATGAAAATTGAAAACGTTATGCTAAGCAATAGAAGTATAAAAAATAGGCATGTGGGGACAAGATGGTGGGGAAGTAGGATGAGGCGCATTTTAAACCTGTACCCTAAAGTGAGCTGATTACCAACCAAAGAACTCTAATCACCCATGAAATCAGCCTGAGATCAGAATTATACACGTCTGGATCTCTACAGGGGCAGAAGATGCCAGTGGGCAGGTAAAGCGGAGTGGGAATGGGGAACTGATATATGAAGATAAACAAAATGGGGAGGGAGCCACCAGAGGCGACTGGTTGGAAAGTAATACCCCTAATACGAGCGAGATGCCCTGCCTCTGGGGACAAGCATTAATTTGGAGACTGGTTGAAAGCACTTCAAAAGAGCAGATGATCTCGGGGGGAAATTGTGAAAATTGGGACGGCTAGGGACAGGGGCTTAAGTCCCTGGTCCAAGGACAGCATCCCCAGTGCTGAGCTAGAGAGAGTGCGGCAGTGAAACGAGGTCTTTGTCCCTAAGCCAACAGTGCGCCTGAGAATGCATAGGGTCCGGCTCCTGTGAGGGGCTGGAAGCCTCGCCAGAGGACAGAACACGCAAGCCCTGCTATACAGACTAGGATGTGCATGCCCCTCATTCTCCCCTGAAAGAGATACACAAAGGCCTGGCCGGCGCTCTGTGACCGCACCATTGTTTCAGAGCCTAAGACAAGTGACCCAAACCCTCCCCTGAAAGAGGTGTGCAAAGGCCCAGACTGGTGATTTCAGACCTGTGCCCCATACTCTGAGCCTGAAATGTGGGTGCAACCCAAAGCCTCCCCTGAAAGAGGTGTGCTCGTAGACCCAGAAAGACCAGGCACTCCCAGCCCTGGCCAGCGGGAAAATCTCAGTGTGCAATCGCTGCTTGGAACCTCTCTAGTGGTCTGGAGCTGCCCAGACAGCCGCCGCTGCCATGGTTTTGGGTACAAGCAAAATATCCTGCATCCCCAGGGACTGCGAAACGGAACCTGCTATGCCAGCGGACAAGGGGGAACCTATTTGGGCTCTGCAGCCAGACTGAGGCTTCTCTCTGAGAGGGAGGTCAGGATGCAATTTGTTTTCCTCTAAAACTACAAAAACCATCAAAAGTGGTCAAGGTGAGAGAAAAAAAAAAGTGAAAAAACATAAAAACTGCCAGAGAACAAAAGCCTGAAAAAAAAACAGTTTCCTCAGAGCCCACCCACTTGATGGGGGCGGGGGGACTTAACTCAGGGAACATCATTGACTGAAAACCTACGTGGCAGGCCCCTCCCCCAGAAAACCAACCAAGAAAGGAAAAAAAAAAAAGACTACAAGACAACAACCACCACTACTTCATAGGACAGCTTTTATTTTTAACTCGTTCCCACTATTCTGGTTCATTTTTTTAATATAGATAATTTTTAACCTATTTACCATCACAGTGAGATGTCCAGTACATCAAATTCCATAATAAACTTCTAACCTGAACTTTTTGATACATACACACCTGTGTTTTTCTTCTGGATTTCTATCTTTGAATTTTTTTTAATATTTTATTTATTTATTTGACAGAGATCACAGGTAGGTAGAGAGGCTGGCAGAGAGAGAGAGAGAGAGAGAGAAGCAGGCTCCCTGCTGAGCAGAGAGCCCGATGTGGGACTCCATCCCAGGACCCCGTGACCATGACCTGAGCCGAAGGCAGTGGCTTAACCCACTGAGCCACCCAGGCAACCCGAATTTTTTTTTTTAATTTTAGTTTACTTTAATCTAATTTATTCCTTTTTACTTTTATTTTCTAATATTCATATAGATTTAAACTTCAAAGTAATGTCCTTTCCCCAATCAATACTACCTCAATAGATAAAGCAATTTTTAATCCCCCTTTAACTTAGGAAAGTTGAGTCATTTAAAAAAGATATCAAGATACAACCAGGAAGAATCAAACCAACCTTCCTCACCCACACTGAGAATTTTTAACCACTCTCTCATCTTCTTCTTCCACCATTGATTCTGTGTTTTTGTGTTTGACCTGATAGTATATAAATCTTACACTTGTGGTTCTTTTTGATGAGGTTCTTCCATTATTTGCATATTTTTTTTTCTCGTGTCATATAGTTTTATCAGTCTTTGTGTTTGTCTGTTTTTGTGTGTATACTTCATAAATCTTGTGTTGGGGCACATTTGGGCTGAACTTTCTCTTTCATCATCCCTTTCTTTCCTCTCTCTCTTTTTTCTTTTTCTTTTCTTTTGTCTCTCATATGGATGGGGAACCCTGATAACTCAGAAGTGTTCCAGGGTGCACCTTGACTACACCACGGTCAATACATCCAAATACATCTGCTCAGTCATCTCTCACCTCCAGGAGGAGGAAGGCCCAACAGAAGAAAAACACAGAAGATGTACCTTCAGCAACAGAGCTAATGGCTATCAACATAGACAATATGTCGGAAAGAATTCAGGCTAACAATTTTCCAGGCAATAGCTAGGTTGGAGAAAGCCATGGATGACCAAACAGAATTCATTAGGGCTGAGATGAAAGTGGCCAGAGAGGATGTTCAAAATACTAGGTCGGAATTAAAAGCTAACAGGGCTAAGGTTCACAATACTCTCAATGAGTTCCAATGTAATCTAAATTCTCTCAAAGCTAAGGTAACTTAGACAGAAGATAGAATTAGTAATCTGGAGGACAATAGATAGAGAGAAAGGATCAGGAGGAAGCCTGGAACAAACAGCTTAGAAACCACGAAAACAGAATCAGGGAAATAAATGATGCCATTTACAAATCAGAATTATTGGACTCCCTGAAGGGGAGAAGAAAGAAGTCTAGAAGACATAGTGGAACAAGTTCTTCATGAAAATTTTCCCAATCTCGTGAATGGAACCAGCAATCCTGTATTAGAGGCTGAAAGGTCTCCACCCAAGTTTCTACATTCCAAAAAAAAAAAAAAAAAAAAAAAAAAAAAATCAAGGCACCTGATAGTCAAATAGAGGAATCATAATTGTAGGTATAATCTCTTGAAAGGTACTAGGACAAAGAGGCTCCTTGCCTACAGAGAAAAGCCCATCAGAATAACGTCAGATGTGTCCACAGAGATATGCCAAGCCATAAAGGGCTGGCAAGATATATTCAGGGCACTAAATGAGAAGAACATGCAGCCAAGAATACTTTATCCAGCAAGACTGACATTCAAAATGGATGGAGAGATAAAGAGTTTCAAAGACCGGCAAGGCACCAAAAGACTATGCAACCACCAAGCTGACACTGCAGGGAATATTAAGTGGGGTTATATAAAAGAGGAAAAATCCTAAAAATAGCATTGAACAGAAATATAGAGACAATCTACAGAAAGAAAAGCCTTCAAAGGTAACACGATATCAATAAAAACGTATCTATCAATAATCACTCTCAGTGTGAATGGCCTAAATGCGTCCATAAAATGGCACAGGGTTGCAGATTGGATAATATGAAAGGACCCATCCATATGTTGTCTACAAGAGATCCATTTGAATCTAAAGATACACTCAGACTGAAAATGAAGGGATGGAGAAGCATCTTCCATGCCAATGGGCCTCAAAAGAAGGCTGGGGTAGTGATAATCATATTAGATAAATTAGTTTTTAAACTAAAGAATACAGAAGGACACTACATAATTCTTAAAGGGACTCTCCACCAAGAAGAGATAAAAATTGTAAATATCTAGGCCCCCAAAATGGAGCAGCCAATTAAAAAAAAACTGTTAATCAAGATAAAGAGTCATATTGATATGAATACATTAATGGTAGGAGGTCTTAACACGCCTCTCTCAGAAATAAACAGATCATCAAAGCAGAAAATCAATAAAGAAATAAGAGCATTGAATGATACATTGGACCAGATGAACCTCATAGATATATACAGAACATTCCACCCTAAAAAAAGAGAATACTCATTCTTCTCAAGTGCACATGGAATCTTCTCAAAATAGACCACATAGTGCGTCACAAATACTCAACCGATAGCAAAAGACTGAGGTGATTCTCTGCATATTCTCAGATCACAATGCTTTGAAATTGGAGCTCAATCACAAGAAAAGGTTCCAAACGAACTCAAACACCTGGAAGCTAAAAGCCACCTGGTGTAAGAATGCTTGGATCAAACAGGAGATCAAAGAAGAACTAAAATAATTCAGGGAAACCAATGAGAATGAAGACACTTTGGTCCAAAACCTATGGGATACAGCAAAGGCGGTCCTAAGGGGGAAATATGTAGCCATCCCAGCCTCTCTCAAAAAAAAATTGAAAAATCCAGAACACACCAGCTATCTCTACACATTAAAGAAGTGAAGAATCAACAACATTTCAAACCAACTCCACAATTAAGAAGGGAAATAAACAAGATTAGAGCTGAGATCAATGAAGTAGAAACCAGAGATACAGTAGAACATATCAATGAAACTAGAAGCTGTTTTTTTGAAAGAATCAATAAGATCAATAAATCATTGGCCACACTAATCCAAAAAAAAAAAAAAAAAGAGAAAGCCCAAATTCATAAAATTATGAATGAAAAGGGACTAATCACAACTAACACCAAGGAAGTAGAAAGAATTATCTGAAGTTATTATCAACAGTTATATGCCAATAAGCTAAGCAACCTACATGAAATAGATGCATTCCTGGAAAACTTTAAACTCCCAAAATTGAATCAGGAAGAAATTGACAACCTGAATAGACCAATATCTAGTAACAAGATTGAAGCAATGCTCAAAAACCTCCCAAAAAACAAGAGCCCAGGACCTGATGGATTCCCTGGGGAATTCTACCAAACTTTCAGAGAAGAAATATTCTCCTGAAGCTGTTTCAAAAAATTGAAGCAGAAGGAAAACTTCCTGAATCTTTCTATGAAGCCAGCATTACCCTGATCCACAAACCAGGCGAAGGCCTTACAAAAAGGAGAATTTCAGACCTATATCACTGTTGAATATGGATGCTAATATTCTCAAAAAGATCCTAGCAAACACGATCCAAAAGCACATTAGAAAGATTATCTACCATGACCAGGTGCGATTCATCTTTGGGCTACAAGGATGGTTCAACATTCGCAAATCAATCAATGTGATAGAACAAATTAATATAAGAAGAGAGAAGAGCCACCTGGTCCTCTCAATAGATGCAGAAAAAGCATTTGACAAAATCCAATATCCGATCCTGTTTAAAATGCTTCAAAGTATAGGGATAGCAGGAACATTCCTGAACTTCATCAAATCTATCTATGAAAGACCCACAGCAAATATCATCCTCAATGGAAAAAAACTTGCATCCTTCCTGTTGAGTTCAGGAACAAAAGGATGCCCACTCTCACCACTCTTGTTCAACATAGTATTAGAAGTCCTAGCAACAGCAATCAGACAACAAAGAGAAGGTATCCAAATTCGTAATGAAGAAGTCAAACTCTCTCTCTTTGCAGATGACATGATTTTTTATATGGAAAACCCAAAATACTCCACCCCCAAACTACTAGAACTCATACAAAAATTCAGCAATATGGCATGGTACAATGTCAATGTGCAGAAATCCCTGGATTTCTTATACACTAACAATGAAAATACAGAAAGGAAAATTAGAGAGTCGATTCCAATTACTAGAGCACCAAGAACCATAAGATACTTGGGAATAAACCTAACCAAAGAGGTAAAGGATCTGTACTTGAGGAACAACAGAACACTCATGAAAGAAATTGAAGAAGACACAAAAAGATGGAAGACCATTCCATGCCCTTGGATTGGAAAAATAAACATTGCTAAAATGTTTATACTGCCTAGAGCAATCTATATTTTAATGCCATTCCAATCGAAATTCCAACAGTATTCTGCAAAGAGCTAGAGCAAAGAATCCAAAAATTTGTATGGAATCAGAAGAGACCCTGAATCGCTAAGGAAATGTTGAAAAACAAAAATAAAACTGGGGGCATCATGTTACCTGATTTCAAGCTTTACTACAAAGCTGTGACCACCAAGACAGCATGGTACTGGCATAAAAACAGACACATAAACCAGTGGAACAGAGTAGAGAGCCCAAATATGAACCCTCAACTCTATGGTCAAATAATCTTCGACAAAACAGGAAAAAATATACAGTGGAACAAAGACAGTCTCTTCAATAAATGGTGCTGGGAAAACTGGACAGCTATATGTAGAAGAATGAAACTTGACCATTCTCTTACACCATACACAAAGATAATGTCAAAATGGATAAAAAACCTCAATGTGAGACAGGAATCCATCAGAATCCTAGAGGAGAACATGGGCAGTTATCTCTTTGATATCAGCCACAGAAACTTCTTTCAAGATATGCCTCTAAAGGCAAAGAAAGAAAAGCAAAGATGAACTTTGGGGACTTCATCAAAATCACTAGCTTCTGCACAGCAAAGGAAACAGTCAAGAAAGAGGCAACCCACGAATGGGAGAATATATTTGCAAATGACAGTACAGATAAAAGTTTGATATCCAGGATCTATAATGAACATCTCAAACTCAACACACACAAAACAGACAATAATGTAAAAAAAATGGGCAGAAGATATGAACAGACACTTCTCCAGTGAAAACATACAAATGGATCTCAGACACATAAAAAAATGTTCATCATCACTAGCCATCAGGGAGATTCAAATTAAAACAACATTGAGATATTACCTTACAGAAGTTAGAATGGCCAAAATCAGCAAGACAGGAAACAACATGTGTTGGAAGGGATGTGGAGAAAGGAGAACCCTCTTCCACTGTTGGTGGGAATGCAAGTTGTTGCAGCCTCTTTGGAGAAAAGTTGGAGATTCCTCAGAAAATTAAAAATAGTATTTCCCTATGACCCTGCCATTGCACTACTGGGTATTTACCCCAAAGAGACAGATGTAGTGAAAGAAGGGCCATCTGTACCTCAATGTTTATAGCAGCAATGGCCACGGTCGCCAAACTGTGGAAAGAACCAAGATGCCCTTCAACAGACTAATGGATAAGGAAGATGCGGTCCATATACATATGGAGTATTATGCCTCCATCAGAAAGGATGAATACCCAACTTTTGTAGCAACATGGACGGGAGTGGAAGAGATTATGCTGAGTGAAATAAGTCAAGCAGAGAGAGTGAATTATCATATGGTTTTCTTATTTTTGGAACATAACAATTAGAATGGAGTACATGGGGAGATAAAGAGGAGAAGGAGAAGAGAGTTGAGGGAAATTGGAAGGGGAGGTGAACCATGAGAGACGATGGACTCTGAGAAACAATCTGAGAGTTTTGAAGGGGCAGGGGGTTGGAGGTTGGGGTACCAGGTGGTGGATATTATAGAGAGCATGGATTTCATGGAGCACTGTATATGATGCAAAAATAATGAATACTGTTATGCTGAAAATAAAAATAAATAAATAAAAAATAAAAAACCCCACATTGAGATATCACCTCACTCCAGTTAGAATGGCCAAAATTAGCAAGACAGGAAAAAACATGTGCTGGAGGGGATGTGGAGAATGGGGAACCCTCTTCCACTATTGGTGGGAATGCAAGTTGGTGCAGCCTCTTTAGAGAACAGTGTGGAGATTCCTCAAGAAATTAAAAATAGAACTTCACTATACCCTGCCATGGCACTTCTGGGTATTTACCCCCAAAGATACAGATGTCGTGAAAAGAAGGGCCATCTGTACCCCAATGTTTATAGCAGCAATGGCCACGGTTGCCAAACTGTGGAAAGAACCAAGATGCCCTTCAATGGAGGAATGGATAAGGAAGATGTGGTCCATATACACTATGGAGTATTATGCCTCCATCAGAAAGGACGAATACCCAACTTTTGTAGCCACATGGACAGTACTGGAAGAGATTATGCTGAGTGAAATAAGTCAAGCAGAGAGAGGCATTTATCATATGGTTTCTCTAATATGTGGAGCATAACAAATAGCATTGAGGACATGGGGAGTTAAAGAGGAGAAGGGAGTTGGGGGAAATTGGAAGGGGAGGTGAACCATGAGAGACTATGGACTCTGAAAAACAATCTGATGTTTTGAAGGGGCAGGCGGTTGGAATTTGGGTACCAGGTGGTGGATATTATAGAGGGCAAGGATTACATGGAGCACTGGGTGTGGTGCAAAAATAATGAATACTGTTGTGCTGAAAAAAAAAATGAATACATTACCAAAAATATATATATATATGGCACGATTCAATTCTTTTTGTTGTTGTTGTTAAAGATTTTGTTTATTTATTTATTTGTCAGAGAGAGAGAGAGAGAACACAAGCAAGCAGAGCGGCAGGCAGAGGCAGAGAGAGTGCAGGCTCCCCACTTAGCAAGGAGCCTGATGCGGGACTTGATCCCAGGACTCTGGGATCATGACCTGAGCCAAAGGCCAGCCAACCAACTGAGTCACCCAGGTGTCCCAGCATGATTCAATTCAATTCTGTGGTACCTAGAATAGGCATATTTACAGGCACAGAAACTAGACTGAATATTAACAGTCTTGGAGCTAGGGAATAATGAGTTATTGTTTAATTGATATAGAAATTTTATTTGTGGGGCACCTGGGTGGCTCAGTGGGTTAAAGCCTCTGTCTTTGGCTCAGGTCATGATCCCAGATTCCTGGGATCGAGCCTCACATCGGGCTCTATGCTCGGCTGAGAGACTGCTTCCCTACCTCTCTCTGCCTGCCTTTCTGCCTACTTGTGGTCTCTGTCTGTCAAATAAATAAATAAAACCTTAAAAAATAATAATAATAAAATATATTTATAAAGTGTCATAATTTGAAAATACATTTAGTGAAAATAACAAATCAGAGTTTTACAATTCATTTAGAGAAGTGATTGGATATCATATATTAATATAAACTCTGAGTGACCATAAAAATACTGATATAACTTATATATATATATATATATATATATATATATATACACACACACACATATGACTATATATATACATATATACACAATATATCAGCAATACATTTTTGAGAAAAAAAAAAGTATTTATTGGGTTCACGCCCCCAAGATGGCTCCAGTCGCGCCCCTAAGATGGCGCTGGAGCAGTACAGACAGCCTAAAAAATATACGCCCTGGCCACACATGACTTTGTGCTCTTCACATGAGCACTGTATGCCACCACTGCCTAGGAGGCCCAGATACCTCCTGTTCATGTGATCACCCCTGTGATTGGCTGCTTTGCCCTATATAAGGCAAAGGAACTTCCCCGCATGGGGAGGAGAAAGATCCACCAGTGAATAAAACAAGAGCTTGTGCATCAACCTGTGTGTGTGTTGCGTCATCTCTGCGGGCAGGGAGAGCGCGACATTTGGTGCTGAAACCCGGGAACTGTGAGTATATTTAAAAATAGCAAAGATACAGTGAAGGCAGAAATTCTGATACTGGTTGAGATATGTTCTGATTTACTGATAATGTTGAGGTATATTTAACTTTTAACTTTATGTGCATTGATCTCACATTGAACAGTTTTGTCAGAGTGAAATACAATGTTTCCATTTTGTTTACTTGATTTTTAGAAGTGGTAGTTCTAACAGGAAGATTCCATGAAATAGAAGTTGTGCAGCCTTTTAAACTTAGCGTTTTAGAGAGAAGGCAATACATGAGTACTTTTTCCCCCTCATCATATTGCACGTACTTCACTAGGACGACCACAAAGGAAAGGTTAAAAGTTTGCTGAAGAGCAACCACAAAGGGACAGCAGTTTTATGTTCACGGATCGTGACTGTAAAGGTAAATACAATGGGGTCGGAAATTTCTAGACTCCGAATGGAGAGCCCCTTGCAGGCATTTTGAAAGCTAATGGAACCCCTCTTAAAGCTCAAACTGCTCGAGTGTTCCTAAGAGCAATAGAGCATCAAGCCCCTTGGTTTTTAGATGAGGGCCTCTTAAGTTTCCCACAGTGGGAACATTTGGGAGAAGATTTGAGAAGGGCTGATGCTCAGCAGCCTTTGCCAACAGGCACCATGGCTATATGGGCTCTTGTGAGGAGCTACCTTACCGTTAAAAAGGACAAATTTACAGGCCCCCTAAAAGAAGGAAGTTCCATTTTAGAGGAAGTAAAAGAGGAGCACTCTTTGCACTCCTCCCGTTCCTCTGAAACTGACAGTGAAAATGGTGAAGAGGAGGAGTTCGGTGGGGAGGAATTAGAAAGGAAGGTAAAAGAACTAAAAATAGGTCATGCAACCCTTCCTGATACGATCGAGCCCACAGCGCCATCCCCTCCCTATTCAGGTTCCTGTAAGGGTGCATGCTCCTGTCAAACCTCCTCTCCTTGGGTAGATCTCTCAACGGCTTGCTTCCCCATTCTCGAGGAAACTCAAAACCAAAGGTTTCATCAGCCCATAGACTTTAAGCTTGTGAAACAATTAAAGGAATTAAACAATTAAAGGAAGCAGTTAACACATACTCAGGGTCCTCAGGCCGCCTTCACAATATCCGTATTAGAGTCCCTAGCGGGGCTCAATTTGAGCCCAGGGGACTGGACAAACTTGGCTAGAACGACCTTATCAGGGGGGCCAATATCTGATGTGGAAAACAGCCTGGCAGGAATACAGCACGGACACTGCCAGGTGCAATGCAGCCACCGGCCACCCAGACTGGAATGTAGACATGCTAATGGGCTTAGGAAATTATGTCACTGTTCAGGCTCAAGCCCAATACCACCCTGCCATCTACCTACAAATAGCCACCGCAGCTACAAAAGCTTGGAAAACCCTACAGGGTACCAGAGGTTTACAGGGACAATTATCAAAAGTCATTCAAGGCAATAATGAGCCATATGCCGATTTTGTAGATCATCTACTCCAGACAGCTTCCCGCATTTTCGGGGATGAGGAACAAGCCATGCCCCTAGTCAAGCAATTAGCCTATAAGCAGGCAAACAAATGGTGCAAGGAAGCTATCCGGCCCTGGAAAAGCAAGGACCTCTCCACATATTTAAAGGTATGCAGAGATATCAATGACTCTGTTATACAAGGGCAGGTCCTTGCGGCATCCATTACCCAGGGCCTTTCAAGTTATGGTTTTCAGAAGCCATCTTGGTCTAATCTGGGAGCCTGCTTTTCCTGCGGGCAATTGGCCACAGGAAAGCGCAATGTCCAAACAAACAGCACTCCGAACAAGCCGAACAAAGCCAAAAACCCAAGCTCTGTCCTAGATGTAAGAAAGGGAATCATTGGAGTAATACTTGCACCTCCGTAAGAGATAGGGAGGGAAATTTCCTTGGTCCTAATCCTAAACTACAAAAAAATGGGAATTCGGGCCCTTCACTCCGGGGCCCACAACAAATGTATGGAGTGATACAACAAGTGCCCACGAGCTGGCATCCACTTACGAGCCAAGGAGGGCCACAGTAGGAAGCACAGGATTGGACATTTGTGCCACCTCCAGATTGGTCTTAACTCTTGACATGGAGGTGCAGATGGTGGAATCAGATTGGCAGGGACCAATACCCCAAGGGACAGTCGGCCTCCTGTTAGGAAGGAGTTCCACTACCTTGAAGGGATTAATTTTGCACCCAGGTGTTATTGATTCTGATTTTCAAGGACAAGTGAAAATTATGTTATCCTCCCCAAAAAGCACAACGGTCATAACCCCGGGAAATAAGATAGCTCAAATGCTTATTCTACCTAGCCAAAATGATCTTTATGCATATAAGAATACCCCCTGAGAAACTAAAGGTTTTGGTTCCTCCAGAGAGCCTCTTGCTTGTTTAACCCTGGGATTATAGGACAGGCCGTTATTAACCCTAACCATCTGAGGAAGGGACTTCCTGGGTCTGCTCAATACAGGAGCTGACAAAAGCATTATAAGGTCCCTTGACTGGCCTAAAGATTGGCCTATAGTCAAAGCCAACCAAACACTGCAGGGCCTGGGAGTTGCACAAAGCCCCGACCAAAGTGCAGCAACATTGCAATGGAAGGACAGAGAGGGCCATACCGGACTGTTCCAACCATACATTTGTGCCCTACCTATATCACTTTGGGGGTGCGATATCCTAGCACAAATGGATTTAAAACTAACCACGGAGAATTTGTTCAACGGTCCTGTCAAGGGAATGATGCAGTCAATGGGCCGAGGGTTAGGGAAACAAGAGCAAGGCATAACTCAACCGATACCACTCTCAGAGCACTTCCAGAAGAATCAAGGTCTGGGTTTTTAATAGGGGCCACTGAACATGCCATACCTTTAAAATGGAAAGACGATAGGCCTCGCTGGATTCCTCAGTGGCCCCTAACTAAAGAAAAATTAGAGGCAGCCAAAGGTTTAATAAAGGAACAATTGGATGCTGGGCATCTTCGCCCTTTGACATCCCCTTGGAATACACCCATATTTGTTTTAAGGAAAAAATCAGGTAAATGGAGGCTACTCCATGATCTCCGAGCAGTAAACGCTCAAATGTCCTCTATGGGCCCTATCCAATGTGGCTTACCTCTTGTTTCTGCAATACCAAAAGGATGGCCCACAATTATTATAGATATACAAGATTGCTTCTTCTCCATTCCATTACATAAGGATGACTGTAGGAGATTTGCATTTACTTTGCCAGCAATTAATCACTCCCAACCAGATCAGAGATATGAATGGAGAGTCTTACCACAAGGTATGACCAATAGCCCTACCTTGTGCCAAATGTATGTTGACAAGGCTTTAAGAACAACCAGACACAAATTTCCCATGTTGTTACTATACCATTATATGGATGATATTTTATTATCGCATAAAAACAACCAAGAGCTTGATAAGGCACTCCAATTTCTAATTGGAGAATTAAAGGAATGGCACCTCACCATAGCAGAATTAAAGTAGTGGCACCTCACCACAGCACCAGATAAAATACAAAAAGGAGATTTACAAACTTATTGAGGCACACATCTTTCGTCCATGATGGTACGGCCTCTAAAACTCAGCTTTAGGCTGGACAATCTAAACACCTGTAACGACTTTCAGAAATTGTTAGGTGACATTGCCTGGCTTCGACCCTACTTAAAACTAACTACAGCAGAGTTAAAGCCCCTATTTGATATTCTTAAGGGTGACATAGACTTAAGCTCAAAAAGAAGTCTTACCCCCGAGGCTAGGCAAGCCATCACCTTAGTCCAACAGCGATTAGAATCATGTCAGATCACACGCCGTGATCCAGATCAACCCTTATTATTAATAATACTACCAGACCCTCATAGCCCTACTGCCATAATTTGGCAGGTGGCCCCTTACAAAATGTTCATTTACCTAGCTCCCCATCTAAAACATTACAACCTTACCCTGAAGCCGTGGCCTTGCTTCTACAAAAGGGGCTAAAGGACTGCCTCACCACATTTGGCTCACAGCCGCATACTATCATTACCCTCTATGGACCAGATCAAATTAATTGGCTCATCAATCATGACACAAATTGGGCCATTCTCCAATTCACTACTATTGCAACCTTCGATAACCACTATCCAAAACACCCCTGGATTCAATTCTGTAAAAACACCCCTATTGTCTACTCACTAATCACAAAAACGACCCCCTTAAAAGATTGCTTAACACTCTTTACTGATGGCTCAAAAAATGGAGTGGGAACGGTAGTAACTGCAGGAAAAAGCTATACAACCCTGGTACCATCTGGCTCTGCACAACTTGCAGAACTGGCAGCAGTCATTTTGGCTTTTTCAACGTTTCCTGACGATCCCTTCAATCTACTATCAGATAGCAATTATGTCATTAGCTCTCTATAAGTTCTAGAAACAGTGCCTTATATTGCACCTGCCTCCACTGCTGCTTCTTACTTCAAATCCCTACAAAAGCTGATCTTACAGCGTACACAACCCTTCTTTGCAGGACACCTTAGGGCTCACACACGTCTTCCAGGACCCTTATCTACGGGTAATGAAAAGGCAGACTTTATCACAAAAACACCTTTTATATTCTCCATAGAAGAACAAGCCAAATTATTCCATGAAAAATTCCGTGTAAATTCCACTACACTCGACAGAAAATTTCAAATACCGAAAACCCTTGCTCAACAGATTGTTAAGTCTTGCCGGCACTGTGCCCCTCTTATCCCAGCACCCTCCTTTGGAGTAAACCGATGTGGAATACTACCCAATCATGTGTGGCAAATGGATATTACACACATCCCTGAATTCGGCAACTTAAAATATGTACATGTCTCAGTAGACACATACTCGGGGGTCATTATGGCCTCCTTACATACAGGAGAAAAGGTCAGAGATGTCATTCAACATTGCTTGAAAAACTTTGCCTCTTGGGGCATCCCCAAACAAATCAAAACCGACAACGGGCCTGCTTACACATCACACAGCTTTAAAAATTTTGCTGATACATTTCACATACATCTAGTCACAGGTATACCCTACAACCCTCAAGGGCAAGGAATTGTCGAACGTGCACACTTGACCCTGAAAAATCAATTAATAAAACAAAAAGGGGGAATACGGGCCACCTACAAGTCCCCTAAGGACAAACTCAATACCGCTCTCTTTACTTTAAATTTTTTGGTCATGGACGCAATAGGACGATCGGCAGCAGATCGCCACTCCCGTCAGGAGGTCAATGTCAATGATTGGGTAAAATGGAAAGACATTCTGACAGGACTATGGAAGGGTCCGGACCCAGTCCTATGATGGGTCCGTGGTTCCGTTTGTGTTTTCCCTCAGGACCAGCCGACTCTGGTTTGGGTTCCAGAACGCCTGACACGACAAGTACATCCAAATTCTCTCCACCAGTTGTATCCAGCCCTTATCAGGCATATGCATCACATCTAACTTGTATTCTAATCTCTCCCGAGCAGCGAACCTCTCCGGAGAATTATCTCAGATGCTCAACGGCACCTGGTTAGCCAAATTCCACAATCTGAGAGCCTCCCTCCGGATGGAGATTCTGCAGATCAATGCCATGAGAGTCAACCCTCCCAATTTCTACAAACTATGCAGGCAGTGGTGGCTTTTGGGAAATCCTGGTTTGGGACTATTGCACTCGGCTGTATTGTGCTCTTTGTCCTCCTCCTGGTGCTGCGTTGGATAAGGGCCCTCCAACTCACATCAGCCAGAGACTCACATTAGCAGGCTGTACATCAAGCCTTGGTAGCCACAGAGAATGGTAGCTCACCCCAAGTATGGCTTAGCATGCTGGACCGGTAGTCAATGACGGGTAATGAGGAAGATAACAGTACCAACCTAAGACAGAAGCTGCAGCATGCTCTGCAGTATTTGATGACGGGTAAGGGCGCAAGTTGATCATCCCAACCTAAGACAGGCACGGTCCTTTATCCATACAAATAAACAAAGAAGGGGGAGCTATCGGGGTCAAGCCCCCAAGTTGGTGCCGGTTGTGCCCCTAAGATGGCGCTGGAGCAGTACGGACAGCCTAAAAAATATCCGCCCTGGCCACACGTGACTTCGTGCTCATCACATGTGCACCATATGCCACCACTGCCTACGAGCCCCAGATACCTCCTGTTCATGTGAACACCCCTGTGATTGGCTGTTATGCCCTATATAAGGCAAGGGAACTTCCCCACAAGGGGAGGAGAAAGAACGACCAGTGAATAAAACAAGAGCTTGTGCATCGACCTGTGTGTGTGTTGCATCATCTCTGCCGGCAGGGAGAGCGGGACAAGTATCTCTACTTATCTATCTGACACAAGATACTGATATGTAAGTACATAAGATAAAACTCATAATGTTATCAATTCCAAAGTATTTAAGACAGGTCACTGTACAAGAGGAATTGAAATACCCTAAAATTTTACAGTGTGCATATGAAACACATCTTGCATACCACATACCACTGAAATTTCTAAAGACCACACCTGTTTCTTCTCCTATCATTGCTGCAGCAACTGTTTTCTTCTTAGTCATCTACCTTCAAGCAGGAGCACTAGATGGGGCCTCATCTTTACCAGATGTCCTTTCCTGCTCTTTATCAAGAAGGAGCTACTAGGGTGGATTTTATTAGTTTGTGTAAACATAGCCTGAAGGGAAACATCATAAGGAACCTAATGGATGCTCTTCCCTTTCTTCCTTTCGAAGCAAAGTACTAAAATACATCTGGACGTGATTTCTCCAGGGTCCTTGTAAGGAACTTCCATACAGCCCTGGTGGCTGCAATCACAACATATTATCTTGTCAGAGACACTATTTTTCCTGTTTTAACCTACATTCCTTCCTGGTCTTCTGTTTGGTTTCCTGGATCACATTTCCAGGAAAATAATTGCAATTCAGTTTTTATTTTCTAAGCTAACTTTTTTCTGGGAAGCTCAGGC
This sequence comes from Mustela nivalis, assembly GCF_964662115.1. Taxonomy (NCBI): domain Eukaryota; kingdom Metazoa; phylum Chordata; class Mammalia; order Carnivora; family Mustelidae; genus Mustela; species Mustela nivalis. Next base: position 29,697,340 of record NC_139022.1, read on the forward strand.
TAAACCATGACATGTACAAAAGTAATTTAATAGAAGTTATTAATATTGAACCTTAATACTTAACAAGGAGGAGACACTGAGAGAAACTTTTCTAAAGTATCAAAATAATATATTTTTTTAAATCCTCACATGGGCATATTAGAAGAATTATATTATTTTTTTTCTCTTTTTTCTATAGAAAATGACTTTGTCTTATAAAGTTCAATTACAGAATATGAAGCTCAATTTTTTTTTTGGAAAAAACAGTGAGAATGATGTGTTAAGAAGTTAAATGATAACAAGATTAAGTTCATGTTTTTCTGGATTTCTTTTGGATATTTATCTGCATTTTAAATGTGAGATCAGAAGGGATTGCTTTTCTTACCTGAAGAAAATGTTTATATGTATCTAGTTATGTAATAGTGATTTTGTAAACTTTTCTTAAGAAAGATTCCCCAAGTTACATAAACCTTATGATCAGAAAACTTAAAAGTCAACCTTCATTTATGCACACATCAGAGAGAAAGAAATGTGAGATGTATGAAAAGAGACAAGAGGGAGATAGCAGCCCTATGACCCAGGATTGTTTTTCCCCCTAGACTGAGCACTTGTCAAAATACTTGGAAATAGATGAAAAATTAGTTTATTGCTCTTCAGATAACTCAAATATTTCACTTTTTTATTCATTTTCATTGTTTTAATGTATTTTTTCATTTTTTATTATGTTCAATTAACCAACAAATAGTACATCATGAGTTTTTGATGTGTTCAATGATTCATCAGTTGCATATAATACCCAGTGCTCATCACAACATATATTTCACACTTTCAAATGGTGAAAGTTTTGTTACAACTCCTTACAACTCATTAGAAGTTTAAAAAATGCAAAATCATTACACATTAAGTGCATATTTTAGTAACAGTGTGCACAAAAATGTATACTACAATACTTCCCTAGGAGGGTTTTTCCTAAACCCTTGAAGAGAGAGAAACATAAGGACTGGAAATGTTAGAAGGGAAAGAAACTTCCAAAATAATCCCATGAAAAAAAGTGAAATAATCATCATAATAATTAATTTTAATGTAGTGTCTCACAACCTGATTTATATGGGGACAGTTTAATTATTGTAATTCTTTGTAAATTGAAAGAGTACATTTTCAAGAATTTTAAAAAAGGTGAATGAGATTATCACATCTATATTAACTGTATAATTGTAGACTAGGGACAACGTGCCACAGGGACTGTTATTCTGATGTCAATTATTCTTCCAAATCAAAGTATTAGTCTAAACTGATGATTCAAGCTCTCTTATTTAAGCTCCATGATCTCTTTGTTTTTAGGAGCCTATATAATGCAGTTAGTGCTTATTCTCCTTGCCCATCTTTATTAAGCATTTAAGGACTCAGGCTTATCCATCTCTAGGTCCTCAAATTATTTGCTTATTCTTTCCTGTTTTAAAGCCTCTCACACTGGTTAGAGATGGACCCTTATCTTTATGTAAACAAAATGTAATTCCATGCTCAAGCCACAGAACTATTTCATTCTTTGAATCTATAACCACTCTCTGCCTTCACTTCATTGTTTCTGCTTCTTTCCTGTCCTATTTGCTTTCCTTTCCTTTCCAAATTCTCAGTTTGGAAGATCTAATTCATGCCTCTTAGTTACCCACACTAACAAAAAAAAAAAAAAAAAAAAAAAAGCAATTCCATTTGTTTTTTTTTTTCAGTTCTGTAAGATTTTTCTCTAGACAGTAGATATTTGACCTTCAGTGTAGACCATCTGATTTAGGGGAAGCTACTTTGTCAGGTAAGTAACTTTGAGGACTTTCTTGTCAATCAGTTGTGGGATGTTTGAAATATTTGATTCTGACTTAGATTTTGGAGTGCTAGTTTAAACCAGATGTATATTAAGGAATATTAATCCTCAGCATTCAAATTATGGATATTATGGATCAGTGTTAGTCACATAAATTTTATAACCTCTGATTTCATTTATTTTCTTAATTGATATGATAAATTCAATTTTCTATTGTATATATCAGAATGTTGGTAATTTTTCTGACCAGAAAATTTCTTCATGTATTTATTTCAATGTAAATATTCAACAAAGCTTTTGATATTAAAAAAGTATATTCATTTATATAATTTTGAAGTGTTTTTAGGGGCAGTAATTTATCTCATTTGTTTATACTATTTCTTCTTCTCAGGTGATTAATCTATTTCTTTAAAGATGATTTAGCTAGGGAGACCCTACATATCCTGCTCAAAGAAACTGCTCCATCTCATTCTTACTTTATACTTACAAATTGTAGAAAGCAGGTAAGACAAGAATATGAACAACTTGCCAGATATCCAGAAGTTCATAACTGGTGGAAATAGAATGTGTAATCTGGTTTCTGATTCCAAATATTGTTTAATGTTCACATCATTACTTCCAAAATTCTAAGAAAAATAGCTTTCAAAGGTAGAAATAAGGTAAGTCCTCAGTGTAACCATTCTTGAGATTTAGCTGAAAAGGTTATCATGCCTTTGGTCTGTTTTGGGAATGAAGACTTGGATCTCTGATTTTGTCAATAATTTTTTTACCCCTCTGAATAAAGATTTTCCAAATTATTCTAATTTTTTTAGTTTTTATTTAAATACCAGTTACTTAATATTAGTGTAATATTAGTTTCAGATGTATAATTTAGTGATTCAACACTTATATATAGTCTCCAATATTCATCATATATATATATATATATATATATATAGATAGATAGATAGATATAGATATATAGATATATCTCCCAAGGGTGTTCCCATTGTTGTTCTTTTAGCACCACTAGTAACCAACTTTCTGTATCAATGTGATGATGGATTTCAAAAGCCTTATAAGCCATGGTGTCTCCCATAAAATTAACCATAATATTATTGTAGAAAGCAGGTAAGACAAGAATACGAACAACTTGCAAACTTAGATGTAATGTGGAGGTCAACCAATTAATGTAAGCAAACTTAGATGTAATGTGGAGGTCAACCAATTAATGAAAAAGTCAGTGCATATTACATCATTCAATCATAATGATATTCTGTGTAAATACTGCACATTTACATAGAAAATTTACACTTTTATGTGAAATATACAAACGAAATTGAAAGTATATAAGATGAAAAAATACATAGACATATAAATAGTTATTATCTAGGGACATGGAGAATACCAGCTAACTCCTTTCCATTTTCTTATTTTCCCAGTATTCTTTAATGTTGTTTTATTGCTTTAATTTTTTTTTAATTTTTAAATTTTTTTTAATTTAATTTTTAAAATTCAGGTCATGAGTCAACACTGACAGAGTGAGAGTAAGATGCTTTTAAGATCTGAACAGTCACAGAGTTCCTGAAATCACCCTTTCCCTCTGTGTGGAATGCTGGGAGTTCTCTTGGGCCTTGTTAATGGTCTTCAGCACCAGGAACACTCATGGTCAGAGCGGGGGACACCTGTGCCCTAAAAGGGAGATTTGGGGGCCCATTGATCTCTCTTGGGCTTTAATATTCCCCTTGGACCAATACTAGTCACTGTTTTTCATCTCTATTAGCCATCTACCAACCTCTGAATTTATAGTAAAATAATGAGCAGAGCCCTCTAAGGAACTTGTTCTTATTGAACTTCTGATGGGTAGGGCTTACTGGGCATTTCCTTATCTGTCCATCTTCCAGATTGCCTTCAAATATTTGTTTTTAATTTCCCCCAAGTGTTTTAAAACAGTGGAAACAAAAATAAAGACAGAAACAGAACAAGGAATCACATTAGGAAACAGTGTAAAGCTAGCAATATCTCAAGTACAAGAAAGCAAAAATTTGTAAGGATATAATGTTTGCCTCATTAAGAAAAGTCTAGCCAGATGGGTTTCCTGGGTGGCTCAGTCATTAGGTGTCTGTCTTTGGCTCAGGTCATGATCCCAGGGTCCCTGGGGACCCTGTTCAGTCAGGGAGTCCCTGCTTGTGTTTTGATGTGTACATCAAAAATGTAAAAAGAAATAAGTGAAATTAATCTATACTCAGAAAACTATAAAGTACTCATGAAAGAAATTGAGGAAGACACAAAGAAATGGAAAAATGTTCCATGCTCCTGGATTGGAAGAATAAATATTGTGAAAATGTCTATGCTACCTAAAGCAATCTACACATTTAATGCAATTCCTATCAAAGTACCATCCATCTTTTTCAAAGAAATGGAACAAATAATGCTAAAATTTATATGGAACCAGAAAAGACCTCAAATAGCCAAAGGGATATTGAAAAAGAAAGCCAACGTTGGTGGCATCACAATTCCGGACTTCAAGCTCTATTACAAAGCTCTCATCATCAAGACAGCATGGTACTGGCACAAAAACAGACACATAGATCAATGGAACAGAATAGAGAGCCCAGAAATAGACCCTCAAATCTATGGTCAACTAATCTTTGACAAAGCAGGAAAGAATGTCCAATGGAAAAAAGACAGCCTCTTCAATAAATGGTGCTGGGAAAATTGGACAGCCACATGCAGAAAAATGAAATTGGACCATTTCCTTACACCACACACAAAAATAGACTCAAAATGGATGAAGGACCTCAATGTGCAAAAGGAATCCATCAAAATCCTTGAGGAGAACACGGGCAGAAACCTCTTCGACCTCTGCCACAGCAACATCTTCCTAGGAACAACGCAAAAGGCAAGGGAAGCAAGGGCAAAAATGAACTATTGGGATTTCATCAAGATCAAAAGCTTTTGCACAGCAAAGGAAACAGTTAACAAAATCAAAAGACAACTGACAGAATGGGAGAAGATATTTGCAAACGACATATCAGATAAAGGACTAGTGTCCAGAATCTATAAAGAATTTAGCAAACTCAACACCCAAAGAACAAATAATCCAATCAAGAAATGGGCAGAGGACATGAACAGACATTTCTGCAAAGAAGACATCCAGATGGCCAACAGACACATGAAAAAGTGCTCCATATCACTCGGCATCAGGGAAATACAAATCAAAACCACAATGAGATATCACCTCACACCAGTCAGAATGGCTAAAATCAACAAGTCAGGAAATGACAGATGCTGGCGAGGATGCGGAGAAAGGGGAACCCTCCTACGCTGTTGGTGGGAATGCAAGCTGGTGCAGCCACTCTGGAAAACAGCATGGAGGTTCCTCAAAATGTTGAAAATAGAACTGCCCTATGACCCAGCAATTGCACTATTGGGTATTTATCCTAAAGATACAAATGTAGTGATCCAAAGGGGCACATGCACCCGAATGTTTATAGCAGCAATGTCCACAATAGCCAAACTATGGAAAGAACCTAGATGTCCATCAACAGATGAATGGATCAAGAAGATGTGGTATATATACACAATGGAATACTATGCAGCCATCAAAAGAAATGAAATCTTGCCATTTGCGACAACATGGATGGAACTAGAGCGCATCATGCTTAGCGAAATAAGTCAAGCAGAGAAAGACAACTATCATATGATCTCCCTGATATGAGAAAGTGGTGATGCAACATGGAGGCTTAAGTGGGTAGAAGAAGAATAAATGAAACAAGATGGGATTGGGAGGGAGACAAACCATAAGTGACTCTTAATCTCACAAAACAAACTGAGGGTTGCTGGGGGGAGGGGGTTTGGGAGAAGGGGGTGGGATTATGGACATTGGGGAGGGTATGTGATTTGGTGAGTGCTGTGAAGTGTGTAAACCTGGTGTTTCACAGACCTGTACCCCTGGGGATAAAAATATGTTTATAAAAAATAAAAAAATAAATAAAAAAATTAAAAAAAAATTTTAGTCTATGCTATTTAACTGAATATATCCAAAGTATTGTCATTTCAGTACATAACCAGTAAAAAATATTAATAAGATACATTGCACCTCATTTTTTTTTTTAAATATGAGTCTTAAATTCTTAATGTAATTTGTGCTCTCAAAACATCTCCATTCAGAACACCTATGCTGCAGGTCCTCAATAGTCTCATGCAGCTTATGACTACTATACTGGACAGGGAAGATCTGTAGGCGACAAACAGAGATGGTCCAAACAGCCTACCTGTTCATAACTGTAGTAAACTATTATTTAACTGAAATAGCTATACACACAAATTAAACTTCAGGTTTGAACAGAAACGTCCCTCTTTGAGAAACAATGATCTCTAGTATTATTGAAAACAGTTACAGGTATTTTTTCCTTCCTTTTTCTATTAAAAAGTTTTTCAGTACTTATTGCTACCATTTCACTAATCATGTTAATGAGTTGTGGGGTATTAATCAGTAGTTTTCTGCTAAAAGAAGGAAAACGAACACCACTTGACCCTAAACATTTTCATCCTGATTATCTTTTTTCTAATAATTTTTATATTGTTTCTCAGAGCATTTTTTTTAAATTCAACATAGAATCATTATTTGCAAATATCCAAGCCCTACTACATTAAGAACCCTACATTAGCAATGTACAAATGTGTCAAGAGTAATATAGAGCTTATAGCAGCATTATTTACAATAGCCAAATTATGGAAACAGTCCAAGTATCTATCCACAAATGAAGGAACACACAATGGAATAGTATTCAGCCATTAAAAAAATGAAATCTTGTCAATTTCAATGACATGGATGGGACTACAGAGGATAATAACTCATTCAGTGAAAGACTAATACAGTGTTATTTCACTCATATGTGGAATTTAAAGAAAAAAATAAGCAAAGAAAAAAAGAAAGCAAAGGAAAAAAGAAAGGAGAAGGGGAGACAAACCTAGAAACAGATTCTTAATTATAGAGAACAAACTGATGGTTACCAAAAAGGAGGTTGGTGAGGGATGGGTTAAGTAGATGAAATGGATTAAGGAGTGCACTTTTGACAAGATGGAATTGTTGAATTACTACATTGTACACCTGAAAGTAATATTATATTCACTATGTTGGAATTAGAATTTTTAAAAAGAGCCATATAAATAAAATTGGTTACTCTTTAATAGGCAAAATGTTGTCTTTTTATCAATGGTTTTCAAAAATAATTAGATCCTAATATAGGGAGAGAAGTATAAAGTGGGGACTTTGTTTCTTCTTTACCCACTGCTCTATTCCTATTAAATCAAACAAGCTCTAATTTTTCTCTTTTATGTGTATGTTACACACTGTAAGATTGTTTTAGCAAAAATAAATAAAGATGAAAGCACTTTTTATTAAATAAACAAAAGAACAAGTGAATGATAATTAAATATTCTTGAGCAAGTGACATAAAGTTGTTTCACCATTAACTCTGAATTTAAGAGTAATAGCAAAACAAGTATATCATCCTTCAGTGAGTGATTGTATGGTGTGGCATACAAAATTCTTCAGGATGTTCTTCCAGTAAGCTGATATTTTTGAGATTCATGGATAAGGTGGGTCTTCCTTAGGACCCAAATGTAAAGACTACTTTCTCAAAGCAACCTATAACCCCAGGAAACATTGGATAAAGAGGTAAATTACATGGTGAGATGTGACTGATTTGTCTAGATTTTGTCCATGGCTGCATCAGAATGTTTTAAACAAACCAACTATTTATCTTCTGTGTCCAACTTCCCCTCTCATACCCATGTCTTTTTAGTGTAACCTACAGAGATATGGAGTGGGGCAATTATTCTATGTATGCTGACTTTATTCTCCTGGGCTTATTCAGCAATACCCGTTTTCCCTGGCTTCTCTTTGCCCTCATCCTTTTGGTCTTTGTCATCTCCATAGCCAGCAACACCATCATGATCATTCTCATCCAGATGGACTCCCGCCTCCACACCCCCATGTACTACTTGCTCAGCCAGCTCTCCTTCATGGATATCCTGTACATTTCTACCATTGTGACAAAGATGCTGGTTGGCCAGATGATGGGCCAGAGGGCCATATCCTTTGCAGGATGCACTGCCCAGCACTTCCTTTACTTGACCTTGGCAGGGGCTCAATTTTTCCTCCTAGGACTAATGTCTTATGACCGCTATGTAGCCATCTGCAGCCCATTGCGCTATCCTGTCCTCATGAGCCGAAAGGTCTGCTTGTTGATTTTGGTGGCAGCCTGGCTGGCAGGGTCCATAGATGGCTTTCTGCTCACTCCAGTGACAATGCAGTTCCCTTTCTGTGCCTCTTGAGAAATCAACCACTTCTTCTGTGAGGTCCCTGCCCTTCTGAAGCTCTCCTGTACTGACACATCAACCTATGAGACAGCCATGTATGTCTGCTGCATCATGATGCTCCTCATCCCTTTCTCTGTCATCTCAGCCTCTTATACAAGTATTCTCATCACTGTTTATAGGATGAGTGGAGCAGAGGGAAGGCGAAAGGCAGTGGCCACTTGCTCTTCACACATGGTGGTGGTCAGCCTCTTCTATGGTGCCGCCATGTACACCTATGTGCTGCCTCATTTTTACCATACCCCTGAGAAGGACAAAGCTGTGTCTGCCTTCTATACCATTCTCACTCCCTTGCTCAAACCACTCATCTATAGCCTCAGGAACAAAGATGTTACAGGAGCTCTAAAGAAAGCTCTGGGCAGGTGTTTGTCCTCAGGAACTGTATCCACCTTTTAAAGAAATTGCATTTGCCTCTTTATATTTGAAGAAAAGAATACAAAACTTTATCATTGCCTTTGGATTTGCTTATTGGAAACATAATAAGTCATTCACATGCCAGGAAGCAAAAGGTGGGAATATTCTTGGGATTTGGAAAGCAGACTGTGGGATTTTGAGAACTTGGTCATTTTTGAGAAGTATAAGGGTTCTGAAAAGTGGATGGGTTGAGATGGAGTGGGAATAAAGTTGGGTTTTCACTAGTCACCTATCTGCTTTCCACAAAGCATGCATGCCTTTAGAAATATGCAGTTGTCCTTTTCTTGCAAAGGTCAAGTGTGGCAAAGGAAATGCTTATCTTCAGCTATTCCTCTGACTTTTCAACTATTCTTCTGAATTTCCACCACCACCAATTGTTCTTTGAGATATTTAACAAATTGACCACTTCAAAGAAATCAACTTTCCAACTATTGTCTTGATTGTACTTCAAATGTTATTTTAATCTCTACCAATGATGTTTTTAATATTCCATATTTAATTCTATCAAGCCAAAATTGGCATTATTATTTGTTGAAAAAATGGTTTGACTCTATGTAATTAATTTTCGCAACTGAATCTCATCAAAATGGCTCAAAAACACAATGGAACAAATCAAATTTGGGAGGAGGCCAGCAACTTTATTTTTCTGCCCTTAAAGTTTTATTAAAATCATCCCAGAATGATGAACTAGATGTTAAAAAAAATGTGGTTTTGAGGCATTGGTAAGCATGGATTGCTCCTATATTTTCTATCCCCTCTTACCTCAAACTCTTAATGATATTAATTTTTTAAAAGATTTTATTTATTTATTTGACAGAGAGAGAGATCACAAGTAGGCAGAGAGGCAGGCAGAGAGGAAGAGAAGCAGGCTCCCTGCTGAGCAGAGAGCACCATGTGGGGCTCGATCCCAGGACCCTGAGATTATGACCTGAACCGAAGGCAGAGGCTTAACCTCTGAGCCACTCAGATATCATTAAAAAGGATGATATCATTTAAAAGGAACAAGTAGGGCAATTTGAAATAACATCTCTCTCACTATAAGAGAGAGAAATATCAGGCCTAATATTTTACTTTTAACAATTTTTATACAAAATAATGGTACTCTTTTAACAGCTAAATGCTGGTTTATTCTTTTGGAAATTAACATACTTATTATTCAAATGTTTTTACTCAATTTTGTATTCTCATATTTTTAAAATTTAGCCTAATTTGTTTAATTATTTTAGTAATTGTATATTAGCCAGTATTCTTCTGAGGTAGAGAAAATTATTTGAATCTCCTCTTTTCCTTTATTTTCTTACTTAACAAAATTCATTCTATTTCAGGTTCTCTGCCTTTCCAACTTCCTGCTTTGATATCTTAAGGTTTACTTATCTTATATTTCATTATCTATGAAGAAAATATTTGCAACACAAAGGACAAGTTGTAATTATATAAAATCTCATTTTAAAAATTTGTAGTATTAGGATGATTTAAATGTACATAGGCAAGTCCACTAGGAGTTGACATATGTTTCCAAAAATTTGATGCTTTTCTACTCTGAAAAAGAAACATAGAACTTTCATAGACACATTTTTCTATCTTGTGTCTATGAAAGTTCTATAATGTTTCTTTTTGGTTGGTGGTATTATTTCTTTTTTTTTTCACTTCTGTTTATTAGTTCTTTTATTTATTTATTTATTTATTATGTTGTTAATCACTATAAAAGGCATAATTAGCTTTGGATATAGTATTCCAAGATTCATTGTTTACAAATAACACCTAATGCTCCATGAAATAAGTGCCCTCCTTAACATCCACGACCAGATACTGTTTCTTATCCCTAAATGTGGGTATCTGTCCTATAGTTTCATTAAGAACACGCAAATTGGAACCAGATGTTGTAGTTAGCCTTTTAGATTTTGCCACTATATATTTTTTTTATTTTTTTCAATTTATTTATTTTCAGAAAAAGAGTATCCATTATTTTTTCACCACACCCAGTGCTCCATGCAATCCGTGCTCTCTATAATACCCATCACCTGATACCCCAACCTCCCACACTTCCGCCACTTCAAACCCCTCAGATTGTTTTTCAGAGTCCATAGTCTCTCGTGATTCACCTCCCCCTCCAATTTATCCCAACTCCCTTCTCCTCTCTAACACCCCTTGTCCTCCATGATATTTGTTATGCTCCACAAATAAGTAAAACCATATGATAATTGACTCTCCCTGCTTGACTTATTTCACTCAGCATAATCTCTTCCAGTCCCATCCATGTTGCTACAAAAGTTGGGTATTCATCCTTTCTGATGGAGGCATAATACTCCATAGTGTATATGGAGCACATCTTCCTTATCCATCATCTGTAGAAGGGCATATGATTTCTTTCCATAGTTTGGCGACCGTGGCCATTGCTGCTATAAACATTGGGGTACAGATGAACCTTCTTTTCATGACATCTGTATCTTTGGGGTAAACACCGAGGAGTGCAATGGCAGGGTCATAGGGAAGTTCTAATTTAATTTCTTGAGGAATCTCCACACTGTTCTCCAAAGAGGCTGCACCAACAGTGGAAGAAGGTTCCCCTTTCTCCACATCCTCTCTAACACATGTTGTTTCCTGTTTTGTTAATTTTGGCCATTCTAACTGGTGTGAGGTGATATCTCAATGTGGTTTCAATTTGAATCTCCCTGAGGGCTAGTGATGATGAACATTTTTTCATGTGTCTGATAGCCATTTGTATGTCTCCTTTGGAGAAGTGTCTGTTCATATCTTCTTCCCATTTTTTGATATGCTTGCCTGTTTCGTATGTGTGGAGTTTGAGGAGTTCATTATAGATCCTGAATATCAACCTTTTGTCTGTACTGTCATTTGCAAATATCTTCTCCCATTCCGTGGGTTGCCTCTTTGTTTTTTTGACTGTTTCCTTGGCTGTGCAGAAGCTTTTGATTTTGATGAAGTCCCAAAAGTTCATCTTCGCATTTGTTTCCTTTGCCTTTGGAGACATATCTTGAAAGAAGTTGCTGTGGCAGATATCGAAGAAAATACTGCCTATGTTCTCCTCTAGGATTCTGATGGATTCCTGTCTGACATTGAGGTCTTTTATCCATTTTGAGTTTATCTTTGTGTATGGTGTAAGATAATGGTCGAGTTTCATTCTTCTACATATAGCTGCCAAGTTTTCCCAGCACCATTTATTGAAGAGACTGTCTTTTTTCCACTGTATATTTTTCCTGTTTTGTCGAAGATTAATTGACCATAGAATTGAGGGTCCATATCTGGGCTCTCTACTCTGTTCCACTGGTCTATGTGTCTGTTTTTATGCCAGAACCATGCTATCTTGGTGATCACAGCTTTGTAATAAAGCTTGAAATCAGGTAACATAATGCCCCCAGTTTTATTTTTGCTTTTCAACATTTCCTTAGCGATTCAGGGTCTTTTCTGATTCCATACAAATTTAAGGATTATTTGTTCCATCTCTTTGAAAAATACCGGTGGAATTTTGATCAGAATGGCATTAAAAGTATATATAGCTCTAGGCAGTATAGACATTTTAACAATGTTTATTCTTCCGATCCAAGAGCATGGAATGGTCTTCCATCTTTTTGTGTCTTCTTCAATTTCTTTCATGAGTGTTCTGTAGTTCCTAGAGTACAGATCCTTTACTTCTTTGGATAGGTTTATTCCCAGGTATCTTATGATTTTTGGTGCTATAGTAAATGGAATAGATTCTCTAATTTCCCTTTCTGTATTTTCATTGTTAGTGGATAAGAAAGCCACTGATTTCTGCACATTGACTTTGTATCCTGCCACGTTGCTGAATAGCTATATGAGTTCTAGTAGTTTGGGGATGGAGTCTTTTGGGTTTTCCATATAAAGAATCATGTCATCTGCGAAGAGAGAGAGTTTGAATTCTTCATTACCAATTTGGATACCTTTTATTTCTCTTTGTTGTCTGATTGCTGTTGCAAGAACTTCTAATACTGTGTTGAACAAGAGTGGTGAGAGTGGGCATCCTTATCTTGTTCCTGATCTCAACGGGAAGGCTGCAAGCTATTTCCCATTGAGGATGATATTTGCTATGGGTCTTTCATAGATAGATTTGATGAGCTTCAGGAATGTTCCCTTTATCCCTATACTTTGAAGAGTTTTAATCAGGAACAGATTTTGGATATTGTCAAATGCTTTTTCTGCATCAATTGAGAGGACCATGTGGTTCTTCTCTCTTCTCATATTAATTTGTTGTATAACATGGATTGATTTGCAAATGTTGAACCATCCTTGTAGCCCAGGGATGAATCCTACCTTATCATGGTAGATAGTATTTTTAATGTGCTGTTGGATCCTGTTGGCTAGGATCTTGTTGACAATCTTAGCATCAATATTCATCAGTGATATTTGTCTGAAATTTTCCTTTTTGGTAGAGTCTTTGCCTGGTTTGGGTATCAGGGTAATGCTGGCTTCATAGAAAGAGTCTAGAAGTTTTCCTTCTGCTTCAATTTTTTGAAACAGCTTCAGGAGAATAGGTGTTATTTCTTCTTTGAAGGTTTTGTAGAATTCCCCAGGGAATCCATCAGGTCCTGGGCTCTTGTTTTTTGAAAGGTTTTTGATCACTGCTTCAATCTCGTTATTAGATATCAGTCTATTCAGGTTGTTGATTTCTTCCTGGTTCAATTTTGGTAGTTTATGTTTTTCCAGAAATGCATCCATTTCATCTAGGTTACTAAGTTTATTGGCATACAACTGTTGATAATAACTTCTGATGATTGTTTCTACTTCCTTGGTGTTAGTTGTGATCTCTCCCTTTCCATTCATAATTTTATGAATTTGGGCTTTCTCTCTTTTCTTTTGGATTAGTGTGGTCAATGGTTTATCGATCTTATTGATACTTTCAAAAAACCAGCTTCTAGTTTCATTGATACATTCTACTGTATCTGTGGTTTCTACCTCATTGATCTCAGCTCTAATCTTGATGATTTCCTTTCTTATGTGTGGAGTTGGTTTGATTTGTTGTTGATTCTCCAGTTCTTTAAGGTGTAGAGACAGCTGGTGTATTCTGGATTTTTCAATTTTTTTGAGGGAGGCTTGGATGGCTATGATTTTCCCCTTAGGACAATCTTTGCTGTATCCCATATGTTTTGGACTGAAGTGTCTTCATTCTCATTGGTTTCCATGAATTGTTTCTGTTCTTCTTTGATCTCCTGGTTGATCCAAGCATTTTTAAGCAAGGTGGTTTTTAGCTTCCAGGTGTTTGAGTTCCTTCTGAACTTTTCCTTGTGATTGAGCTCCAGTTTCAAGGCATTGTGATCTGAGAATATGCAGGAAATCATCTCATTCTTTTGGTATCGGTTGAGTCCTGATTTGTGACCCAGTATGTGGTCTATTCTGGAGAAGGTTCCGTGTGCACTTGAAAAGAATGAGTATTCTGTTGTTTTAGGGTGGAATGTTCTGTATATATCTATGAGGTCCATCTGGTCCAATCTGTCATTCAATGCTCTTGTTTCTTTATTGATTTTCTGCTTCAATGATCTATCTATTTCTGAGAGAGGCATGTTAAGATCTCCTATGATTTGTATTCGTATCAATATGACTCTTCATCTTGATTAACAGCTTTCTTAAGTAATTGGCTGCTCCCATATTGGGAGCATAGATATTTACAATTGTTAGATCATCTTGTTGGATAGTCCCTTTAAGGATTATGTAGTGTCCTTCTGTATCTGTAACTATAGTCTTTAGTTTGAAGTCTAATTTATCTGATATGAGAATAGCTACCCCAGCCTTTTTTTGAGGCCCATTGAATGAAAGATGCTTCTCCATCCCTTCTCTTTCAGGATGGGTGTATCTTTAGGTTCAAGACGGGTCTTTTGTAGACAACATATGGATAAGTCCTGTCGTTTTATCCAATCTGCAACCTTGTGCCGTTTTATGGGTGCATTTAGGCCATTCACATTGAGAGTAATTATTGATAGATACGTTTTTATTGACATTGAGTTACCTTTGAAGTTTTTCTTTCTGTAGACTGTCTCTATATTTCTGTTCAGTGCTATTCTTGAAATTTTTCCTCTTTTATAGAACCCCCCTTAATACTTCCTGCAGTGTCGGCTTGGTGGTTGCATAGTCTTTTAAGCCTTGCTGGTCTTGAAAACTCTTTATCTCTCCATCCATGTTGAATGTCAGTCTTGCTGGATAAAGTATTCTTGGCTGCATGTTCTTCTCATTTAGTGCCCTGAATATATCTTTACAGCCTCTTCTGGCTTGCCAGGTCTCTGTGGACAGGTCAGACGTTATCTGATGGGCTTCCCTCTGTAAGTAAGGAGCCTCTTTGCCCTGGCGGCTTTTGAGAGATTATACCTACAATTATATTTCCTCATTTTGACTATCAGGTGTCGTGTTTTTTTTTTTTTTTTTTGTAATGTATAATCTTGGGTGGAGACCACTCAGCCTCTAGTACATGAACGCTGGTTCCATTTGCGAGTGGGAAGATTTTCATGAAGGACTTGTTCCACTATATCTTCTAGACTTTTTTCTTTCTCCTCCCGTCAGGGATTCCAATAATTCTGACGTTGGAATGCTTCATGGCATCATTTATTTCCCTGATTCTGTTTTCGTGGTTTCTAAGCTGTTTGTTCCAGGCTTCCTCCTGATATAAAAAGACTGATACAAGTATATGACAAGAGAAAAAAAATCATATATATATATATATATATATATATATATATATATATATATGTGTGTGTGTGTGTGTGTAAATAAGGAAAGAACCTCGTCAAAAAGAACACCAAGTGTAAAATGTACATGCTATCAGGACAAACACAAAAAACACAGAAACACTGGGAGAAGAAGATGGGAGAGTTCTTATAAATTCTGTGTGTGCGAGGAAGGTTGTTTTGATTCTTCCTGGATGTATATTGATATCTTTGTTAAGAACTCAACTTTCCTAAGATAAAGGGGATTAAAAATTGGTTTACCTATAGGGGTAGTATTGATTTGGGAAAGGGAATTACTTTGAAGTTTAACTCTATAGGAATATTAAAGGATAAAAATAAAAAGGAATAAACTAGACTAAAATAAACTAAAATTTAAAAAAAGGAATTCAAAAAATAAAAATGCAAAAGAAAAACGTAGGTGTATGTATCAAAAAGTTCAGGTTAGAAGGTATTATGGAGTTTGATGTACTGTACAGCTCGCTGTGATGGTAAATAGGTTTAAAAAATTACCTATGTGTAAAAAAAAAAAATGAACTGGAATAGTGGGAACGAGTGAACAATACAAGTTTTCCTATGAGGTAGTGGTTGTTCTCTTGTAGTCCTTTTTTTTTTTTTCTTTCTTGGTTTGTTTTCTGGGGGAGGGGCCTGGCACATGGGTTGTCAGTCAATGATGTTTCCTGAGTTAAGTCCTCCCGCCCCCCTCAAGGGGGTGGGCTCTGAGGAAGCTTTTTTTTTTCAGGCTTTTGTTCTCTGGTAGTTTTTATGCTTGTTCACCTTTTTTTTTCTCTCCCCTTGACCGCCTTTGATGGTTTTGTAGTTTTAGAGGAAAACAAACCGCACCCTGATCTCCCTCTCAGAGAGAAGCCTCAGTCTGGCTGCAGAGCCTAAATAAGTCCCTCCTTGGCTGCTGGTAGAGCAGGTTCCAAGTTGCAGACCCTAGGGGCGCAGGATCTTTTGCTTGTACCCAAAGCCAAGGCAGTGGCAGCTGTCTGGGAGCTCCCGACCGCTCCTGACCCATGAACCTGAGACGTTCCAAGCAGCAATCGCACACTGAGATTTTGCCTCTGGCCGGGGCTGCAAGTGCCCGGCTTGAGCACCCCTCTTTCAGAGGCGGCTATGGGTCGCACGCATGTCTCAGGCACTGAGAAGGAGGCACAAGTTCATAAGCACCAGGCTGGGCTTTTGTGCACCTCTGTCAGGGGAGAGTTTGGGACGCGTCGCTTAGGCTTTGAAACAATGATGCGGGTCAAAGAGCGCAGGCTGGGCCTTTGTAACTCAGGGGAGCATGAGGGACATGCGCGCATATCTCAAGCTTTGTGGTAGGGCTCGCGTGTTCTGCTGACTGGCGTGGCTCCCATCCCCTCACAGGAGCCAGAACCCACGCATTCTGGGTGCGCTGGTGGCTTAGGGACCAAGAGCTGGTTTCTCCACCTCACTCTCTCTGCCTCAGCGCCAGGGGAGGCCGTCCTGGGACCGAGGACTTAAGGCCCTGTCCCTAACCTCCCTGATTCCCACAATTTCCCCTTGCAATACTTTGCTCTTTTGGAGTGCTTCAAACCAGTCTCCTGGTTAATGCTGGTCCCCAGACGCAGGGCACTCTCACTCATATTACTTTCCAGCCGGTCGCCTCTGGTGGCTCCCTCCCCCTTTTGTTTATCTTCTGATATCAGTCCACCATTCCCTCTCTGCTTTACCTGGCCACTGGCGTCTTATGCCCCTGTAGAGATCCAGCGTGTATAATTCTGATCTCAGGCTGATTTCATGGGTGATTGGATTTCTTTGGTAGGTAATCAGCTCACTTTGGGGTACCAGCTGAAAAGATGCTTCCTCCTACTCCCCCGCTATCTTGTCATTGCCACTATATTTTGATATCCCAGGATTCCTTAACCCAGTCCTTCACTCTCTTTGAACTTTATTTTCTAACACCTGTGTCATGGAAAGGATGACTTAGAATAGGAATAGGCAGTTAGGGCCATTTTCTGATTTGGAAATAGTTTTATAAGTGGATCCCTGTGGGAAAGAAATAGATTAGGAAAATTATATTTTCATTACAGACAAACTTTTTTATTGTAATTCTTGTAAAATTCTAATTATAGATATGTTTACTATGTAAAAATAAATTAATTTCTTGAACCCCTATTTCTGAATTATTAAATTAGGATATTCTAACCTATTTCTTACTTCAACAATACTTCTAAGAGAATATGAGATTACTGGTACAAAGCAATTTTAGCTTTGGAAGGTGCTATATACCACAATGTATTATTATAATTAACTCATTATTATCGAGCAGGAAACCTGCTTCCCTCGTCCTCTTCTATTCCAGTTTTGTCTCTTGACTTTGCAATTAAAATCCTTTCTTGCAGAGATAAGGTTACAGAGATGATCAATGCCTTCTAATTCCAACATAAGGCCTTTAATAAAACATACAGAAAATGTTTTAAGGACTGCTGTTATTCTGCCCATTACACATACTTCTGATAGAATAAGTCATTGATTTTCACCTAACCTCAGAAACTGAAGAACATAGGCAAAAACTCAACATGAAGATAGTTTCTTGTTGGGAAGAAGCTACTCAACCAACCTGACTCCAAACTTTCCCAGCCCATTGAATCAAAAATGGCTCCATGCTTCAAGGCATAGCTCTCCTGTATGTCCACTTTTTTATTTTTCGGTTTAGTTTTGGCCATATAGTTGACATGCAAATAATATGAATTGAAAGAATGAAATAAATGTCAGATATTCTATAATATAGTTCCTTTCAGCATCAGTCAGTTTTCTCCTTTATAGACTAATATGAGCAAATTCAAAGCATAGTTGTCATTAGAGGGCTCTACCATTCTCCAATTTAGGCATTTTCCCTTCACTTTTTCTTATATCCTTCTTCTCTTCCCTGATTCATATACCTCTCTCTTCCATCCCTGGCTAATATACCCTACCCCCTTTGTTTCTCTTTTTTTCAGTTTTTATTTAATTTCCACTTAAATTATTTAAATTCCATGTAGTTAACATTCAGTGCAATATTAGTCTCAGATGTACATTTAAGAGATTCAACATTTATATACAAACTTCCAATGCTCATCAGAAGTGCACTCCTTAATTCCCATCACCTATTTAACCCATCACCCTACATCCCCCCCTTCTGGTAACTATCTGCTCTCTATAATTAAGAGTCTGTTTCTTGAATTGCCTCTCTCTATTTTTCCCCTATGATTCTCCAATTTCTTTTTTCTTAATTCCACATGTGAGTGAAATCATACTGTATTTGTCTTTCTCTTATTTTGCTTAGGATAACACCCTCTAGCTCCATCCATGTCACTGCAAACGACAAGATTTCATTCTTTTTATGGCTAAGTAACATTCCATACACACACAACATCTTCTTTATTCACTCATCAGACAACAGGCATTTGGGCTCTTTCCATAATTTAGCTGTTGTAGATAATGCTGCTATAAACATCTCAGTGGATGTATCCCTTCTAATTAATAGTTTTTATTTCTTTGGGTAACTACCTAGAAGAGCAATTGCTAATTGTAAGGTGGTTCTGTTTCTAACTTTTTGAGGAACCTCCATACAGTTTTCCAGAAGTAACTCTGAGATATTTCTTTTTATGTGCAGTCAGCCAACATATAGTACATCATTAGTTATTGATGTCGTGTTCAATGGTCCATTAGTTGCATATAATACCCAGTACCCATCACAAACCCTACCTTCTAGCCTTTTTTCACTTTTCTCTTTCTCACTATTGCTCTTGGACTTTGTCCATTTCTACTTTTTTTTACTGTTTTGACTATACTCCAGCAAACACTGCTGAAAGGATACTGCACTTCCATAATGATGGATGGGGTTTCAATTAGCTTAGATTAGCAGAGAGAGAAATTTTATGGTCTTTCAAAGTGGGCTTCTAAAGTGTATTGGCAATGATGTCAAGGTGAAAGGTGATATAGCTAAAGTAGAGAAATTTGTAATGGAAATGTATTTAATATACAGAGACTTGGCTAGATGCACTTACTTGTACCAGAGGTTTATATAAAAGAAAACATATGCAAATCTATATCTTTTCTTTTTACAGTATGCTCAGTAGTCTTCTTTGGTTCTGATGTATATCCATATAAATAATATTTATCTAAAATAGATGAAAATCCCCTAACATTCCAGATTCTACTGTTCTATAGTAGAAACAACTATAGATAATTTATTCCCTACTCTGGGAGGAAACCTGATTCTCAACCTGTGACTGTGCATTTTCTCTTTCTTGGGTGTCAGATCCTTCATGAGTGCTCTGGTTAGGCTCTTCCATTTGCATATGGTTTCTCTTTTGGTGTAAACATCAACACATTTTCCCTAAGAATGCAGACCTCAATTTTAGTGATCCCAGTCTTGTTTTAAAGATATCCCAGAGTACCTTCAATAATCTCAGGAGAAATGCTCTTAATAATATTGTCTTCACTTAGTAATTTTTATGAAATAAATATATCAAGTTGACTTTGATAATAGTTATAGGATTATTGTAGATGAAGTAAAAATCATGAAACAATAAGGAATAAAGCAAAATAAGAAAATATCATTGAAATATTGTATCATGGAACACTGGAACTTGAAGTAACCTTGCTGATGGTTGTGTCAAAACATTTTTTTTAGCTGGGGAAAAAAACAGTTCTGAGAATGGAATTCTATGCCAAACTACACACAGGAAATGCTGGACCTTCAGCTGCAGACTCCCAAGTCCAGGCTCCTTAGCATTTCTTCTAATCCCTTTAATTTAATCATTTCTCAGAGGATATGGTTTAATTTTGTAATTTCTTAGTCATTGCTAAGATCCAATATTCTACAAGCTGTAAAATTTTCCTTTCCAGTCCTCTGAGTGTCTTACTGCTTGATTATTCCTTGTCTGAATCTCCATTTAGGAAAATTTTGATATGTGTCTTTGTCTTTCAGGGACTAGGATAGAGCAAAAATCTTAAGAAATTTAGAAAAGACATTCTAAAAAGTATATATTAATGTGATCTTATCATAATAAACAAAGTTTTATTCTAAGAAAATTTACTGTAAATGACAGGTAGCACTTTGTAATGATGTGACTGAACAAAATCATTTGAACTGAAACCAAACACTGGGAATATAAACATCCAGACTTTGGGAATTGCTGTTTTGGGACATAAAGAAATGTTAATCTCTACCTTTATGCAAGACATATTACTTGGAAGGCCTGAAAGTGTGGAAGATGAGGAGAAATAGCAATTAAAAAAATGATCCAGAAACATGAAAAGCAACATAGAGAAGTCAGAAAATATCTATCATACATAAATAATTTGGACTTGTATTTTTACATGATAACTAAGTTCAACACCAGGTGAAAAGTTGTGATGTCAACAGTTTGTGCTACTTTCCTTAGAAAATTAAGTAATAATAATAAAATCCTGACTTAATTGTTATATCAGCACTTTTCAATTATTCTCATCATATAGATATAAAAAAAATGATAGTTGGAGCACTTGGGTGACTCAGTCAGTTGTGTCCAGCTCTTGATTTTGGCTGAAATAATGATGTTGGGGTCTTGAGATTGAGCCCCTCATTGGGCTCCACACAGTTAGTGGGGAGTTTTCTTGAGATCCTCTTTCTTCCTCTGCTCCTCCCCCTCGCTTGCATTTTTTTTTCTCTTTCTCAAATAAATAACTATTTTAAACAAATAAATACATTCTAGTTGTATGGAATAATGGAGTAAACTGAGGTGGCAGTTAGCAACCAGATTAACTCTCTGCTGGATGTAGTCAACTTGGGCACTACAGATCAATCCAGGACTGAGAGGGTCAATATGTCATTGAAACCCATTGGAGGCTCTGTAGTAAGTCACATCAGAGTGAAGATAATATTCTATTCAAATCAATTGCCCATCTAATGAAGGAAATTTTATATTTATTGGAGAACTATAAAATATTTTTTAGTAATTAGTTTTTAAAAAGTATCCTAAGTGACTGGAAACATATATGTGTTTTTATTTATAATGTAGAGGGTATAGGATTTAAGGTCTAGGTCTAATAAATTTGTGAGAATTAGAAGGCATATAAGGAATGTGCCCATCACTAGACGTAGTGCATAAGAAACATTCTATCATGATATTTATTATCATTATTATTGCTCTTATTTTAATGGTAGTACTTAAGTTGTTCCCCTCCCCAAACAAGACAACTTCCTATTTCCTCTCTAGAGAAATAAAATGCATTTCATTTTTAGAAAGTTCAATTTATCTTATGTTTAAAGCTATTTATGCAAAATAACTTTTAGAAAATGTATGGCCTCTGTTTTACTTTATCTCTTATTTATTTTTCTTTCCTTCCCCTTTTTACTTCCCTCTCTTCTTATTCTCATCCACTTTAATACTTTCTTCTTTTCTACTTTATTTTCTTTTTATCATGTCTTCTTTATTTCATACTGAATTTGAATTCTTTCTCCACTAACCACTAGATAAATAATTATGAAAACCACTTAAACTCTCTGTCAAATGCATATTTGTAATAAAATATATTCAAACAAAATAGGCAAGTGACACAGGAGAGAAAGTCTTAGTTAGGTACAGTTTTGTTTTTTTTTGTTGTTGTTGTTGTTTTTGTTTTTGTTTTTTTTAGATATATTAAGTTTTAATTTTAAATTGGTCTACTTTTACTTCTCTTTTATTTAATTTATTTTTTATTTATTTTAAGCATAACAGCATTCATTATTTTTGCACCACACCCAGTGCTCCATGCAATCCGTGCCCTCTATAATACCCACCACCTGGTACCCCGACCTCCCACCTCTGCCCCTTCAAAACCCTCAGATTATTTTTCAGAGTCCATAGTCTCTCATGGTTCATCTCCCTTTCCAATTTTCCCCAACTCCCTTCTCCTCTCTATCTCCCCATGTCCTCCATGCTATTTGTTATGCTCCACAAATAAGTGAAACCATATGATACTTGACTCTCTCTGCTTGACTTATTTCACTCAGCATAATCTCTTCCAATCCCGTCCATGTTGCTACAAAAGTTGGGTATTCATGCTTTCTGCTGGAGGCGTAATACTCCATAGTGTATGGTCTGCTTTTACTTCTAGGCCACTTTATTATTATTATTACTCTGGAATAATTCCAGGATTAGGTAAGTAGTTCAATTGTGAGATTTAAAGAAATAATTACAACTTTTAACTTGGGAAAAGAATGCACACTCCAGTAAAAGGTATGGGCTTTTGTTGACCTTCCCATAATGCACAAGGTAAATCTTATAAATTTAGATCAATTGACAGCCCGGGGATTCCTCCTGCAAGATGCTGAAATCCATTATTAATGAAAAATATTTTGAACTAGCCCCACCTCCATATCCAAGTAGTTAAGGAGTCTGTTGTTCCACTGTGACCTTACTAAGTAAGGCTTGGACTCAGTTGCTCTGAGGTAGGATGTTAGATTTTCATGGAAACAAGGTAAAACATTTCCCAGAGAGTGGGATGCATTCTTTAAGCATCACTCTGTGACTACTAGAAAGAAATTAGAAAGAATTAAAAATGATGAATTTATGCATTCACTTTTGGCAACTAGATTATTGGAAAAGGGATATTTAGTTTGAAATATAGGAAACTAAGGAAAATCTGGTATAGTTTGGAAAGACATGGATAGATTCACTGAAGTGGAAAATCACTTTTAAGAGCTGATTGGTTGAAAGAGAGTGCTTAGTACTCATTATGAGGAGTTTTCAGACATTAGGGGTAGGTGTAAAATATTAGTAACACAGGGGGAAGAATTGATTTACCTCTGAATGCGTTTAAGACAAGGATTACCCTCTTTATATGTAGTTAGGTGTGGTTAAAAGTTTGGTGAATGCTTGGGAGAAAAGTGAGATATGTTAAATGTCAGCCAGGAACAACCACAAGAAGAGACAGCAGCCAAGTTCAGTTTTTTAAAAAGTGTATTTTGCTTACAGTTCTTAGAGACAGAAAGCACGGCACAACACCAAGTGCCAAATGGAAAAAGTGAGAAGAAAGCATTATGCCATAGCTTTTATTTGAGTTTCTGTTGATAGATAAGGCAATATGAGGGAAACAGGTTAGGATTGGCTCATTCAGATAATTTTGTTTGGCTCTACCGTGGTCTCTAGTTGCCTCATACCTAATTCTAAAAGATTTAGGCAGAGAAGTATTTTATCTAGGAGTGTACATGCCAGATAGAGGAGGTCAGAGTCTGCATTGGTTATTTTTCATATCAAAAACCTGGATCTAGTTGAGCCCTTTGCTATTTATCAAGATTTGGCTAGCCCTGGAAGGGGCAGTCCTTCCATAGTTAGAAGGGATTTTAAGATGCCAAAACATTCTAATATGCAGAAAACTTAAAAATATAGACATGTATATACATACAGGGTATCAGAAAGTACTGTTTCAATACTTGCCTTTCTTGGACAACAGTTCTTCCTGATAAAATGTTGTCTAATATCACTTGGAATTCTCTTCTTACAAGAAGCTGTGAGGGTCACAAACTGCCTGAATTTCTGTGGCTTCTCCCAGAACAACTCCAGGCCTGTTTTATTGAAATGTGCTGCTTCTACCAGCTGGCACCCTGTTCCTCCATCTCTTTACTTCTCCTCATATGGAAGACCATAAGAAGGATGAACACCCCTTACAAAACTCACTTTTCCTTTTTTTAATGCAGAGATTCAAAGCTTCTGTTGGCGGTGTTTTCCACTTTTGGCTGATTCTTCCCCAAGTTCCATGTATTAACTGAACAGTCTGCGGGTCAGAAGATTTTCTGACTCAAACATCAGAAAGGCCTGATTCTGAGGTCATGCAGATAAAATGATGTTTTGTTTTGCTTTGTTTTTGTTTTTGATTTTTTATGGAAGAAAAAAATTCTTTAGTTTGGGAGGGGAGTGGAAAAAACCTGATAACTTTGAATAGAGGAAAATGATAGAGGAAAGTTAGTTGATGGGGAATGATCTGGACTCTTATATGTGTAAATAAGCCAAGTAACACATTACTTTAAGCAAGAGTGTAAACACTGACATCAAAATTAGATACCAAGAAGTGGTGTAAACAAAAGTTAACCGTAAAATATTGTGTTCATGATGTATATATGGTCACTGCTTAATGTCCATTCCAAATATCTACAATATAATATTAACTGTACATTTTGCCCATGTGTCACATTAGTTTTTATATATTTTGTATTTTTAGTAATTATATATTTGATTCATTGACAAAGTAAACATGTCCTAAACCTCTTAATGTGCTACTCTTTTAGCAGGTTCTGTTCCCTATACACATTTTATATATATATAAATAATATATATATATATGTATATATATATATATATATTATATCTCATATATATATATGTATATATATATATATATATATTATATCTCACACACACAACCTAAATCCATTTTTTAAATGCAATGAGTCTATGGTTATTTTTGAAATAAGAAATTTGGTATAAAATTATATCTTTATTTCAACTTTCATAATCTATTATTCTAGCATATATACTAAGAAAGGATCTAAATGTGGGGTACCCGTGTGGCTCAGTCAGTTAAGTGTCTGCCTTCAACTTAGGTCATGATCCCTGGGTCCCAGGATCAAACCTGCCTCAGGCTTTCTGTTCAGTGGGGCATCTGCTCCACCCTCTCACTCTCCCTCTGTGGTCACTTTCTCTTTCTCTCTCTCTCAAATAAATGAGTAAAATCTTTTTAAAAATGTTTAAAATTTTTTCATTCCCTAATCAAGAAGATTTGAGGCAATAAGAATGACTTACTATATGGGGGTTAATTTCAATTAATAATAATAAGAAGAAGAAGAAGAATGATTTACCCCTGTCAATACTCTGTAGAGTCCAATCTGAGTGTTCATATAAAATAAATTATGTGGCCCATATTTTGATTCAAAAGTAATTTATTTTCATAGACAATTTTCACTGCAAAACCCTATAAACACAATTTCAGCAGTAATATCTTAAATTCTGTCTCTTTGTATATGAGTGAGACCTGTGCATGTCACAAGAAAATCTTCTGCATATTAAAGAAGGCAGAAGTAGTTGACTTTCATCAAATTTGCTGAGAGTTACAGTTGATATCCAGTATTGTTTATTTTTTAATTATGTTATGTTAGTCACCATACAATACATCATTAGTTTTTGATGTAGTGTTCCAAGATTCATTGTTTACATATAACACCATGTTCCAGCCACTGTGTGCCCTCCCTAATACCCACCACCAAGCTCACCCATCCCCCCAATCCCTGCCCTCTAAAACCCTCATATTGTTTCTCAGAGTCCACAGTCTCTCATGCTCCATCTCCCCCTCCGATACCCTCCTTCACTTTTCCTTCCCTTCCCCTAATGTCCTCCATGTCATTTCCTATGTTCCACAAGTAAGTGAAACTAATGATAATTGACTTATTTTATTCAGCATAATCTCTTCCAGTCCCTTTCATGTGGATGCAAAAGTTGGGTATTCATCCTATCTGATGGCTGAGTAATATTCCATTGTATATATGGACCACATCTTCTTTATCCATTTGCCTGTTGAAGGGCATCTTGTCTCTTTCCACAGTTTGCCTGTTGTGGACATTGTTGCTTTGAACTTTGGAGTACATATGGTCCTTCTTTTCACTACATCTCTATCTTTGGGGTAAATACCAGGTATTGTTTATTAACTATCCAAGCACTTGTTTTTATCCTGCTTAACTGATAAGGTGTAATAAGTGTAGGTTAACACAAAATTGATTTTATTTCTCCCCTCTGGATCTTACTTATTTGTTTAGAATATTACTCATAATATAAATCCATTTTTGATGAACACTTAGAAAAATAAATCTATTGCCCTGATTCATTTTATTCTCACATAAAGGGATAATTATTCTTTTTCAATTCTTCACAGATTACAATTTCATTATTATGTAAACAAAAAATCAGGGTATATTTATAGTATTGACGGCCAATACATTTTATAGAAATAAACTTCAGTAAGTCTGTCACTGAAATACAAGAGGAAAAACAAAATATGATAATAATAATAAACTCATTCCTCAATATCCATGAACATATCCAAAAAATACTCATGTAACTTCCTCAAAAATAAAAAGTATGAGAAGTAGTTCAAGGGAGTTTTAATAGTATTGTTTCTTTTGCCCTTTAAATTCAGAAATCATTTTGCCATCTGGAATTACCTTTACTTATAAACATGAAGGATCAGTAACACAGTACAAAAATAAATGTTAAGGAATGAAAAAGTAAACTAGCAATAGATTCCTAGGATAATATAACATTTTAATAGATTCAGAATTCCACCCTATCAGAAAAAAAAAATATGTTAATGTTTGGCTAACCAGTAATTTAAGAAAAGCTTCAGTCACCATAGAATAATATGAGCCCCTATTTAGTACAAAATTTTTATATACTACTCGACAATAGCAACCAAAAGGACCGCCATGATGATGAACTCAAAACCCTCCTTGTGGAATATAGTTCATGACTATCCTCATTAGAGATTCCTCATCCCAAGTTATCCCATGAGAAAAAGGGATCCAACTGCTTAAAGTTACCTATGCCTAAAAAGGCGAACTTCTTTGGCAGCACATCTCACCATAGCCCAACTGACGCTGATCCTCAGTTTAAGTTAGTAGCTCTGCCCTGTTAATCCCTAATGTCCCAACCATTCAAAAAGCTGTTTAGTAATAACAGATGCCCCAGGGCACCTGGGTGGCTCAGTGGATGCATTCAACTCTTAATTTCAGCTCAGAGCATGATCTCAGGGTTGTGAAATCGAGCCCCACATTGAGCTCTGTGCTGGATGTGGAACCTGCTTGGGATGTTCTCTCTCCCTCTGCCTGTCCTTCCCTCTCCCTATCTCCCTCAAAAGTAATAATAATAATAATAATAATAATAATAATGATTTATCATTAAAAAATAATAAACAGCAGCACCCAATAACTAAATTCATCTAGATTTATTGGGTCCATCTTTATTTTCTATCAATTTATGAAATCACAAGTGTGTGTCAATGTATGATCTTAATAATGTAATAATCTTCACTACAGAGAAAAACTTAAATTCAATCAACCCTTGAATTTTTTTTTTTTTTTTTTTTTTGCAAAGCAATATGGAGGGGAAGGTGCAGTTACCAACCTCAGGAAATATTTAATCTAAATTAATAAGCTTATAAAAAATTTAAAGGAGACAGTTCAGAATAAAATAAAGCAAATTTTGAAAGTGGTTTTGTATAAACTATTGTATTTATATTTCATGCCCAGCCCACAGAGATATAGACCTATGATTACCTTTCACAGATAATGAAAGTGTTATAGTTTATCTGTCTAATATCACATAGACCATAATTATACCAATATTGAAACTACAATTCAAAATTATTCTGAATTCTATATTCTTTCCTTTATCCCATGCTGCTTCTGACATATTATCCATAGTTGGCCCTGCCCAAGTATCAATTATTAATTATCATAGCAACATTTTGCCTTTGGAGCCCCAGGAGCTACCATGTGGCATGAGCATGAAGGCCATTCTCCAAAATACCACCAACTTTATCCTCTTGGGCCTCATCACACATTCTGCATTCCCGGGCTTACCTTTGCAGTGGTCTTCTCCATTTTTCTTTTTTCTTTTTTCTTTTTTTTTTTTTTGGTGGCTGTAACAGCCAATGTGATCATGATTCTGCTCATCCATGTGGACTATCACCTACATACACCCATGTACTTTTTACTCAGCCAGCTTTCATGGACACAGTTTACATTTGTATAACTCTTCCCAAATGCTGCAAGATCTTCTATCCAAGAAAAAGATCAGCTTCTTTTTGGGACATACTTCAGATCTTCCTCTACCTAACTCTAATTGGAGGTCAATTTTTCTTGCTAGGCCTCATGGCTTTTGGCCGGTACCTGGCTGTGTGCAAACCCCTGGGATATCCTCTCCTCATGAACTGCAGGATTTGTTTGTTCATGGTGGTAGGCTTCTGGGTTGGTAGCTCCTTAGATGGATTCATGCTGACCCCCTTCACCATGAGTTTCCCCTACTGATTAATTTCCCGAGAAATTAATCACTTTTTCTGTGAGAGTCCAGCAGTACTAAAAATGTCATGTCTTGATACATCACTCTGTGAGACTCTGATGTATGCCTGCTGTGTGCTAATTCTGCTCATCCCTATATCCATCATCTCTATTTCCTATAAATGCATCTTGCTTACCGTCCATTGGATGAACTCTGCTGAAGGCCAGCATAAAGCCTTTGCTAACTCTTCCTCCCATATTTTGGTGGTGAGAATTTCCTATGGTGCAGCCTTCTACACAAATGTGCTGCCCCATTCTTACCATACACCAGAGAAAGACAAGTTTGTATCCACCTTCTATACCATCCTCACCTCAATGGTCAGCCCACTCATATACATTTTGAGGAATAAAGATGTGGCCACAGCTCTAATAAAATGCTGGGAAGATGATCCTCCTCTTGAACAATGAGAGTGCTGGGTTTGTACAGGAAATACTAGAGGGGGCCAGATACACACATCATTTGTGTTGTAGCCACTGGCACACACTTATTCCATAAAATATGCTTTTGATTCTGGAGAAATATTCACTGTGATTTTTGTAATCCTGAATTATCAATAGGTAAAATCATATCTTTGCAAAAACTACATAGGAACAATAAGCAAAGACTACAAGTATCATAATTGGCCAATTCTCTAGTCTGGATTCACTGTAAAACTTTTTCCAGAAAACTTTTTCCAAAACTTTGCTCCTTCTCTTCAAGTAACACCGTAAATAATCCCAAACGGAGCAAATGCCCCCTTTAAGAGTACTGAATAAATATTTTTATATTACACATGTTTATGTGTCTTTTGCATCTATATTATTGATCAATTTTTGAACAGAAATTGAAGGAGCAGTCACCATATCCTTGAGTATTTAATGTTCAAACATTCATATAAATTAAATATTTTCTAATGGTAATGTAGCAGCTTTATTTAGGAAAATTTTATGAAAATAATTTAATTGTATTTTGGTTTCTGTATTCTTAGTCATCTTTTATGAATATTTGTATTCTCTAACTACTGAAATTAAACTATGGGTAGTTATCATGCATTTATTCACATAGAGTTTTTTATGTTCCTGGAAATCAATAGACATTTACTAGTTGAATAAAATCTGACTTCTGTCATTCAGATAGAAACATGGCTAAAAACTTCAAAAACTTGCATTAATGCACTGCTAGGGTGGCCTGTGATGTGGATGACAAAAATTCTTCAAAGAGTAAAACCACAAGCAGAACAGAATTTATTCACTCTCCAAGAGAGGAGAATGAATATCATATGTGATATATGTGACATAGGTATCACATATGTATCACATATGGATATATGTGGTGTGTGTGTGTATGTGTGTGTGTGTATATACATATATATATACACACACATATATACATATATATACCACATCCCACATCCTGGACAAGCCCCAGACAGAGTCCTTAGAAAAACCTGCCTCCTCCTGCTCTACCTGGCTAAAAGCCAAACCCCTCCCCAGTCCTACCCCCCATGAACACAACAAAAACCCTCTCAAATCAAAAAAGCCCAGCCTGACAGAAACTCCTGGCTATATATATATTATATCATATGATATATTATTATATCATATTATTATATGGTTTATATATTTATGATATATTATATCATATTACATATATATATCTATATATATAGATATACATTATATTATATCATCTAAGAGGGATGTCAGCCAGGAGTTTCTGTCAGGCTGGGCTTTTTAAAGGTTTCTGAAGGATTTGAGAGGGTTTCTGTTGTGTTCATGGGGTTAGGAGTGGGGAGGGGTTTGACTTTTTAGCCAGGTAGAGCAGGCGGAGGCAAGTTTTTCTAAGGGCTCTGTCTGGGGCTTGTCCAGGATGTGGGATGTGGTCCAGCTAGAGAATATGTCTTGTGGTCTATTTTCTGATAATGTGGGGTCCTATGACCTAGAAAAACAAACAAACAAAAAAAATTAGGATCAATTACTTACAACTGTGAGTTTTGTCTGCACACTTGGTCAGGTAAGGGACTTTGAATAGATTCCTTTTATTCCCTCCTCTCTATTTGAAATTATTCTTGATTGGGAAAATGGGGGAAAGTCATTATTCTGTAAATAGCTCCTGCTGAATAGGGTCATAGAGCTCTCCCTACCTAGCTGCAAAGGAGACAGGAGCATGACATTCTGGTAGCAGACTGCTTTGTTCTAAAAGCCAGGGCTTCCCAGGCATGTAAAAGATTGCTGATTAAGTTGAGATTTGGAAAAGGAGAATCTATAACCTTTGTTGTTTAGGAAGGTTAAGAGTGTGATGAAGCCAGAAATAGAAGTGGGAAAAGAGAGGCTACAGAGGCATCTATATTAGAAAAGGGTACTATTTGGGAAAGAGAGATATTAGAGAGATCTTAGGTCAAAGC
This sequence comes from Mustela nivalis, assembly GCF_964662115.1. Lineage (NCBI taxonomy): Eukaryota > Metazoa > Chordata > Mammalia > Carnivora > Mustelidae > Mustela > Mustela nivalis. The sequence continues at coordinate 29,728,066 of NC_139022.1, forward strand.
TTGTCCAAAGAAATGGGGGCTATCTCTAAAACCTTATGGTCAAACACTCCAAGTTAACTGTTGAGAGCATCCAGTGTCAGGGTCAGCCCAGGTGAAGGTGGAAAGGTCTTGGAATTCTTGGGAGATGGAAATAGTGAAAAATCCATCTTTAAGATTTAAGACCATGAAGTACATGGTGTAGGGTTGAATGGTGGAGAAGGGTGTATGAACTGGAAATAATGAGGTGGGTGGGGACAAATGCCTCATTGATAATTGTGAGATCCTAAACTAGTCTAAAAAACCATTTAGCTTTTTGAATGGAAGGAGTGGAGTATTGTAAGGAGAATTAGTAGGTTTTAATTTTAATGCAAAAGATTTGGAAACAAGAGGTTATAAATCTCACAAGGACTCAGCTTTAAGAGGATATTACAGTTTTGAAAGGAAATAAGTTGAACCCTTAAGGCATATAGTAATGGGGGTAAGATGAGCAATCTTAACTGATTCTGAGATATCTCACATGGGTGTGGGAACCAAAGTCTTACCTGGAGAGAGTGAAGTGGAAACAAGGTTTGTTGGTTCAGTAAGGAGTCCGAAGAATTGGGATTGGGGATGGACAGGGTGAAGATGAAGGTGAGTACCTAGTCTTGATGAGGACATCCCTAGTCATCCCAGGAAGGGGACAAGACAGCATGGCCAAACAAGAAAAGAATGGCTAAAGATTTGATCTCCCAGGGCACATGAGAAAAGCGGGGTAACTGGAGGTTGAGAAAGAACACAGTAAATCCTGACACATGTGGAGGGGAAAAAGAATGTCTGGAAACTTCTGGTAAAGTGCTGTAGATTATTCCAGTGTTAATAGAGACTTACCCGGGTTTCAGCCATGGAGATGGAAATGACATGTGTGGGAGCCTTTGCAATCCTGAGATGTATGAGTACCAGTCTTAGAGAAGTCACAAGAGATCTGCCACCAGGGATATGGCTGATGCTCCTTGTTTGGGCCCCAAAGACAGGTTTTGGGTGGTTCTCCCCCAACTTTGGTCACTCTTTCAGTGGCCAACTTGCTTACAGGAGGGGAAAGTGGTTTCAAGTGATGGTTTTTATTGGGATATTGTTTAGACTAGTGACCCAGTTTACTGTAGTTGTAACAAGCTCTCAGAGGGGGCTTGTGGAATGTTCAGGTTGAGCTAGTAGGGTAATATTTTTCCTGAATAGCTCTATTATGGACAATAGTAAGGATAGAATAAGAATGAGATCATTTTTTGATACTTTTGTCTCTTTTTTCTTTGATATCCTCCTCTCTTCTGTGAAAAACCTTGAAGGCTGGGTCTAGTAGTCCAGATTAAGGAGTTTGAGGGCCTTTATATAGTTTCTGAAGTTGTGTTTTGTTTTATTTTTTTTTCTAATGTCTGGAGCTTACTGGCAGATGAAAAGCATAGCCAGGATAGATTTTCCTTTGTAAGAGTTAGGATCAAGAATGGTGAATTTTTATACAGCCTCAGTCAGGTAAGTGAGAATAAGGGCAGGGTTTTCATCTCATCTCTGGACAATCTTCTTTAACCTTTCATAACTGACCTGTTTAGAAGCTTCTCCTTTCATACCTTCCATAAGGTGAGCGACCATGTGGTCATCTTTGACCTTGTTCTTGAGGAGAGCTGATAATTCCAACTGGGCTCAGCTAAGGGAGCCATTGATTTGCTGGGAGCATATTGTGCAAGTTGCCTGAAGTTCATATCATCAGCATATTCAGTAGCCTTGGACAAAATTCCAGTTTTTTTCTCTGGTCTGATACAGGTGGAGAGCATAACATAGAGGTCTCTCCAGGATAAATCATAAGAAAGGATGAGATACTCAAATTGCTTAGTTGAGGGAAAGAGCCAAGTTTAGATTCTATATGATAAAGATCTGTCATGGAGAAAGGAATATGGACTTGAACAATGCCTCTGATCCAGGCACCTCATAAAGATGGAATTGGGTGGCAGGAACATCGGGGAATTGGTAAAAGTGGCCATAAGAAGCATGAATGGGAGAAATATCAGGATGTTGAGGCAAGGGCTGGAGGGTAATGGGGGCTCTGACATGTCTTAATGGAAAGAGAAGAAGTGAGAGAACACAGAATTTCCAAGGGAGGATTGACTATAGGCAAGTGGAAAGGCAGAAGTTGTTCAGCAGGGCTGAAGTCTGAGTCAGAAGAATGGGGGAGAGAGAGGTGTCTTTTGGGGGTAATAGAAAGAGCATAGGGCAAGCAACTTAAAGGTCAGGATGATGATCAAATTCAAAGAAAGCTTTCACATAGGAACCTCACATCATTTTCTAAGGCAATGAAAATATAAACTCAGTTGGAGAAGAGTATTTTGACTAAGAGAGCTATTCCATAGCCAGATCTCCTAGTCATCTAATTTATATTGGGGCTATGCTGTATTACAGTAGAAAATAGATATTTGAGCCAAGTATCTTGTTCCAGTTGGAGTTTTTTGATATTTTTAGGGAAACAACCCCAGAGGGGAGTCCTTAGGAAGGCTAGACAAGGTATTCCCCATCTGGAAATTTAGGAATAGGAGAAAGAAGGTTTTGAAGGCTGGAACAAAGGGAAAAATCATGGAGGGAGACATCCTGACCCAGCATCCCAAGAAGATGATGAAACACTGACCAGTACCAAGCACAAGAGAAAAGGGTATCACTCAAACTCAAGGATTCCTGTGAGGGAAAGGGATTGATGGTCCCAAGACTGTGGAAAGAACCAGAAGAGGCATCCCTCCAATGGTTGATACATCGATTGTTGACTGAGCCCAGTACTGGGGCTTGGGGAATCAAGAACCTGCCATGGGGAATCAGCCAACAACTAGTGATAATTCCTAATGCTCAAAATCTCACAGAGCCCTCTTAAAAATGAAAATTTTGACTCACCCAATATTAATTGACAAAGAGATCTGGTTGAGATGGTAAGCAGTATCCAGTCCTCATGTATAGGGCCACCAAAATGTTAAGGTGGCCTGGTAATGTGGGTGACAAAGAATTGCACAAAGAATAGAGCCATAAGGGAGAGAGAGTTTATTCACTTTCCCAGGAGGAGGAGAGGGACCAGACATCAGGTGAGATGTTGGCCCCAAGTTTCTGTCAGGCTGAGCCTTTTAAGGGTTTGAAGATGTGGGAGGATTGCCCCTATGTGCAAAGATGAGTGGTTAGGGAGTTGACTCTTGACCTGGTAGAACAGGAGGTGGCAGGTTTTCTGAGAGGCTCTGCCCAGGGCTCATACAGGATGTGGGTTGTGGTCCAGCTAGAGAATGTGTCTTGTGGCCTATTTTCTAAGAATGTTGAGCACCACTACCTAGAAAAAAAACAGAGGGGCAATTATAAGCACCTGTGAGTTTTGTCTGTAGGCTTGGTTAGGGAGGGGACTTTGAATGGAACCTTTTTTATGTACTAATAATATGGTATAGATAAATATAGAATGAATAAATTGAGAAATTTCACTAGCTAAGTTACTTCTCTTGGTCAATTCCTCCATTCTCAACTTCTTGATGTGCTATACTGGTAGACAAATATCTCTGATTCTAATTAGTTTTTGGCTAACTGTGGTGTTTGGCTAGAAGCCAATTTTTGATAGACTATTAACTAAACAAAAGCTACTCTGATAGAACTGTCTTCATCCATTTATCTATTTTTAACTTTCTACTGAATGAATGGTTCTAAAACACGACAAATAAAAAAGAAGCTGTGATTCATCTGTTGTCTATTTTCTCTATTAATAAAAAGCTTAGAAAATGTTGGGTCCATGTTTTAGAGGTTTTATAGTTGACAAAAACTATTAGATGATTACTTAAACTCGTGTTAATCTAATGTCAACATAGAGGTGAAAATGTTTTCTCCATTGATGTTGATGCAAGTAAAACATGCTTATCAATAGCTTTTTAAGATTTGTTTTACCTTGGAATGCTCCTAATAACTTGATCATATCTAGAAATTAAACAAAAAAGAAATAGAGGAATTGCTTGGATAGATAAATCTCCAAGTGAAGAAATTGACTAGGATTCTTTGAAGAAATATACTAATGCTTCAGTTCAGTTTCATTCCCTTTCAATTACCTTGAGTCCTTGAGTCTGTACATTGATACTTCCTTTTTTTTTTTTTTTTTTTTTCCTTCTTCTTGCCTTTGTTGGTATCTCTCCTGGTCTTTCCCTTCTCACAATCTTTCATTTCACAGTTCCCATTTCCCTTGTACTTTGGATATTTGTGTGTCTTATTCCCTCAGAATCCTGCCAGGACCTGGGTGAATCATTTGCACATTTAAGAAAGGCATTTAACACAGACTTTGGGGGCATCTGGGTGGCTCAGTGGGTTAAAGTCTCTGCCTTCAGATCAGGTCATGATCCAAGAGTCCTGGGATTGAACCCCGTATCAGGCTCTCTGCTCAGAGGGAAGCATGCTTCCCTTCCTCTCTCTGTCTTCCTGCCTCTCTGCCTGCTTGTAATCTCCGTCTGTCAAATAAATAAATAAAAATATTTAAAAAAAACAGACTTTGACAAATATTTCAGAAGTATTGAAAAACAACTGGTAAAGGATGTGCATTTATATGAGTTCCTAGAAATGCTATAAGAGTTAATGACTGGGGTAAGAAAGAAGAGGACTCTTTGGTGTTGTTAAAGGTCTATTTCCCACCTCAGTGGAGATTGCATTGAAGTGTTCATTTTGTTGTAATTTATCAGTATCACTGCATCTGACATATGCACTTCTCTCTTGTATGCTGTACTTAATGTTTTAAACATTCTAGACATCACATAATATATATTGTCAGTATCCCTTCTCCTCACTCATAAAACTGGTCCTATTTTACAAGAAATGACCAGGAATTTTTCCCCAATAACTGTACCAACTTATCCTATAAGATAACTTGTGATCATCAGTGTTTCCTCTTTCTTCAACTTCTCAGAAAGAGAAATGAAAGTTATAAATTTAAATTATTCATAAGTATCAATAGTATTCTCACAAGATGTCAGGTACTGTTCTAAATTGTGAGCAAAGATGAAGAGAAATCAATGTCCCCATTTTCCAAAGCATACTCACTGAATTATCTGATTTTGATCATCAGAAAATTCTTTTTTTTAAGATTCTATTTATTTGACACAAAAAGAGAAATCATAAGTAGGAAGGGCAGCAGGCAGAGAGAGATGGCAAAGCAGACTCCCTGCTGAGCAGAGAGTCCAATGTGGGCTTGACCCAGGACCCTGAGATCATGACCTGGGCCAAAGGCAGAGGCTAAACCCACTGAGCCACACAGGTGCCCAATTGTTTCAAAATTCTAAGAAGTATTTGGAGAAGTAATTAACCTCATGGTAGATGAAGAAACTGATGTTTAGAGCACATCACCACCTCTCTCAAGCAGGTGGGAAATGGGAGTTCCAGAACCATGTCTTCTGATTTTGGGTCTTGCGTTTTTATGCCAAATCTTGTTATTAATTGATAGAAAGGAAAGAAGCAACAAATAAATAAAATATTTTTTAAAAAGAAAGAAAAAAGCAGGTGGCACAATAAACAGCTCCCAGCATGTTAATGCTGAGTGACCTAGGGAAAAAAGTCCTTCTGGAGTAACATGCTGAAAGAAATCCATTAATTTTTTGTTGGATTCCAGCTGGGCTGGTCTAACAAGGACCTAATGGTCCTTGTTGAAATTTGGTAAGCCCCCCCTGGGGTCTTTCTACAAGTGAAGGATATGGACATTACATAAACTGACCCTTGCTTTGCATATTTAATTTATATAGTAAATATTTAAAAGCATATTTATACAATATAAAAAATGTAGTGGTCAGTAATATAAAGTCTACTTCTTACATACTTTAGTAAATGCTTTACTGAATAAATATCCAGGAAAGTTTTGGGAATTTAAGAGTGACCAGAAAAGGAAAATATTTAGACAATTATTTAGTTTAGAGAAGAGAATTCAGACCTCTGTTGTCTAGAAAGTGACAGTACATACTTGCAAAGTTAGATTATCTTGGATGAAGTGAAATTCTGGTAAATGAAGTCTGATAACAATGTGCATACAAAGTGTTTGAAAAATGAAATCCTGACTATACAGTGTTGGGGTCAATTCCACGTTAAAACCTGTTAAACCCCTAGGGCCTGCCTGGGCCTATTTAGACATAGTGACTCCATGTTGCCTAGGTAGACATTTTGTTGTTTAATAAATGCCTCAACAGTTATTGATATCAGTTCAGGTAACTGTTGCTAAAACATACACCTAAAACAAGGCCATTTTGTTTATATCAGTTCCAGGTAACTATTACTAAAACACACATCTAAAACAAGGCCAGATAGGTGGAAACATGCAATCAGCCAAAGTCACATATGTAAAGGTCTGCGGTTGTGCCCTATAAAACTAGCCTGTAAGACCAAGGGGGGATCGCTCTCTTCGGAGGCAGACCTGGTCAGTCAATCTGACTTCTAATACTTGGCATAGAATAAATCTTTAAGTAACTTTCACTTTGTCTCAACCTCGTTCCCCTGGCCAGTCAGTCTAACTTCTAATGCTTGGCCTAGAATAAGACTTTGCATAACTTTCACTTTGTCTCAGTCTCATTCCTTTGATAATGGACCCAACATAGAGAAGTGATATATATGAGCTAGGATGGTTGTAATAATGGTTAATTTTATCGTATTGAAATGTTATTTAATAGAACAACAGGTGAATTATGAAGTCTATAATTAGCTAAAACCAGAGGCATTTTTCATTGTTTTTCAGTTGGGAGTATGGTGGTGGTACATCTTATTAAACCAATATGCTTACCATGTCCTTGTCAATCAGTTGCCAAATATCCCACTGGGTGTTTCCTTCAAAAGTTCAGAGGTTCAAAGTTCAAGAAAATATTTAAAATTTCTGTTTCTGTTATAATACTTTAGTTTGCAGTATTATATAAGAATGTAAAGGCAATAAATAAATACCTATATGATCAATTTTGACATTTCATATTATTTAGTTCATTTTTATTATAACTTTAAGCTTATTCAATTATATTAGATTTTATGCATCACATACACAAGGACAGGCATTTTGATTTTTTTTTAATATAATTTTTTATTTTTTATAAACATATATTTTTATCCCCAGGGGTACAGGTCTGTGAATCACCAGGTTTACACACTTCACAGCACTCACCAAAACACATACCCTCCCCAATGTCCATAATACCACCCCCTTCTCCCAAAACCCCTCCCCCCAGCAACCCTCAGTTTGTTTTGTGAGATTAAGAGTCACTTATGGTTTGTCTCCCTCCCAAGAAGAATAAATGAAACAAGATGGGACAGGCATTTTGATTTTGTTCCCTGATTCATCTCAAGTCCCAAGAAAATTTCCTGGTATAGAATGTGTTAAAAATTATTAATTGGATGAATGAACAGATGTCATTTCATTTTCAAAGGCTTAGCACACAAAAACCACGAATTTAATATTTTGTAATTCTTTCTTTTTCTTGTGATATCCATGTTTGAAGAGTTGCAGTGAAAACTGTTAAATTTATTTTTTGTGACTATATATGTATTTGCATAAGTTCAGTAAGAATCTTTTCTCTTGGTAACAGGATGTCCAAAAACGTAATTCTGCTTCTCTGATCTGGAGATGATAACATTAGATATACCTTAATATTATAAAGCCCTTTAATTAAAAATAACCATGTTTTGGTAGAACAAATTTCACAGCATGCTGCTGAGAGATAAAAACAAACAAAAAACTTATACATAACAGTTTACAACCTGGAACTTCATCTAGTAGAAAAAAAAAACTCAAGAAAGTCTCTTTAACCTTGTTAGAAAGACCTTTATCAGATGCAATTAATCAATTTTTGTGCCACCATATTCAAAGAAATATGTTCTTAGATTAACATATTGCACCTAAAGAAAACACCAAGACTTTACTGCATGACCCAAAAGTGAGAAATTCCAGGAATGAAGTAAATGACAGCTAAAGAAAACAGCTTTCCCACAATGACTGGAGCAGATCTGTACACCCTTATCTTACTGCTTCTTAATTTTTTTTCTCATCTCTCATGTCAAGAGACAATGTTCTTATCCATTCTTCCCAGTCTATTATAAAAGCAAAAATTTCTCTATTAGGATCCTGACATCAAAAACTTTGAAACTCTTCATAAAGTCAGAGACTGCTTGATCTTTCCTAATTTCTCTTTGGTCCCAGATGCCACTGCATATTAACCTATAGGTGTTGCCTATTGGGTTAAATATTACAAGCAGGACGTCCCATACTTTGTTTCAACTTTTCCTAGACATAACTGTATTAGTCTAAGTGAACACTTGGTTAAAAAAATTGTCAGCAATGACTCCATTTTTTACTGTACACTACATCTTGTTATAAATATAAAAATACTGACCTTGCTGACTTGTCAAAGAAAAAACAATAAATTACTTTCTTAAAAAAGATTTTCTGAAGAGCTTATGAAGCTTTTCCTTATAAGAGATGAAATGTCCTTGATCAACCAATGAACTGGACCATAACTTTACCCCTAATCTAAATTCTTGGTAAACAATGATGTAAAGTTTATTTAGTTCCTTAGCTCTATTCTATTGCACTGATAAATTTATTGAGAAGATAATAATTCAACATTTTTAGAGTAGTTAAATTACTTGAATGTTTAATGTATCATTAGTAAATATCAATCATCTTGATTTATTTCAAAGTGGAGATACAAACTCAAAAAATGAAATTTTAACATTGCTTATCCTTCCCTTTTTATATACATGTTTCTACATTGAGTACCTTATTTTTTTTTACTATATTAAGTTAGCCACAGTATAGAACATAATTAGTTTTTGAGGTAGTTTTCAGTGATTCATAAGTATAACACCCAGTGCTCATATAGCACATGCCCTCCTCAGTACCCATCACCCTGTTACCCTCTCCCCCTGAAACCCCCATATTGTTTCCTGGGGCCCATAAGCTCTCATGGTTCATCCCCCTCTCTGGATTTCTCCAATTCTCCCTCTTTGGATATTGATCCTTTCCCCTATGGTCCTTTACATTATGCTTATGTTCCACATATGAGTGAAACCATATAATTGTCTTTCTCTGCTTGGCCTACTTCACTTAACTTAATCCCCTCCAGTTCCATCCATATCCATGCGAATGGTGGGTATTCATCATTTCTGATGGCTGAATAATATTCCATTGTGTGTATGTCCCACATCTTTTTTATCCATTCATCTGCTGAAGGGCATCTCAGCTCCTTTTACAGTTTCACTATTGTGGACATTGCTGCTATGAACATTGGGGTGCACTTGCCTCTTCTTTTTACTGTATATATCTTTGGGAGTGCAGTAGTAGTGGTTTCTGGGTTGTAGGGTAGCTCTATTCTTAACATCTGAGGAATTGTCATACTGTTTTCCAGAGTGGCTGTATCAGCTTGCATTTCCACCAACAATGTAAGAGGGTTCCCCTTCCCCACATCCTTGCCAACATTTGTTGTTTCTTGTTTTGTTAATTTTTGTCATCCTAACTGGTGTAAGGTGGTATCTCATTGTGGTTTTGATTTGTGTTTCCTTAATGGCTAATGATGTTGAATTTTTTTTCATGTATCTTTAGCCACTTGTATGGTTTTTTTTGGAGAAGTGTCTGTTCATGTCTTCTGCCTATTTTTTGACTGGATTATGACTTTTTTGAGTGTTGAGTTTGAAAAGTTCTTTATCTTGGATACCAGCCCTTGATCTGTAATGTAATTTCTAAATATCTTCTCCTATTCTATAGGATACTTCTAAAAGACTCCACCCCCCATATTATTAGAACTCATACAGCAATTCAGCAATGTGGCCGGATACAAAAAATCAATGCACATAAATTAGTTGCTTTTCATATACTAACAATGTAACTATAGAAAGATAAATTAAGGAATCAATTCTATTCATGATAGCAACAAAAACTGTAAGATACCTAAGAATAAACCTAACTAAAGAGATAAATATCTACATGATAGAAACTACAGAATACTTATGAAAGAAATTGAGGAAGACACAAAAAGATGGAAAAATATTCCATACTCATGGATTAGAATAATGAACATTGTTAAAATATCTATCCTGACCAGAGCAGTTTACACTTTCAATGCCATCCCTATGAAAACACATTGACAAATTTCAAGGAGCTGGAACAAACAACCCTAAAATTTGTGTGGAACCATAAAAGATCCTGAATCACCAAGGGAATGATGAAAAAGAAAAACAAAGCTGGAGACATCATATTGCCTGACTTCGAGCTATATTACAAAGCTGTGGTCACCAAGACAGCATGGTATTGGCACAAAAACAGACACATAGAGCAATGGAATAGAATAGAGACCCCAGAAATGGACTCTCAACTCTATGGTCAACTAACTAATCTTTGTCAAAGCAGGAAAAAATGTCCAGTAGAAAAAGACAGTCTCTTCAATAAGTGGATCTGGGAAAATTGTAGAGCTACATATAGAAGAATGAAATCTGACAATTCATTTCCTTACCCTATATACAAAGATAAACTCAAAATGGATGAAAGACTTCACTGTGAGACAGGAATGCATGAAAATCCTAGAGGAGAATATAGGCAGTAACTTCTTCCACATCAACTATAGTAACTTACTTCAAGATATGTCTCCAGAGCCAAGTGAAAGAAAAGCAAAATGAACTTTTGGGACTTCATTAAGATAAAAAGTTTCTGCACCACCAAGGGAACAGTCAATAATTCAACTTTCTTAACAATTTCCTAATTACCTAGTTGGGTTTGTTTAATGTCCATGAGGTTTTTGAAATATTAGTATTGCTGTGCTCATTTTCTTCCTAAAAAAGGTCTACTCAATTAGCTGATGGTTTTGAAACCTAGAACATCTACAACTAACAAGACTATGGTCACTCAACATGCAGAAGTAATAAATAAGACTTATTTATCTGAACCTCAAGAGGGTTTCATAAAATTCCCAGATGAAGAAACTAAGAATTATTTTCTAGCTACTTTTTTTTTATACAACTGTGTCCTAACCCTGATAAGGGTGACTACTTAAAATAATAGAGAGAGTAAAATTCCCTGCCAAGATGTGGCATGACTTTCTGGGATGTGTCCACCCAGAGATCTAGAACTAAATAAATTTGTAGTTGATCAGCAATGCTTTTCAAGAACAATCTTGATCAAAAGGTGGAAATGTGAAAGGTAAAATGAAATGCAATCACCCATGTCAAACTTTTAAATGGAAACAGGAGGCCATTAAAGAAGTAGTCTTTGGACTGCTGGATGAACCTATAGACTTTGACCTGGGATACACTGCAAATATTCTAAGGATGCTGCCTAAACATCTGCAATTTGCTGTAGATAGAGACTTTGCTTAGTGATAGTCTTAGCAGCCAATTACCTTCAGCTAAGATTACTTTTCTGCTATAAACATTAATCATGATTCTTTTTTTGTTGTTCTTTAATTACTTTAATTTTTTAATTTTTTAAATTTCTTTTCAGTGTTCCAGAATTCATTGTTTATGCACCACACCCAGTGCTCCATGCAATACACGGCCTCCTTAATACCCACCACCAGGCTCACCCAACCTCCCACTGACTCCCCTCCAAACCCCTCAGTTTGTTTCTCAGAGTCCACAGTCTCTCAGGACTTTTCTCCCCTTCCAATATCCCCAACGTACTTCTCCTCTCCATCTTCCCATGTTCTCCATGCTATTCCTTATATTACACAAATAAGCAAAACCATATGATAATTGATGCTCTCTGCTTGACTTACTTCACTCAGAAGAATCTCTTCCAGTCCCGTTCATGGTGATACAAAATTTGGGTATTCATCCTTTCTGCTGGAGACATAATACTGCATAGTATATATGGATCATATCTTCTTTATCCATTCATCTGTTGAAGGGCATCTTGGACCTTTCCACAGTTTGATGACTGTGACCATTGCTGCTATGAACATTGGGGTACAGATGGTCCTTCTCTTCACTATATCTGTATCTTTAGGGTAAATACCCAATAGTGCAATTGAAGGGTCATGGGGAAGCTCTATTTTTAATTTCTTAAGGAACCTGCCACTTTTTTTCCAAAGTTGCTGCACCATATTGCATTGCCACCAACAGTGGAAGAGGGTTCCCCTTTTTCCACATCCTCTCCAACACATGTTGTTTACTGTCTTGTTTATTTTGGTCATTCTAACTGGTGTAAGGTGATATCTCAATGTGGTTTTGATTTTAATCTCCCTGATTGCTAATAATGATGAGCATTCACAAATCAGTCAGTGTGATAGAACAAATCAATAAGAGAAGAGAGAACCACATGGTCCTCTCAATTGATGCAGGAAAAGCATTTGACAAGATACAGCATCCATTTCTGATTAATATGATTCAAAGTATAGGGATAGAGGGAAAATTCCTGAACTTCATAAAAGCTATCTATGAAAAACCCACAGCAAATAACATCCTCAATGAGGAAAAGCTGACAGCCTTCCCTTTGGGATCAGCAAGAAGTCAAGGATTCCCACTCTCACTTGTTCAACATAGAAGTCCTAGCAACAGTAATTAGACAACAAAAAGAAATAAAAGTTATTAAAATATCCAATGAAGAAGTCAAACTCTTTCTCTTTGGAGATAACCTCATACTTTATATGGAAAACCCAAAAGACTCCACCCCCAAACTACTAGAACTCATACAGCAATTCAGTAATGTGGCAGGATACACAATCAAAGTACAGAAATCAGTTGATTTCTTATACACTAACAATGAAAATACAGAAAGGGAGGATGTATGTGTGTACCCATTCATCTCTCCCTCTAACTTGGGTTTGACTTACAGGCTCCTGGAGAAGATGGCTGTCCCAGGTGTATCTGGCTGGTCCCAGAAAGTGCAATGTTTTAGTACAACTGTAGTCAGGCCATTTTTCAAGCTCATGCAGCCACCTGTTCAGGTATATGGCATCGAACATTGCTATCCCACTGCTCTTTATTCCACTGCATCTAAACAGAATAAACTGGAACAAGTAGAGAAAGATTGTTGAGAGTAGAACAAATCTTGAAAGAACCCCAGATGGCTGCTGCTTCCATTATGAATTCTATAAATAGTGTTCTGTGAAAGTGAAAAGCCTAAATGACATAAGCACAAAAGAGATGTTCTCTCCTCTCACATCCAACCCAATCAATGTGTTCATAGAGTATGGTCACTTGGACAATACCGCTGGAGTCATTTATGCCCTTTTGACCATGATAAGAATCCACCATGGAGAAATACTGTGCACAGTGACCACTGCATCTCCTTTAGATGAAGACACTCTTAATGAATTAAAAATGGCCCTGAATAGCTTCCTAAATAAAGGCTAGGTCTTCAAATTGGAAATTAAGACTGATCCATCAGTCATGCATGGAATGATTGTCTGTATCAGAGAGAAATATGCTAAGTCTGTGAAAACCAAGATTCAGAAGCTAAGCAGGGCCATGCTGGAGGTTTTCTGAAAGTGCTGATTCTCTGTCAGTGAAAATTCCTAAACCTGAAGGAACAATAAAATGCTTCCTTAACAACAACAACAACAACAATACAGAAAGGGAAATTAGAGAATTAATTCAATTTACTATAACACCAAGAACCATAAGATACCTGGGAATAAACCTAACCAAAGACATAAAGGATCTGTACTTGAGGAACTACTCATGAAACTTTCATGAGAAACTCATGAAAGAAATTGAAGAAGACACAAAAAGATAGAAGACCATTCCATGCTCTTGGATCAGAAGAATAAACATTGTTAAAATATCTATACTGCCTAGAGCAATCTCTACTTTCAATGCCATTCAGATCAAAATTCCACTGGCATTTTCAAAGAGATGGAATGAATAATCCTAAAATTTATATGGAACCAGAAGAGTCCCCAAATTGCTAAGGAAATGTTGATAAAGAAAAACAAAACTGCGGGCACCACGTTGCCTGATTTTAAGCTTTACTAGAAGGCCGTGGTCACCAAAACAGCAAGATACTGGCACAGAAACAGAAACATAGACCAGTGGAACAGAGTGGAGAGCCCAGATATGGACCCTTAACTCTATGGTCAAATTATCTTTCACAAAACAGGAAAAAATATACAGTGGAAAGAAGACAGTCTCTTCAATAAATGGTGTGGGGACAATTGGACAGCTATGTGTAAAGAAATGAAACTCTTGATAAAATCCCAATAGGATTGGGAGGGAAACAAACCATAAGTGACTCTTAATCTCACAAAACAAACTGAGGGTTGCTGGGGGGAGGGGGGTTGGGAGAAGGGGGTGGGATTATGGACATTGGGGAGGGTATGTGCTTTGGTGAGTGCTGTGAAGTGTGTAAACCCGGTGATTCACAGACCTGTACCCCTGGGGATAAAAATATATGTTTATAAAAAATAAAAAATTATTTAAAAAAAAAATCCCAATAGTTCATTTTTGCCCTTGCTTCCCTTGCCTTTGGCGATGTTTTAGGAAGATGTTGCTGTGGCTGAGGTCGAAGAGGTTGCTGCCTGTGTTCTCCTCAAGGATTTTGATGGATTCCTTTCGCACATCGAGGTCCTTAGTCCAATTTGAGTCTATTTTTGTGTGTGGTGTAAGGAAATGGTCCAATTTCATTTTTCTGCATGTGGCTATCCAATTTTCCCAACACCATTTATTGAAGAGGCTGTCTTTTTTCCATTAGACATTCTTTCCTGCTTTGTCAAAGATTAATTGACCATAGAGTTGAGGGTCTATTTCTGGGCTCTCTGTTCTGTTCCATTGATCTATGTGTCTGTTTTTGTGCCAGTACCATGCTGTCTTGATGATGACAGCTTTGTAATAGAGCTTGAAGTCCGGAGTTGTGATGCCACCAACTTTGTCTTTCTTTTTCAATATCCCTTTGGCTATTGAGGTATTTTCTGGTTCCATATAAATTTTAGAACTATTTGTTCCATTTCTTTGAAAAAGATGGATGGTACTTTGATAGGAATTGCATTAAATGTGTAGATTGCTTTAGGTAGCATAGACATTTTCACAATATTTATTCTTCCAATCCAAGAGCATTAAACATTTTTCCATTTCTTTGTGTCTTCCCCAATTTATTTCATGAGTACTTTATAGTTTTCTGAGTATAGATTCTGTGCCTCTTTGGTTAGGTTTATTCCTAGATATCTTAGGGTTTGGGGTGCAATTGTAAATGGGATTGACTCCTTAAATTCTCTTTCTTCTGTCTTGTTGTTGGTGTAGAAAAATACAACTGATTTCTGTGCATTGATTTTATATCCTGACACTTTACTGAATTCCTGTACAAGTTCTAGCAGTTTTGGAGTGGAGTCTTTGGGTTTTCCACATATAGTATCATATCATCTGCAAAGAGTGATAGTTCGATCAAAAGCTTTTGCACAGCAAAGGAAACAGTTAACAAAACCGAAAGACAACTTACTGAATGGGAGAAGATATTTGCAAACGACATATCAGATAAAGGACTAGAGTCCAGAATCTATAAAGAACTTAGCAAACTCAACACCCAAAGAACAAATAATCCAATCAAGAAATGGGCAGAGGACATGAACAGACATTTCTGCAAAGAAGACATCCAGATGGTCAACAGACACATGAAAAAGTGCTCCATATCACTCGGCATCAGGGAAATACAAATCAAAACCACAATGAGATATCACCTCACACCAGTCAGAATGGCTAAAATCAACAAGTCAGGAAATGACAGATGCTGGCGAGGATGTGGAGAAAGGGGAACCCTCCTACACTGTTGGTGGGAATGCAAGTGGTGCAACCACTTTGGAAAACAGCATGGAGGTTCCTCAAAATGTTGGATAGAACTGCCCTATGAACCAGCAATTGCACTATTGGGTATTTACCCTAAAGATACAAATGTAGTGATCTGAAGGGACACATGCACCCGAATGTTTATAGCAGCAATGTCCACAATAGCCAAACTATGGAAAGAACCTAGATGTCCATCAATAGATGAATGGATCAAGAAGATGTGGTATATATACACAATGGAATACTATGCAGCCATCA
This sequence comes from Mustela nivalis, assembly GCF_964662115.1. Classification (NCBI taxonomy): domain Eukaryota; kingdom Metazoa; phylum Chordata; class Mammalia; order Carnivora; family Mustelidae; genus Mustela; species Mustela nivalis. Next base: position 29,744,050 of record NC_139022.1, read on the forward strand.
AAAGAAATGAAATCTTGCCATTTGTGACAACATGGATGGAACTAGAGCGTATCATGCTTAGCGAAATAAGTCAAACGGAGAAAGACAACTATCATATGATCTCCTTGATATGAGGAAGTAGTGATGCAACATGGGGGCTTAAGTGGGTAGAAGAATCAATGAAACAAGATGGAATTGGGAGGGAGACAAACCATAAGTGACTCTTAATCTCACAAAACAAACTGAGGGTTGCTGGGGGGAGGGAGGTTGGGAGAAGGGGGTGGGATTATGGACATTGGGGAGGGTATGTGCTTTGGTGAGTGCTGTGAAGTGTGTAAACCTGGTGATTCACAGACCTGTACCCTGGGGATAAAAATATATCATATGTTTATAAAAAATAAAAAAAAATTAAAAAGTAAATGAAACTCAACCATTCTCTTACACAGTACACAAAAATAAACTCAAAATGCATAAAACACCTCCATGTTGAGGGAGGAAATGTTAAAAAACAAAAATAAAACTGGGGGCAACACGTTACCTGATTTCAAGCTTTACTACAAAGCCATGATCACCAAGACAGCCTGGTACTGGCACAAAAACAGACACATAGACCAGTGGAACAGAGTAGAGAGCCCAGATATGAACCCTCAACTCTATGGTCAAATAATCTTTGACAAAACAGGAAAAATATACAGTGGAAAAAAGACAGTCTCTTTAATAAGTAGTGCTGGGAAAACTGGACAGCAATATGTAGAAGAATGAAACTCAGCCATTCTTTAACACTGTGCACAAAGATAAACTTGAAATGGATAAAAAGATCTCAACGTGAGACAGGAATCCATCAGAATTCTAGAGGAGAAAATAGGCAGTAACCTCTTCGACATTGGCCACAGCAACTTCTTTCAATATACGTCTCCAAAGGCAAAGGAAACAAAAGCAAAAATGAACTTTCAGGACTTCATCAATACCAAAGTTTATGCACAGCAAAGGAAACAGTCAAGAAAACAAAGAGGCAACCCACAGAATATTTGCAAATGACAGTACAAAGGCCTGATATCCAGGATCTATAAAGAACTCCTCAAACTCAATGCACACAAAACAGATAATCACATCAACAAATGGGCAGAAGATATGAACAGACCCTTTACCAAATAAGACATACAAATGGCTAACAGACACATGAAAAAATGATTACTTAAAAACAACGCACACAAGCGTTCCCTTTTGTCTTTTAAAACCCTTGACTTTTGTTCCATAAGGGGACACAATTTGGGTTGCTACCCAACTCTATGCCTCCCTAATTGCAATTCTGAGATGCCAAATACATATTTTCCTTCACATTGATTATAATGTAGTATGGTTGCAGTCTGTGAGTTTTGTTCCTTGAAGCAAGGAACTATCTTTTCCATCAGGTTATGTAACGTTCTTTTGAGAATACATAGTAATGTAAGTGATATAAGTTTGAATACCAATGATCTACATTTAGATCTTTTCCATTCTCCTGACCTTTACCCACATACAAACTTATCCTCCGAACATTTTAAGGAAGTTATAGCTCCACTGACTTTGTCAAACTAAAATTCAATGTTTATATTAGTAAGATAGTGTGCATGTTGACAACTAAGTCATTAGCACTGTGGTTGCATTTTCTTAAAGACATAAGTATTTTTATTTTCTTCCTGGCTAATTACACCTCATCTTGTTTAGTTGATTTTAATTTGCTTCTCTGCCATGTGTATATACTTCCTCTTGATAAATATTTTCTAGAAATTGTGAATACTTCAGAATTCTCCAAATTTCTTCTTTCTATGCCACCCTTTCTACAATCTCTATCTTCCTGGTCTCGCTCAGAGTGCAAGTGTGAGGCTTACCTGCACAGAGCTCTCCTACAGTCTCATCAGCAGCAAGCCCATCCCTGGTCTCCTTCTTTTTAACCCATGCTGTCCTCCTTCTTGATTTGCTCCCTTATTTTAGAGCATTTTTCCCTATTCTTTTCTTATGGAATTCCTATTATGTGCCTTTTTGTTTTCTTAAATTGAACCTCAAATTTTATTTCCTATTTCCACCCTCTTTTCATGTTTTCCTATTAGTTCTACATTGTCTTACTGTCATAATTTAAATATTATTTTATTATTATATTCATTTATTTCTCTAATGCTGTTTTTATAACATCATGTTGTAGCTAATAACCATTCTTATCTTTCTAGACAGATGAATCACAGTTCCTTTTTTACTTATTTTGAGTTAATATATATTCACTTATGTTTTTATCCATTCATCAGTCAATGGACATTTGGGCTCCTTCCATATTTTGGATATTGTTTTAGAAGCACAAAGGTCAGGAACACTCCCACACCCCTGGGACAACCTCTGAGGGAGTCACTGTGGGCACACACTGTGGGAAGCTGTGTATTTTGACAGTGCTAACAGAAATAGAGACTGTTTGTCCTGGGGATTTAGTAAAGAGAGCAAACTTTAATTTCTCTGTTCTGGGCCATAGATTTAGGTGTGCCCATTTTTTTTTTTCTCAGACCCCCCAGAAGATGCTTGGAAAGCCACCAGGGAAACAAAGCACAGAAGACAAGTTTCTGCTGAGCCTATCCCCCTGATTGTGGTCAGGGCAACTCTGCTCAAGCAGGGTTACTTGAGAACAAAGAATGTCAGTCTGTTCCTCCAGAAGACAGGCTGGAAGAACAAGAGGACAGCAACTTTATGGACCCCATACAACTAAAACATCAATTCCAGGGGAAAATAGTGTATTGAGATCCAGGCATTGTCTAATCACTTATTTTATTTAGTTATTTATTTTTAGATAAAACTCTCTCTTGGGTGCCTGGGTGGCTCAGTGGTTGGGTCTTTGCCTTCAACTCAGCTCATGATCTCAGGGTTCTGGGATCAAGTCTCACATTGGGCTTTCTGCTCAGTGGGGAGCCTGCTTCTCCCCTCTCTCTGCCTGCCTCTCTACCTACTTGTGATCCCTCTCTCTCTGTAAAATAAATAAAATCTTAAAAAAAACCTCTTTTTTCTTTTATTCTTTCTTTTATGCTTTTCCTTTTTTTTATCTTTTTCTCATTTCAACTATATGTTTATTATATCAACTTATAATTTATACTTGCTTTTTAACTTGTATTTTTTCACATCTTTATATTTATAGATATATGTTTTGCTGTACTCCTTTTTTCAGTATTCAATTTTACATATATATACAAGTTACACTTTCCTTGTAATTTTGGGAAGTAGTGTATTCTAACACACAAACCAAAATACACCCAAAAACAATTAAACACTTTGCTGTGTCCACACTAAGAGATTTTAGCCCCTCTTCTCATCATTCCCTTTTTCACAATTTTTTACTTTTATGAATTTTATTCTCATGTTTCATTTTGGCTTGGTTTTTCTGGTAGTGTCTTCTTATTGCTCAGGATTTTGCTAGGGTGTATTTTCCTTGGTTCATGAGTGGCTGATATTTTGGACTTTGCTCATTCACTGAACCATTGATCAACAAAATGACTAGGAAGAAACCCTCAACAAATAAAAGAAGCAGGGTCACCTATGTGGCTCAGTAATTAAGCATCTGCCTTCAGCCAAGGCTAAGATCTAAAGGTCCTGGGATTAAGTCCAGCATCAGGCTCCCTGCTCCACAGAAAGCTTGCTTGTCCCTCACCCACTCCCCCTGCTTGTGTTTCTTCTCTTGCTGTGTCTCCCTCCGTCAAAGAAAAAAAATAAAATTTTTAGAAAAAGAAAAGAAACAGAGACAATTTCATCTGCCACAGAAATAATGGATATGGGTACAAGCAAAATGGCAGAAACAGACTTCAGAATAGCATTCATAAAGTCAGTAGCTAGGCTTGAAAAAAGACTTAATGACAATATAGAATCACTAAGAGTAGAAATGAGATCTAATCAGGCAAAGTTAAAAAATTTTATGAATGATATTCAGTCTAAATTGTATATTCAAAAAGCCAGGGTAACTGAGGAAGAAGAGAGAATTAGTGATCTAGAAGACATGGTAATGGAAAAAAAGGAAGATGAGGGAAACAGAGATAAGCCAGTAGCAGCACATGAGAAAGGATTGCAGAGATTAATGATGTCATGAAACATTCCAATATCAGAATTATTGGGATCACAAAGGGGGTGAAGAGAGAGAGGGCCAGAGGGTATATTTGAACAAATCATAGCAAGAACTTCCCTAATCTGGGGAAGGAAAGAAGTATTCGAGTCCAAGAGGCAGAAAAAAACCCTCCCAAAATCAATAAAAATAGATCAACACCCCTATATATAATAGTGTAGCTTGCAAATTTTACAGCTAAGGAAACAATCTTAAGAATAGCCAGGGTTAGAGGGTTTCTTACATATGGAAAAAAAAGAACATCAGAATAACATCAGACCTGTACACAGACACCTGGCAAGCCAGAAAGAACAAGAAAGACATATTCCGGGTACTAAATGAAAAGAACATGCATCCAAGAAAAATTATCCAGCAAGGCTGACATTCAAAATGGATGAAGAGATAAAGAGCTTTCAAGACAGGCAGAAACTAAAAGAAACCAAACCAGACTTTGGAGAAATATTGGGGATTCTGTAAACCAAGAGAAACCCCAGTAGTTAAATAAACCATTAAAAAAATAAAATATATAGAAACAGGGATTTGCATATAAGACAATGGCACTAAAGTCATGTCTTTCAATAGTTACTCTTAAATGGAAATGGGCTGAATGCTCCAATCAAAAGAAACAGGATTAAAGATTGGATAAAAAAGCAGGACCCATCTATATGCTGTCTACAAGAGACTCATTTTCAATCTAAACACACCTCCAGATTGAAAGTGAGAGGATGGAGAACCATCTACCATGTTAACAAACCTCCAAAGAAAGCCGGGGTAGAAATTCTTATATCAGACAAATTATATTTTAAGCCTAAGTCCATAATAAGAGATGAAGAGGTACATCATATTATAATTAAAGGATCTATCCAACAAAAAGCCCTAACAATTGTAAATATATATGCCCCTAACATGGGGTCAGTCAATTATATAAACCAATTAATAACAAAATTTAAAAGTCTATTAACATTAAAAAAATTAATAGTAGGAGACCTTAGCAATGCACTCACAGCAATGGACAGATCATCTAAGCAGAAGATTAACAAAGAAACAAGAGCTTTGAAGGATATATTGGACCAGCTGGACTTCATAGACATATACAGAACATTCCATTCTAAAACAACGAAATACTCATTCTTCCCAAGTACACATGGAACTTTCTCCAGAATAGACAACATACTGGGTCACAAATCACGTCTCAACCAATACTGAAATATTGAGATCCTGCATGTTATCAGACCACAATGTGTTCAAACTGGAACTCAATCAAAAGAAAATAATTTGTAAGGAACTCAAACACGTGAAAGTTAAAGAGCATCCTGCTAAGGAATGATTGGATCAAATGAGAAATTAAAAAACAAGCAAACAAACAAAACCTTAAACAATTTATGGAAACCAATGAGAATGAAAACATATCAGTCCAAAACCTATAGGATACTGCAAAGGCTGTCATAAAGGGGAAATACACAGCCATCCAAGCTGCTCTCAAAAAATTAGAAAAATTCCAAGTGCACAAGATGACCTTACAGTTAAGATGCAGAGAAAGAATACCAAATAAGAACTTAACCAAGAAAAAAAAAAATAAAAATTAGAGTAGAAATCTACTCTAGTAGAAATTAAATACAACCCCCCCCCAAAAAAAGTAGAATTGATTAAAAAAACAACAACAACAATAAACTAGAAAACTAGAAGCTGGCTTTTTTAAAGAATTAAGGAGATTAATAAGCCTATGGTCAGACTTATCCAAAAGAAAAGAAAAAGGGCACAAATTAATAAAATCATGAATGAAAGGGGAGAGAGTACAACCAACCAACCAAGGAAATATAGACAATTTTAGGAACATATTATAAGCAACTATATGCCAAAAAATTCGGCAACCTGGAAGAAATGTATGCATTCTTGGAAAATTATAAACTACCAAGACTGAAATGGAAGAAGAAGAAAATCTGAACAATCAGATAACTAGTAAGGAAATAGAAGCAATAATCAAAACCATCCCCCCAAATAAGAGTCAATACCATGTTTATGGAGCACACAGGACTGCAAAACTCCAGATATAGGGAAAAATAGTATACATAATTTGAAGTCATTTTCACCCTCATGATTCGTTTATTTTTCAGTTTAAAATTTCCCTTTTCTCTTTTATTTTCCTTTTTAACCAATTTCTTATTTTATCCACTCTTTAAGTCTTTTTTCTTTCAGTTTTACATTTACATTTTATAATTTTTGTTTCCTTTCACAATAACCAAGTTTATTTTTGTATATATACATTTTTTGTTTGTTTTCCTTACAGGGATTTAGTGTTTTCTAACACAGAGATGAAAGTACACTCTGGACCACGTGAATCACTTGTTTTGTCCACCTGGTAGATAACATCCCCCCCCCCTTTTTTCCCTTTATATTTAGGTTTATGACCTCTTTAGATTTTAGATTTTTCTACTGTATATTTTGCTTGGGTTGTGGTTGATATTATTGATTTTATTCTCTTATTCATCCATTCTTCTCTGGGAAAAATGACTGGAAGGAAGAATACACAGTGAAACAAAGAACCAGAGGTTAATACTCCTGGCCACAGATATAATTGATATGGATATAAGTATAATATCAGAGCTGGACTTTGGATAATTATTATAAAGTTACTACCTGGGCATGAAAAAAAAAAAGCAAAAAAGACATTAGAGAATCTCTTAGTGCAGAAATATATTCTAATCAGGCCAAAATTTAAAAATCTTTACCTAAGAAGCATTCTAAATTGGATGCTCTAACAGCTAGGGTAAATAAGGCAGAAAAAAGAGTAAGTGACATAGAAGACAAGTTGATGGAAAAGAAGGAAGGTGAGGGAAAGAAAGAAAAATTACTAATGGACCATGAGGGGAGTCTTTGAGAAATCAGTTATACCATAAAATGAAACAATATCAGAATTATGGGGGTCCCCTGGGAAGAAGAAAGAGAGAGATGGACAGAAAGTATATTTGAGCAAATCAGTTGAGATCTTCCCTAATCTGGGGAAGAAAACATGTATTCATGTCCAAGAGGTAGAAAAAACCCCTCCCAAAATCAATAAAAATAGAGCAATACCTTGACATATTATAGCAAGGCTTGTAAAGTTCAGAGATAAAGAGAAAATCCTAAAAGCACCTCAACACAACAGGTTCTTAGTATACAGGGTTAGAAACATTAGACTGGCAGCAGATGTATCCACTAAGACCTTGTGGGCCAGAAAGTCATGATATATTCATAGTATATTCATATATACTAAATGAGAAATTAATACAGCCAAGAACACTTTATCCAGCAAGGCTTTTATTCATAATAGAAGAGGAGATAAAGAGCTTCCAGGACAAGGAGAAACAAGGAATATGTTATCATTAAATCATCCCTGAAAGAAATATTAAATAGAATCCTGTAAGCGAAGAGAGGGCTCAAAAGTTACATAGACCAGAAAGAAACGGAGACAATATACAGAAACAGTGACTTTACAGGTAATACAATGGCACTAAATTGACCTTTCAATTGTTTCTCTGAATGTGAATTGGCTAACTGCTCCAATCAAAAGAAAGGGTATCAGGTTGAATAAAAAAGCAAGACCCATCCACATGCTGTCTACAAGAAACTCATTTTAGAGCCAAAGACACCTCCAGATTTAAAGGGAGGGGATAGAGAACAATGTATCATGCTAGTGAACATTAAAAGAAATTTGGGGTAGCAGTCCTCATATCAGACGCACTAGATTTTGTTTAGGGACACTACCTCATAATTTAAGGGTCTTTCCAACAATAACATCTAAAAATTTTAAATGCTTATGCATTTAAACAAATTATATATTATATAAACAAATTAATAACAAAATTAAAGAAACATATTGATAATAATACAATAAGAGTAGGGGACTTTAACACCCCACTCACAGCAATGGAAATATCATCTAAGTAGATCAACACAGAAAGAAAGACTTTAAATGACACATTGGACCAAATGTACTTCACAGACATAAATACATAAATAGAGCATTCCATCCCAAAGCCACAGAATGCACATTCTTTTTGAGTGTACAAAGAACCTTCTTCAGAATAGACATCATATTCTCCAGAATAGGTGACAAATCAGGTCTCAAAAGATATAAAATGATTGGAATTATTCCCTGCATCTTCTCACACTACAATGCTTTGAAACTGGAAGATAATCAAAAGAGGAAATTTGGAAGAAATTCAAAGACTTGGAGGTTAAAGAGAATCCTACCAAGAATGTATGGGTCAACTAGAAAAGTAAAGAAGAATTTTAAAAATTCATTGAAATAAAATGAAATAAAAGCACAACTTTTCAAGACCTTTAGGATATACAAATGTGGTGCTAAGAGGGAAACAAATTGTAATGCAAGTCACTCAAAAATTAGGAAAGTCTTGGAGGAGGAGTCAAGATGGTGGAGAAGTAGCAGGCTGAGACTACTTCAGATAGCAGGAGATCAGCTAGATAGCTTATCTAAAGATTGCAAACACCTACAATTCCAATGGCAGATTGAAGAGAAGAAGAACAGCAATTCTAGAAAAAGAAAATCAACCACTTTCTGAAAGGTAGGACTGGCAGATAATTGAATCCAAAGCAACAGGAAGATAAACCCGGGGGTGGGGGGAGGGCTGACTCCTGGCAAGTGGCGGAGCAACGGACCACAAAATTGGGACTTTTAAGTCTGTTCCGCTGAGGGACATCGCTCCAGAGGCTAAACAGGTGTGAAGCTCACGCAGGGTCAGCGTGGCCTCAGGTCCTGCAGGGTCACAGAAGGATCGGGGTGTCTGAGTGTCACAGAGCTTACAGGTATTAGAACAAAGAAGCTGGCTACAGAGAAAGAGCCAGAGTGAGCTCCCACCTCGGGGTTATCTTGAACTGGTTGCAGACTCGGTGAGCTTGGAGCGTGGCCTGAAGCCATGGAGATGGGATTAATAGGGCGCTGTTCTCTGAGGGCACACTGAGAAGTGGGGCTCCGGGCTCTCGGCTCCTCCAGGCCAGAGACCAGGAGGCCGCCATTTTCACCCCGTCCTCCAGAACTCTACAGAAAGCTCTCAGGGAACAAAAGCTACCAAAAGAAAACCTGAGCGGATTACTAAGCCCGGCCCTTGGTAAGGGAAGTGCAATTCTGCCTGAGGCAAAGATGCTTGAGAATCACTACAACAGGCCCCTCCCCCAGAAGATCAACAAGAAATCCAGCCAGGACCAAGTTCACGTGCCAAGGAGTGCAGTTTCAATACCAAGGAGAGTAGCGGAATTTCAGAGGAGGAGAAAGCAAAGCACAGAACTCATGGCTTTCTCCCCATGATTCTTTAGTCTTGTAGTTAATTTAATTGTTTTTTCTTTTTCAATTTTTTTCTCTTCTTCTCCTAATTTTTTTTAACTTTTACGCTTTTCTTTTTTAACGTTTTTTTAAAGGTTTTATTTATTTATTTGCTGTCAGATCACACGTAGGCAGAGAGGCAGGAAGAGAGAGAGAGAGAGAGGAGGAAGCAGGCTCCACACCAAGCAGAGAGCCCTATGAGGGGCTCAATCCCAGGACCCTGGGATCATGACCTGAGCTGAAGGCAGAGGCTTTAACCCACTGAGTCACCCAGGTGCCCCTTTTTTAACATTTTTTAACTAGTTTATCTAATATATATATATTTTTTCTTTTTAAAACTTTTTCTTTCTTCTTTTTAATTAAATTGCTTCTTTTCTTTCTTTTTTTTTTCTCTCTCTTTTTTTTTCTTTCTGAACCTCTTTTTATCCCCTTTCTTCCCCCTCACGATTTAGGATCTTTTCTTATTTGGTTAAAGCATATTTTCCTGGGGTTCTTGCCACACTTTTAGTATTTTATTGCTCCTTCAAATACTCTTATCTGGACAAAATGACAAGACGGAAAAATTCACCACAAAAAAAAAAAAAAAGAAAAAGAAAAAGAGTCAGTACTGAAGGCTAGGGACCTAATCAATAAAGACATTGATAATATGTCAGATCCAGAGTTCAGAATGACAATTCTCAAGGTTCCAGCCGGGCTGGAAAAAGGCATGGAAGATAATAGAGAAACCCTCTCAGGAGATATAAAAACGTTTCTGGAGAAATAAAAGAACTAAAATATAACCAAGTTGAAATTTAAAAAAAAAAGCTATTAATGAGGTGCAATAAAAAATGGAGACTCTCACTTCTAGGATACATGAGGCATAAGAAAGAATTAGCTCTATAGAAGATCAAATGACAGAGAATAAAAAAGCTGAACAAAAGAGGGACAAACAGTTAATGGACCATGAGGGCAGAATTTGAAAGATAAGTGACACCATAAGTCAAAACAACATTAGAATAATTGGGATTCCAGAAGAAGAAGAAAGAGAGAGGGGAGCAGAAGGTATATTGGAGAGAATTATTGGAGAGAATTTCCCCAATATGACAAAGGGAACAAGCATCAAAATCCAGGAGGTGCAGAGAACGCTCCTCAAAACCAATAAGAATAGGTCCAAACCCCATAACCTAATAGTAAAATTTAAAAGTCTTAGTGACAAAGAGAATATCCGGAAAGCAGCCCGGGAAAAGAAATCTGTAACATACAATGGTAAAAATGTTAGATTGGCAGCAGACTTATCCACAGAGATCTGGCAGGCTAGAAAGAGAGAGCTGGCATGATATATTCAGAGCACTAAAGGAGAAAAACATGCAGCCAAGAATACTATATCCAACTAGGCTATCATTGAAAATAGAAGGAGAGATTAAAAGCTTCCAGGACAAACAAAAACTGAAAGAATTTGCAAACAACAAACCAGCTCTACAGGAAATCTTGAAAGGGGTTTTCTAAGCAAAGAGAGAGCCTACAAGTGGTAGATTAGAAAGGAACAGAGACCATATACAGTAACAGTCACCTTACAGGAATACAATGGCACTAAATTCATATTTCTCAATAGTTACCCTGAATGCTAATGGGCTAAATGTCCCAATCAAAAGACACAGGGTATCAAAATGGATAAAAAAACAAAACACATCTATATGTTGCCTCCAAGAAACTCATTTTAAGCCCGAAGACACCTCCAGATTTAAAGAGAGGTGGGAGGAAGAATTTATCATGCTAACGGACATCAGAAGAAAGCAGGAATGGCAATCCATATACCAGATCAATTAAATTTCAAGCCAAAGACTATAATAAGAGATGAGGAAGGACACTATATCATACTCAAAGGATTTGTCCAACAAGAAGATCTAACAATTTTAAATATCTATGCCCCCAATGTGGGAGCAGACAACTATATAAACCAATTAATAACAAAATCAAAGAAACATATCAACAGTAATACAATAATAGTAGGGGACTTTAACACTCCCCTCACTGAAATGGACATCACCAAGCAAAAGATCAAAAAGGAAATAAAAACCTTAAAGGACACACTGGACCAGATGGACATCACAGATATATTCAGAATATTTCATCCCAAAGCAACAGAATACACATTCTTCTCTAGTGCACATGGAACATTCTCCAGAATAGATCACATCCTCGGTCCTAAATCAGGACTCAATCGGTATCAAAAGATTGGGATCATTCCCTGCATATTTTCAGACCACAATGCTCTAAAGCTAGAACTCAACCACAAAAGGAAGTTTGGAAAGAACCCAAATACATGGAGACTAAACAGCATCCTTCTAAAGAATGAATGGGTCAACCCGGAAATTAAAGCAGAATTGAAAAAAATCATGGAAACAAATGATAATGAAAATACAACAGTTCAAAATCTGTGGGACACAATAAAGGCAGTCCTGAGAGGAAAATATATAGCGATACAAGCCTTTCTCAAAAAACAAGAAAGGTCTCAGGTACACAACCTAACCTTACACCTAAAGGAGCTTGAGAAAGAATAAGAAAGAAACCCTAAGCCCATCAGGAGTAGAGAAATCATAAAGATCAGAGCAGAAATCAATGAAATAGAAACCAAAAAAACAATAGAGCAAATCAACGAAACTAGGAGCTGGTTGTTTGAAAGAATTAATAACATTGATAAACCCCTGCCCCGACTTATCAAAAAGAAAAGAGAAAGGACCCAAATAAATAAAATCATAAATTAAAGAGGAGAGATGACAACTAACACCAAAGAAATACAAACTATTATAAGAACATACTATGAGCAACTACTATGAGCAACTCTAAGGCAAAAAATTTGACATCTGGAAGAAATGGATGCATTTCTAGAGACATATAAACTACCACAACTGAACCAGGAAGAAATAGAAAGCTTGAACAGACCCATAACCAGTAAGGAGATATAAAGAGTCATCAAAAATCTCCAAACAAACAAAAGCCCAGGGCCTGATGGATTCCCGGGGGAATTCTACCAAACATTTAAAGAAGAACTAATTTCTATTCTCCTGAAACTGTTCCAAAAAATAGAAATGGAAGGAAAACTTCCAAACTCATTTTATGAGGCCAGCATAACCTAGATCCCAAAACCAGACAAAGGTCCCATCAAAAAAGAGAGCTATAGACCAATATCCTTGATGAACACAGATGCGAAAATTCTCACCAAAATACTAGCCAATAGGATTCAACAGTACGTTAAAAGGACTATTCAACCCGACGAAGTGGGATTTATTCCAGGACTGCAAGGGTGGTTCAACATCTGCAAATCAATCAATGTGATACAACACATTAATAAAAGAAAGAACAAGAACCATATGATACTCTCAATAGATGCTGAAAAAGCATTTGACAAAGTACAGCATCCCTTCCTGATCAAAACTCTTCAAAGTGTAGGGATAGAGGGCACATACCTCAATGTTATCAAAACCATCTATGAAAAACCCACTGCAAATATCATTCTCAATGGAGAAAAACTGAAAGCTTTTCCGCTAAGGTCAGGAACACGGCAGGGATGTCCATTATCACCACTGCTATTCAACATAGTACTAGAAGTCCTAGCCTCAGCAATCAGACAACAAAAGGAAATTAAAGGCATCCAAATGGGCAAAGAAGAAGTCAAACTATCACTCTTCACAGATGATATGATTCTATATGTGGAAAATCCAAAAGACTCCACTCCAAAACTGCTAGAACTTGTATAGGAATTCAGTAAAGTGTCAGGATATAAAATTAATGCACAGAAATCAGTTGCATTTCTCTACACCAACAACAAGACAGAAGAAAGAGATATTAAGGAGTCAATCCCATTTAAAATTGCTTCCAAAACCATAAGATACCTACGAATAAACTTAACCAAAGAGGCAAAGAATCTATACTCAGAAAACTATAAAGTACTCATGAAAGAAATTGAGGGAGACACAATGAAATGGAAAAATGTTCCATGCTCTTGGATTGGAAGAATAAAAATTGTGAAAATGTCTATGCTACCTAAAGCAATCTACACATTTAATGCAATTCCTATCAAAGTACCATCCATCTTTTTCAAAGAAATGGAACAAATAATTCTAAAATGTATATGGAACCAGAAAAGATCTCAAATAGCCAAAGGAATATTGAAAAAGAAAGCCAAAGTTGGTGGCATCACAATTCTGGACTTCAAGCTCTATCGCAAAGCTGTCATCATCAAAACAGCATGATACTGGCACAAAAAAACAGACACATAGATCAATGGAACAGAATAGAGAACCCAGAAATAGACCCTCAACTCTATGGTCAATTAATCTTCGAAAAGCAGGAAAGAATGTCCAATGGAAAAAAGACAGCCTCTATAATAAATGCTGTTGGGAAAATTGGACAGCCACATGCAGAAAAATGAAATTGGACCATTTCCTTACAACACACAATAATAGACTCAAAATGGATGAAGGACCTCAATGTGAGAAAAATCCATCAAAATCCTTGAGAAGAACACAGGCAGTAACCTCTTCGACCTCAGCTACAGCAACATCTTCCTAGGAATATCGCCAAAAGCAAGGGAAGCAAGGGCAAAAATGAACTATTGGGATTTTATCAAGATAAAAAGCTTTTACACAGCAAAGGAAACAGTTAAAAAAAAAACAAAAGACAACTGACAGAATGGGAGAGGATATTTGCAAATGACATATCAGATAAAGGGCTAGTGTCCAAAATCTATAAAGGACTTAGCAAACTCAACACCCAAAGAACAAATAATCCAATCAAGAAATGGGCAGAGGACATGAACAGACATTTCTGCAAAGAAAACTTCTAGATGGCCAACAGACACATGAAAAAGTGCTCCATATTACTCGGCATCAGGGAAATACAAATCAAAACCACAATGAGATATCACCTCACACCAGTCAGAATGGCTAAAATTAACAAGTCAGGAAATGACAGATGCTGGCAAAGATGCAGAGAAAGGGGAACCCTCCTACACTGTTGGTGGGAATGCAAGCTGGTGCAACCACTCTGGAACACAACATGGAGGTTCTTCAAAATGTTGAAAATAGAACTACCCTATGACCCAGCAATAGCACTACTATGTATTTACCCTAAAGATCAAACATAGTCATCCTAAGAGGCATGTGCACCCGAATGTTTATAGCTGCAACGTCTACAATAGCCAAACTATGTAAAGAACCTAGTTGTCCATCAATAGATGAATGGATAAAGAAGAGGTGGTATCTATACACAATTGAATACTATTCAGCCATCAAAAGAAATGAAATCTTGCCATTTGTGATGACGTGAATGGAACTAGAGGGTATCATGCTTAGCGAAATAAGTCAAGCAGAGAAAGACAACTATCATATGATCTCCCTGATATGAGGAAGTGGAGATGCAACATGGGGGTTGAGGGGGTAGGAGAATAAATGAAACAAGATGGGATTGGGAGGGAAACAAACCATAAGTGACTCTTAATCTCACAAAACAAACTAAGGGTTGCTGGGGGGAGGGGGTTGGGAGAAGGGGGGTGGGGTTATGGGCATTGGGAAGGGTATGTGCTTTGGTGAGTGCTGTGAAGTGTATAAACCTGGAGATCCACAGACCTATACCCCTGGGGATAAAAATATATTATATGTTTATAAAAAAATTAAATTAAATTAAAATACATTAAATTAAAAATTTAAAAAAAATTAGTCTGGGGTGCCTGGGTGGCTCAGTGTGTTAAGCCTCTGCCTTCATCTCAGGTCATGATCTCCGGGTCCTGGGATTGGGCCCCACATCGGGCCCTCCGCCAGGCTCTCTGCTCAGTGGGAAGGACTGCTTCCCCCTCCCCCATGAATGTCTTTCTGCCTACTTGTGATCTCTTTCTCTCTGTCAAATAAATAAATAAATATTTTAAAAAATAGGAAAGTCTCAAATACACAAGATAACCTGACATCTAAAGGATCTGGAAAAAGAAGAGCAAATAAAGCCTAAACCAGAAGGAGAAGAGAAATAATAAAGATTAGAGCAGAAATAAGAAAAATAGAAACCAGAAAAACAGTAGAACAGATCAGTGAATCTAGAAGCTGGTTCTTTTAAGGAATTAATAAGGCCAATGAACCGCTAGCCAGACTTATCAAAAAGAAAAGAGAAGGGACCAAAATCAATAATATCATGAATGGAAGACTTGAGATCATAACCAATGCCAAGGAAATATAAAACGGTCTTAAGAACATATTATGAGCTATTGTATGCCTCCAAATTAGGCAACGTGGAAGAAATGGATGCATTCCTAGAAACTTAAAAACTACTAAAACTGAAACAGGAAGAAAAAGAAAACCTGGAAGACCCATATCCATAAAGAAACTTGAAGCAGTAATCAAAAATCTCATAACAAAGAAGCATCTATGGCCAGATGGCTTCTCAGAAGAATTTTAGTAAACTCTTAAAAACAAATACTCTTCTGAAGCTATTTCAAAAAGCAGAAATGGAAGGAAATCACACAAGTTTGTTCTATGAGGCCAGCATTTTCTTTAGCACAAAACCAGACAATGACACCACCAAAAAGGGGAATTACAGGTTGACATCCCTGATGAACATGGATGCTAAAATTCTCACGAAGAAAACTAGCCAATAAGATCTAATAGCACATTAAATGGATTATTCACCATGACCAAGTGGGATTTATTCCTGGGCTGCAATGGTGCTTCAACATTCATAAAATAATTAATATGATACACCACATTAATAAAAGAAAAGACAAAGAACATATAATCCTTTCAGTGGATACAGAAATAACATTTGACAACATAAAATATGCTTTGTTAATTAAAACCTCCCACAGCATAGGGATAAAAGGAAAAATAAAATCTCAATATCTTGAAAGCCACCTATGAGAAGCCCACAGCAAATATCATTCTCTATGGGGAGAAAACAGAGCTTTTCCCATAAGCTCAGGAACATGGTAGGGATGTCCATTATCACCACTGCTATTCAACATAGTACTAGAAGTCCGACCCTCAGCAATTAGAAAACAAAAAGAAATAAAAGACTTCTGAAGCAACAAAGAAGTCAAACTTTTACTCTTTTCAGATGACATGATACTCAATGTGGAAAACCCAAAAGACTCCACTCCAAAATTGTGATAACTCATACAGGAATTCAGCAACTTGGCAGGATGTAAAATCAATACAGTTGTGTTTCTATATCCTAACAATGAGACAGAAGAAATAAGTAAGGATTTGATATTGTCAAAATGTCGATGCTACCCAGATACATCTACACATTCAATCCAATCCCTATCAAAATACCATCTACAGTTTTCACAGAGCTGGAACAAACAACCCTAAAATTTGTATGGAACAAAAAAATAAATAAATAAAAACCTCAAATAGCCAGAAGAATGTTGAAAAAGAAGGCCAGTGCTAGTGGCATCACAATGACAGACTTAAACAATGTTACAAAGCTCTGATCATCAAAACAGCATGGGACTAGAACAAAAACAAATAAATCAATGGATCAGAATAAAGAACCTAGAAATGGACCTTCAACTCTAGGGTCAACTAATCTTTAATAGAGTAGGAAAAAAATATTCAATGGAAAAAGCACTGTGCAACCAATGGAGTTGGAAAATTGAAATGCCACAGGGAGAAGAATGAAACTGGACCATTTTGATTATACCCTGAACAATGATAAACTCAAAATGTATGAAAGTCCTCAATGTGAGACAGGAATCCATCAATATCTTATAGGAGAACAAAGGCAGAAACCACTGTGGCCTTGGCCACAGCAAATTCTTGTTAGAAAGGTCTCTAAAGGCAAGAGAAATAAAAGCAAAAATGAACTACTGGGATTTCTTCAAGATTAAAAGCTTCTGCACAACAAAGAAAACAACAAAATTAAAAGGTAACCCATGGAACTTATTTCCAGGGAGGACAAGATGGTGGGGAAGTAGGAAGAGGCACCTTTTAAACCTGTACCCTAAAGTGAGCTGATTATCAACCAAATAACTCCAATCGCCCATGAAATCAGCCTGAGATCAAAATTATACACGTCTGGATCTCTACAGGGGCAGAAGGCGCCAGTGGGTAGGTAAAGCGGAGTGGGAACCGTGAACTGATATCGGAAGATAAACAAAAGGGGGAGGGAGCCACCAGAGGCGACTGGTTGGAAAGTAATACCCCTAATATGAGCGAGAGTGCCCTGTGTCTGGGGACCAGCATTAACTTGGAGACTGGTTGAAAGCACTTCAAAAGAGTAAAAGATCACTGGGGGGAAATTGTGGGAATTGGGACAGCTAGGGACAGGGGCCTTAAGTTCCCGGTCCCAGGAGAGCCTACCCTGGCGCTGAGCCAGAGAGAATGTGGCGGAGAAACTATGTCTTGGTCTCTAAGCCGCCAGTGTGCCCTAGAACACATGGGGTCTGGCTCCTATGAGGGGCTGGGTGCCTCACCAGAGGACAGAATGTCCAAGCCCTGCTATACAGCCAGGGAGGCGCACACCCCTCGTTCCCCCCTGAAAGAGGTACACAAAGGCCCAGCCGGTGCTCTTTGACCTGTGCCATTGTTTCAGAGCCTAGGATGCGCGCCCCAAATTCTCCCCTGAAAGAGGTGCGGGAAGGCCCAGCCTGGTGCTTTTGGACCTGCGCCCCTTTCTCAGAGCCTGAAAAGCGTGCGAGACCCACAGCCTCCCCTGAAAGAGGTGCGTGCAAGCAGGGCGCTTTTAGACCCAGAAAGACCAGGCACTCCCAGCCCTGGCCAGCAGGAAAATCTCAGTGTGCAATTACTGCTTGGAACCTCTCTGGTGGTCTTGAGCTGCCCAGACAGTTGTCACTGCCGTGGTTTTGGGTACAAGCAAAAGATCCTGTGTCCCCAGGAACGCAACATGGAACCTGCTCTGCCAGCGGCCAAAGGGGAACTTATTTGGGCTCTGTAGCCAGACTGAGGTTTCTCTCTGAGAGGGAGGCCAGGGTGCACTTTGTTTTCCTCTAAAACTGCAAAAACCATCATAAGTGGTCAAGGTGAGAGAAAAAAAAAAAAGCAAACAAACATAAAAACCGCCAGAGAACAAAAGTCTGAAAAAAACCAGTTTCCTCAGAGCCCACCCCCTTGAGGGGTGCAGGGGGACTTAACTCAGGGAACTCATTGACTGAAAACCCACGTGGCAGGCCCCTCCGCCAGAAAACCAACCAAGAAAAAAGGGGAAAAAAAAAAAGAATACAAGAGAACAACCACCACTACTTCATAGGAAAACTTTTATTATTTTACTCATCCCCACTATCCTGGTTCTTTTTTATTTTTGAACTTACTTACCATCACAGTGAGATATCCAGTACATCAAATTCCATAATAACCTTCTAACCTGAACTTTTTGATACATAAACCTGTGTTTTTCTTTTGCATTGTATTTTTAATTTTTTTAAATTTTAGTTTAGTTTAGTCTAGCTTATTCCTTTTTATTTTTGTTTTCTAATATTCATATAGAATTAAACTTCAAAATAATCCCCTTTCCCCAATCAATACTACCCCTATAGGCAAACCAATTTTTAATCGCGCTTTATCTTAGGAAAGTTGAGTCCTTTAACAAAGATATCAAGATACATCCAGGAGGAATCAAAACAACCTTCCTTGCCCACACTGAGAACTTATAACCATTCTCCCATCTGTTTCTTCCACCATGTTTCTGTGTTTTTGAGTTTGTCCTGATAGTATATAAACTTTACACTTCGGGTTCTTTTTGACAAGGTTCTTCCTTTATTTGCATATATGTATTTTTTTTTCCTCTTGTCATACACTTTTATCAGTCTTTGTGTTTGTCTGTCTTTGTTTGTATACTTCATAAATCTTACCTTGGGGCACAATTGGGCTGAACCTTCTCTTTCATCTTCCCTTTCTTCCCTGTCTGTCTGTCTCTCTCTCTCTCTCTCTCTCTCTGTTTTTTTCTTTTTCTTTTCTTTTGCCTCTCATATGAGTGGGGAATTCTGATTGCTCAGAAGTGTTCCAGGGTGAACTTTGACGGCACCACACTCGATACATACAGGCACATCTGTTCAGTCGTCTCTCACCAAAATGACTAGGAGGAGAAATGCCCAACTGAAGAAAAATACAGAGGATGGACCTCTGCAACAGAGCTAACAGCTATCAACATAGACAATATGTCGGAAAGAGAATTCAGGCTAACAATTATCCAGGCAATAGGTACGTTGGAGAAAGCCATGGATGACCAAACAGAATTGATTAGGGCCGAACTGAAAGCGACCAGACAGGATGTTCACAATGTAAGGGCTGAGCTGAAAGCTACCAGCGATGAGCTTCACAATGCTCTAAATGAGTTCCAATCTAATCTAAATTCTCTCAACGCTAGAATAACTGAGACAGAAGATAGAATTAGTGATCTAGAGGACAAACGGATAGAGAGAAAGGATCAGGAGGAAGCCTGGAACAAACAGCTTAGAAACCACGAAAACAGAATCGGGGAAATAAATGATGCGATGAAACCTTCCAACGTCAGAATTATTGGAATCCCTGAAGGGGAGGAGAAAGAAAGAAGTCTAGAAGATAGAGTGGAACAAGTCCTTCATGAAAATTTTTCCAATCTCGTGAATGGAACCAGTGTTCATGTACTAGAGGCTGAACGGTCTCCACCCAAGTTTATACATTCCAAAAAAATCACGAGACCTGATAATCAATTGAGAAACACAATTTTAGGTATAATCTCTTAAAGCTGTTAGAACAAAGAGGCTCCTTACGTACAGAGGAAAGCCAATCAGAATAAAGTAAGAACTGTCCACAGAGACCTGGCAAGCCATAAAAGGCTGGCAAGATATATTCAGGGCACTAAATGAGGAGAACATGCAGCCAAGAATACTTTATCCAGCAAGACTGACATTCAAAATGGAGGGAGAGATAAAGAGTTTCCGAGACTGGCAGGTTT
Organism: Mustela nivalis; assembly: GCF_964662115.1. NCBI lineage: Eukaryota > Metazoa > Chordata > Mammalia > Carnivora > Mustelidae > Mustela > Mustela nivalis. The sequence goes on from NC_139022.1 coordinate 29,764,374, forward strand.
AAAAGACAATGCACCCACCAAGCTGACACTGCAGGAAATATTAAGGGGGCTTCTATAAAAGAGGAAAAATACCAAGAATATCATTGAACAGAAATATAGAGACTACAGAAAGAAAGACTTCAAAGGTAACTCGATGTCAATAAAAACGTATCTAATAATAATCACTCTCAATGTCAATGGCCTAAATGCACCCATAAAATGGCACAGGGTTGCAGATTGTATAAAACGACAGGACCCTTCGATATATTGTCTACAAGAGACCCATTTTGAACCTAAAGATACACCCAGACTGAAAGGGAAGGGATGGAGAAGCATCTTTCATGCCAATGGGCCTCAAAAGAAGGCTGGGGTAATGATTCTCATATCAGATAAATTAGATTTTAAACTAGAGACCATAGTCAGAGATACAGAAGGACACTATATAATTCTTAAAGGGACTATCCAACAAGATGATCTAACAATTGTAAATATCTATGCCCCCAATATGGGAGCAGCCAATTACATAAGAAAACTGTTAATCAAGATAAAGAGTCATATTGATATGAATACATTAATAGAAGGATGTCTTAACACACCTCTCTCAAAAATAGACAGATCATTGAAGCACAAACTCAATAAAGAAACAAGAGCATAGAATGACACATTGGACCAGATGGAACTCATAGATATATACAGAACATTCCACCCTAAAACAACAGAATACTCATTCTTATCAAGTGTGCATGGAAATTTCTCCAGAATTGACCACATACTGGGTCACAAATCAGGACTCAACTGATACCAAAAGACTGAGATTATTCCCTGCACATTCTCCGATCACAATGCTTTGAAACTGGAGCTCAATCACAAGGAAAAGTTCAGAAGGAACTCAAACACCTGGAAGCTAAAGACAACCTTGCTTAAGAATGCTTGGATCAACCAGAAGATCAAGGAAGACCTGAATCAATTCATGGAAACCAATGACAATAAAGACATTTTGATCCAAAACCTATGGGATACAGCAAAGGTGGTCCTAAGGGGGAAATACATAGCCATCCAAGCCTCCCTCAAAAAAATTGAAAAATCAAGAACACAGAAGATGTCTCTACACCTTAAAGAACTGGATAATCAACAACAAATCAAACCAACACCACACATAAGAAGGGAAATAATCAAGATTAGAACTGAGATCGATGAGGTAGAAACCAGAGATACAGTAGAACGTATCAATGAAAATAGAAGCTGGTTTTTTGAAAAAATCAATACGATCAATAAACCATTGGTGACACTAACCCAAAAGAAAAGAGAGAAGCTCAAATACATAAAATTATGAATGAAAAGGGAGAGATCACAACAAACACCAAGGAAGTAAAAACAATCATCAGAAGTTATTATCAACAGTTATATGCCAATAAGCTAAGCAACCTAAATGAAGTGGATGCATGCCTGGAAAACTATAAACTCCCAAAATTGAATCAGGAAGAAATTGACAACCTGAATAGACCAATATCTAGTAACGAGATTGAAGCAGTGATCAAAAACCTCCCCCCCCCCCCAAAAAAGAGCCCAGAACCTGACAGATTCCCTGGGGAATTCTACCAAACTTTCAAAGAAGAAATAACACCTATTCTCCTGAAGCTGTTTCAAAAAATTGAAGCAGAAGGAAAACTTCCTGACTCTTTCTATGAAGCCAGCATTACCCTGATCCCCAAACCAGGCAAAGACCCTACCAAAAAAAATTTCAGACCAATATCACTGATGAATATGTATGCTAGGATTCTCAACAAGATCCAAGCCAACAGGATCAAACAGCACATTAAAAAGTTTATCCACCATGACCAGGAGGGATTCATCCCTGGGCTACAAGGATGGTTCAACATTCGCAAATCAATCAGTGTGATAGAACAAATTAATAAGAGAAGAGAGAAGAACCACATGGTCCTCTCAGTTGATACAGAAAAAGCATTTGACAAAATCCAGCATCTGTTCCTGAATAAAACACTTCCAAGTATAGGGAAAGAGGGAACATTCCTGAACTTCATCAAATCTATCTATGAAAGTCCCACAGCAAATATAATCCTCAATGGGAAAAAGATTGCACCCTTCCCGTTCAGGTCAGGAACACAACAAGGATGCCCACTCTCACCACTCTTGTTCAACATAATATTAGAAGTCCTAGCAACAGCAATCAGACAACAAAGAGAAATAAAAGGTATCCAAATTGGTAATGAAGAAGTAAAACTCTCTCTCTTGCAGATGACATGATTCTTTATATGTAAAACCCAAAAGACTCCACTCCCAAACTACTAGAATTCATTCAGCAATTCAGCAACGTGGCAGGATACAAAGTCAATGCACAAAATTCAGTGCTTTCTTATACACTAACAATGAAAATACAGAAAGGGAAATTAGAGAATCGATTCCATTTACCATAGCACCAAGAACCATAAGATACCTAGGAATAAACCTAACCATAGAGGTAAATGATCCGTACTCAAGGAACTACAGAACACTCATGAAAGAAATTGAAGAAGACACAAAAAGATGGAATACCAGTCCATGCTCTTGGATTGGAAGAATAAACTTTGTTAAAATGTCTATACTGCCTAAAGCAATCTATACATTTAATGCTATGCCTATCAAAATTCCACCAGTATTCTTCAAAGAGCTGGAGAAAATAATCCTAATATTTGTATGGAATCAGAAAGGACCCCAAATCGCTAAGGAAATGTTGAAAAACAAAAATAAAACTGGGGGCATCACGTTACCTAATTTCAAGCTTTATTACAAAGCTGTGATCACCAAGAAAGCATGGTACTGGCCTAAAAACAGACACATACACCAGTGGAACAGAGTAGAGAGCTTAGATATGGACCCTCAATTCTATGGGCAAATAACTTCGACAAAACAGGAAAAAATATACAGTGGAGAAAAGACAGCCTCTTCAATAAATGGTGCTGGGAAAACTGGGCAGCTATATGTAGAAGATTGAAACTCGACCATTCTCTTACATCGTACACAAAGATAAACTCAAAATGGATAAAATACCTCAATGTGAGACAGGATTCCATCAGAATCCTAGAGGAGAACATAGGCAGTAATCTCTTCTATATCAGCCACAGAAACTTTTTCGGGATATGTCTCCAAAGGCAAAGGAAACAAAAGCTAAAATAAACTTTTGGGACTTCATCAAAATCAAAAGCTTCTGCACAGCAAAGGAAATAGTCAAGAAAACAAAGAGGCAACCCACGGAATGGGGGGAGATATTTGCAAATGACAGTACAGACAAAAGGTTGATATCCAAGATCTATAATGAACTCCTCAAACTCAACACACACAAAACAGATAATCATATCAAAAAATGGGCAGAAGATATGGACAGACACTTCTTCAATGAAGACATACAAATGGCTATCAGACACATGAAAAATGTTCATCATCACTAGCCATCGGGGAGATCAAATTAAAACTACATTGAGATATCACCTTACACCAGTTAAAATGGCCAAAATTAGCAAGACAGGAAACAACATGTGTTGGAGAGGATGTGGAGAAAGGGGAACCCTCTTACAGTGTTGGTGGGAATGCAAGTTGGTGCAGCCTCTTTGGAGAACAGTGTGGAGATTCCTCAAGAAATTAAAAATAAAACTTCCCAATGACCCTGAAATTGCACTCCTGGGTATTTACCCCAAAGATACAGATGTAGTGAAAAGAAGGGCTATCTGTACCCCAATGTTTATAGCAGCCTTGGCCACGGTCGCCAAACTGTGGAAAGAACCAAGATGCCCTTCAACGGATGAATTGATAAAGAAGATGTGGTCCATATACACTATGGAGTATGATGCCTCCATCAGAAAGGAAGAATACCCAACTTTCGTAGCAACATGGATTGGACTGGAAGAGATTATGCTGAGTGAAATAAGTCAAGGAGAGAGAGTTAATTATCATATGGTTTCACTTATTTGTGGAGCATAACAAAAAGCATGGAGGACATGGGGAGTTAGAGTAAGGGGGTTGGGGTAAATTGGAAGGGGAGGTGAATCATGAGAGACTATGGACTCTGAAAAACCATCTTAGGGGTTTGAAGTGGCAGGGGGGTTGGAGGTCGGGGTACCAGGTCGTGGGTATTATAGAGGACACGGATTGCATGGAGCACTGGGTGTGTTGAAAAAATAATGATACTGTTATGCTGAAAATAAATAAATGAAAAAAAAGAAAAATAAAAAGAAATGAAAAGAACCATATGAAACTCTTAACAGATGCTTTTGACAAAATACAGCAGCCATTCTTGATAAAAACCTTTAAGAAAGTAGGGTTACAAGAAAAATACCACAATATTATAAATGTCATATATGATAATCCACAGTTCGTATCATCCTCAATGGGGAATAACCTCAAACTTTTCCCCAAAGCCAGGACCATGACAGGGATTTCCATTCTCACCATGTTGCTCATCATAATATTGGAAGTCCTCATCTCAGCAATCAGATAAAAACAGCAGTGACAACAAAGGCATCCAAATTGGTATGGAAGAAGTAAAACTTTATCTTATTACAGAAGGCATGATACTCTATTTAGAAATCCAAAACACTCCACCAAAAACTTAGTAGAACCAATACATGAACCAGGAAATTTACAGGATATGAAGTTAACATTAAAAAAAAAAATTGTTCCGGGCACCTGGATAGCTCAGTGAGTTAAACCTCTGCCTTCAGCTTAGCTCATGATCTCAGGGACCTGGGACCGAGCCCCACATCAGGCTCTCTGCTCAGCAGGGAGCCTGCTTCCTCCTCTCTCTCTGCCTGCCTCTCTGCCTACTTATGATCTCTATCCTCTCTCTCTGTCAAGTGAATAAATAAAATCTTTTAAAAATTGTTGCATTTATATACACCAAGAATGAAGCAGCACAAAGATAAATTAAGGAATCAACATAATTTACAGTTACACACACACAAAAAAATACATAAGCAAATAAGATACCTTGGAGTAAACCTAACCATAAAGTTGAAAGAACCATTCTTTGAAAACTATAAAACATTAATGAAAGAAATTAAAGATGGCAAAAAGAAGTGAAACAACATCCCATTTTCATGGATTGGAAGAACAAATATTGTTAAAATGTCTGTACTACCTAAACTAAAAACACACTTAATGCAATCCCTATCAAAATATGACCAGCACAGTTCACTGAGCTAGGAGAACAAGTAAAAAACAATAATTACCCTTTTTCTCCTGCAGTCCTTTCTATATGATTGCAGTCAACATCAGATGATGCTGGGGGTATTATCCATTTGAGTAATAGAGTGTGGCCATGGTATAAATATAAGCAGTATAGTGACATCACCCTCATCTTACCATCCCCATTATGGGAGTTGATGAGCTTTGCTATTGATAAATTCCTTCTGGGAACTTGAAGAAGAATGCAATTAAGAGCCCTCACAACAACAACAACAACAACAACAACAACAACAAAGTAAATAGGTATCTATGTTGCACTGTTCTGGTTCTCTTCTCATGTCTGTTTAAAATATTTTCTTATTATTAATTGGAAATCTTAACCAATATTAACAGAAATCTGAAATTTCACCATCATCTGAACTGTTTTTTATATCATACACAAAAATATAATAAAAATGGATAGAAGACTTAAATGTGATACATGAAACTATAAATAACCAAAAGGAGAACACAGGTTATTATTTCCTTGAAATTGGCTATAGCAATTTATTTCTAAATGTGTCTCCAGAGACAAGAGAAACAAAAGCATCAATAATTGAGACTTTATCAAAATAAAAAGTTTCTACACATAAAACAAAATTATCAACAAATCTAAAAGACTTGGAATGGAATGGAAGAAGATATTTTCAAATGATATAACAGATAAAGGGCTAGTATCTACAATATATAATGAAAATATAAAACCCAACACCCAAAACAAATAACCCAGGTAAAAATGGGCAGAGAACATGAAAGGATATTTTTCCAAAGAAATACAGATAGCCATCAAACACTTGAAAATATTCTCAACATCACTCAATATCAAGGAAATACAAGTAAAAATGCTATGAGATATCACCTCACATGTATCAGAATGGCTAAAATTAACAACACAAGCAACAAGTGATTTTGGGGAGGATTTGGAGAAATGGGAACCCTCTTGACATGCTGCAAATGTATGTCTTGAATGCAATATATCTTGAAGTCTTGAAATCAATATATCTTGAAAATATTTTGAATGCAAACTGATGTATCCACCCTGGAAAAGAACATGGAGTTTCCTCAGAAAGTTAAAAATAGACCTACTGTCTAAAAAATATTTTGTAATATGGAAAAGGCTAAGACCACATATAACCTGGTATATATTTCACAGATAAGATTTTATTTAGTGATTCACTTTTTGTGTTTTCAAAGGGCAGTGATTGTGGAATATTCTACATATTCTATATTCATTGATAAACAACACTATAATCAGGAATTCTCAAAACCCTGAACTGTGGAAATCTTTTATAAGTTACCTATATCCCTTCTTAATTTAAATTCAATTAGTCAACATATAGTACATCATTAGTTTCAGATGTTTAATAATTTATCAGTTGCATATAACACCCAGTTATCATCACATCACATGCCCTCAATAAGGTCCATAACCCAATTACTCCATCCCCCATCTACCATGCCTCCAGCAATCCTCAGTTTGTTTCTAATATTTGTTTTTCATGCTTTGTCTCTCTCCCTCTCTAGTGAGTTCCCATTCACTTATCCCTCCCTTTCCCTATGATCCTCTGTGCTGTTTCTTACATTGCTCATATGAGTGAAACTATATGATAATCTGTCTTTCTCTGATTGATTTATTTGCTCAGCATAATATCATCCAGTTCCATCTATGTCAATGAAAATGGTAAGTATTCATCCTTTCTGGTGTGTGACTAATATTTCACTGTATATATGAAAAACATATACTTTATCCATTCATTTGTTGATGTACATCTCAGCTCTTTCTACTTTTTAGCTATTATGGGCATTGCTGCTATGAATGGGGTACACGTGCCCTTTTGGATTACTACATTTGTATATTTGGGGTAAATACATAGTAGTGCAATAGAGTAGCCCTATTTTTAACTTTTTAAAGAACCTCCACACTGTTCTCCAGAGTGGCTGTACCAAGTTGGATTCCCACCAACAAGTTAAAATGATTCCTCTTTCTCTGCTTCCTCCCCAACATCTGTGTTTCTCGAGTTATTAATTTTAGCCATCCTGACTGGTGTGAGGTGGTATCTATTGTGGTTTTCATTTGGATTTCCCTGATGGCTAGTGATGTGTAGCATTTTTTTTTCATGTGTCTGTTGGCCATTTGTTTGTCTTTTTTTTTTTTAATTTTTATTTTATTTTATTTTATTTTAATTTTTAATTTTTTATAAACATATATTTTTATCCCCAGGGGTACAGGTCTGTGAATCACAAGGTTTACACACTTCACAGCACTCACCAAAGCACATACCCTCCCCAATGTCCATAATCCCACCCCCTTCTCCCAAACCCCCTCCCCCCAGCAACCCTCAGTTTGTTTTGTGAGATTAAGAGTCACTTATGGTTTGTCTCCCTCCCAATCCCATCTTGTTTCATTTATTCTTCTCCTACCCACTTAAGCCTCCATGTTGAATCACCACTTCCTCATATCAGGGAGATCATATGATAGTTGTCTTTCTCTGCTTATTTCGCTAAGCATGATACGCTCTAGTTCCATACATGTTGTTGCAAATGGCAAGATTTCATTTCTTTTGATGGCTGCCTAGTATTCCATTGTGTATATATACCACATCTTCTTGATCCATTCATCTGTTGATGGACATCTAGGTTCTTTCCATAGTTTGGCTATTGTGGACATTGCTGCTATAAACATTCGGGTGCATGTGCCCCTTTGGATCACTACATTTGTATCTTTAGGGTAAATACCCAATAGTGCAATTGCTGGGTCATAGGGCAGTTCTATTTTCAACATTTTGAGGAACCTCCATGCTGTTTTCCAGAGTGGCTGCACCAGCTTGCATTCCCACCAACAGTGTAGGAGGGTTCCCCTTTCTCCGCATCCTCGCCAGCATCTGTCATTTCCTGACTTGTTGATTTTAGCCATTCTGACTGGTGTGAGGTGATATCTCATTGTGGTTTTGATTTGTATTTCCCTGATGCCGAGTGATATGGAGCACTTTTTCATGTGTCTGTTGGCCATCTGGATGTCTTCTTTGCAGAAATGTCTGTTCATGTCCTCTGCCCATTTCTTGATTGGATTATTTGTTCTTTGGGTGTTGAGTTTGCTAAGTTCTTTATAGATTCTGGACACTAGTCCTTTATCTGATATGTCGTTTGCAAATATCTTCTCCCATCCTGTCAGTTGTCTTTTGATTTTGTTAACTGTTCCCTTTGCTGTGCAAAAGCTTTGGATCTTGATGAAATCCCAATAGTTCATTTTTTCCCTTGCTTCCCTTGCCTTTTGCGTTGTTCCTAGGAAGATGTTGCTGCGGCAGAGGTCGAAGAGGTTGCTGCCCGTGTTCTCCTCAAGGATTTTGATGGATTCCTTTCGCACATTGAGGTCCTTCATCCATTTTGAGTCTATTTTTGTGTGTGGTGTAAGGAAATGGTCCAATTTCATTTTTCTGCATGTGGCTGTCCAATTTTCCCAGCACCATTTATTGAAGAGGCTTTCTTTTTTCCATTGGACATTTTTTCCTGCTTTGTCGAAGATTAGTTGACCATAGATTCGAGGGTCTATTTCTGGGCTCTCTATTCTGTTCCATTGATCTATGGGTCTGTTTTTGTGCCAGTACCATGCTGTCTTGATGATGACAGCTTTGTAATAGAGCTTGAAGTCCGGAATTGTGATGCCACCAACGTTGGCTTTCTTTTTCAATATCCCTTTGGCTATTCGAGGTCTTTTCTGGTTCCATATAAATTTTAGCATTATTTGTTCCATTTCTTTGAAAAAGATGGATGGTACTTTGATAGGAATTGCATTAAATGTGTAGATTGCTTTAGGTAGCATAGACATTTTCACAATATTTATTCTTCCAATCCAGGAGCATGGAACATTTTTCCATTTCTTTGTGTCTTCCTCAATTTCTTTCATGAGTACTTTATAGTTTTCTGAGTATAGATTCTGTGTCTCTTTGGTTAGGTTTATTCCTAGGTATCTTATGGTTTTGGATGCAATTGTAAATGGGATTGACTCCTTAATATCTATTTCTTCTGTCTTGCTGTTGGTGTAGAGAAATGCAACTGATTTCTGTGCATTGATTTTATATCCTGACACTTTACTGAATTCCTGTATAAGTTCTAGCAGTTTTGGAGTGGAGTCTTTTGGGTTTTCCACATTTGTTTGTCTTCTTTGAAGAAATGTCTTTCATGCATTTTGCCCATTTCTTGACTCTATTATAGTTTTTGGGTGTTGAGTTTGAGAAGTTCTTTATAGATCTTTGAAATTAGCCTTTTATATGACATGTCATTGGCAAATATCTTCTCCCATTCCATTGGGTGCCTTTTAGTTTTCTTTGTGATGCAGAAGTTTTTATCTTGATGAAGTCCCCAAAAATGAAGTTCCTCTTTGCTTTTGTTTCCCTTGCCTTTAGAGATGTGTCTAGGAAGAAGTTGCTGCAGCTGAGGTCAAAGTGATGGCTGCCTGTGTTCTCCTCCAGGATTTTGATGGATTCCTGTCTCACATTAAGTCTTTCATCCATTTTGAGTTTATCTTTGTGTATGATGTAAGAAAATCATCCAGTTTCATTCTTCTCCATGTGATTGCCCATATTTCCCAGAACCATTTATTGAATATTACTTTTCTCCTTAATCTCTGAAATTTGCAAGCTTAACTATTATATTTCAGGGTATTGGTCTATTTTTATTTTAGGGGGTGTTCTTTCTACCTTTTGGAAATAAATGCCCATCTCCCTCCCCAGATTAAGAAAGTTCTCAACTATGATTTGCTCAAGTACACCTTCTGTCTTTCTCTCTCTTTCTTCTTTCCCTGAGACTCCAATAATTCCAATATTGTTTCATTTTGTGGAATCAGTGATATCTCAAATTCTCCTCTCCTGTCCATTATTTGCTGCTTGGGGCTTTGGTTCCCTAAGTTTTTTGTGCCTCTTTAGAGGATGAAAGTAAAAATAGTCAGGCTAATCTCCAGTCCTGGAACTGAAATATGGCAGCTCCCTCTTCCTTCCCAGTAAGTCCTCAGGGATAAGCAGTCCTCACTTTTTGTGTGCTAAAGTCCAGATTTCTGTGGTGCATGCCTGCATCAGTCCTCCTGGGGGAAGGTGGAAGGTCACCATGTTTCTGTCCTTTTTTAGGCCCCCACATGGAAAGCAGTCATTCAATTGTGCCTCAGTTTGTGGTTTAGGGCAAATGGATATGAGGAACCCCTTCCCAGGCTCACTGACCGTAGACTATTTCTTGCTCAAATGCTTGCAAACTCTGCTGACTCAGGAACTCTTATTCTTTCTGTAATCCTGGGTTTCCTGAAACCACAGCCTCCCACCTAGGATTCTTCCCTGCTTTGCCACGTGAACATCTTTCAGGCAGGGATGTCTCTTACTAGAGCAGACTTCTAAAAGTTCGTATTTTGCACTCAGGCTATATCACTTTCTGGTAGCTGGCTTATGGAAGATCCCTCTCCCCACCATTTGTCATCCAACTATTCCATCAAATTCACTTCTCCATACCTCCTAACTTACAAAAGTGGCCTTTTTACTATTTGTAAAATCCAACAATTATTTTCTTAAACTTCTATGGTTGAAATTATAGGTGTTCAGAATGGCTGGAAACTTATCTAGCTAAATTCAAGGGACCAGATGAAATGAGATCCTCTAATCTTCTGCCATCTTGCTTCCCTCCCCTACCAATATCCTTTTAAAAATGTTTTTATTTGAATATATTCGACACACAGTGTTCCATCAGTTTTATATTTACAACATAGTGATTCACAAGGTTAAGTTATTATGTGCTCACAACAAGTGTACCTACCATCTGTCATGAGACATTATCAGGGTGATGAAGAGTGGGTCAAAATGGGTGAAGGGGAGAAGGAGACACAGGCCCCAGATTATGGAATGGTAAGGCACAGGAATATAGTCAATATTTTAATAGAAATGCAATGAAATAGATGGTAGCTGTATTTATGATGAACATAGCATAGTGGATATAAGCTTGTTAATGAAACATTGTAAACTATACTCAAATTTAAAGAAATAATAAAATAAAACAAAATATACGATTTAATGGGCTATATTCCTTATGCTGAGCCTTTTATTCCCGTCACTTATTTATTCCATAACTGGAAGACAGTATCTCACATTCTTCTTCACCCATTTTGTCACTACTCCATCACTTTCTTCTCTAGCAACCATCAGTTTCTTCTTTGTATTTACACATATGGTTAGCTTTTTGCTTAATCATTCATTTCTGTTTTTACATTCCACATACAGAACTTAGTTTATGTGGCATTTGTCTTTCTCAGTCTGACTTACTTCACTTAATATAATACCATGTGGGCCCATCCATGCTGTTACAAAGGGCAAAATGTTATGGATTTTATGGCTGCATAACAGTCCATTGTCTGCATGGAATATACAAACACACACATACATACCACTCCTTCCTTATACATTCATCTATCAATGGACAGTTAGATTCCATATGGAAATATTGTTTCCATATCTTAACTACTCTGAATAAGAATAACATAAGAATAGGGATGCATATATAAATATATGAATGAATGAAATCTTGCCATTTGCATTGTCATGGATGGAGCTAAAGAATATAATGTTATGCAAAATAAGTTAATCAGAGAAAAACAAAAGTCAGATGATCTCACTTATATGTGGAATAAACAAAACAAGAAAGTAAAGGGGGGAAAGAGAGAGATAAAGTAAAGGGGGGAAAAGAGAGAGGGAAAAAGAGAGAGAATAAACTGATGGTTACCAAAGGGAAGTGGGAAGGGGATGGATTAAGTGGGGATTAAGGAATGCAGATATTGTGGTATGCACCAAGTGTTGTATGGAAGTGTTGAATCACTATATTGTGCACCTGAAACCAATATTACACAGTATGTGGCACCTGAAACTAAAATTACACTGTATATAAACTAGCTGAAATTTAAATAAAAATGTTTTAAAAATCATATGAAAATCTGATAAAAATTAAAATAAACATATATGTCCATACATTAGTGTTTTTGCTTTATTTGGGGTAAATGCATAACCAGTAATGGAATTATTAAGGCATGAATATTTTTTAAAGATGTATTTTTCTGTTTTTGTTTTTTGGTTTTTGTTTTTGTTTTTACAGAGAGAGAAAGATAACAGGGGACAGGGCAAAGGGAGAGGGAGAAAGAGAATCTCATGAAGTCTCCCTGCCTGGTGTTGAGCCTAGTGGAGCAAGGCTCAAACTGTGACCATGAGATCAAAACTTGGTCAAAAGTGGGGGACTTAACCAACTATACCACTCAGGTTCCCCTAAGGTACTGATATTTTTGATTTGTGAATTCCTAAATTTCTATTAAATTTGTTCAATTATAGGTAATTTATACTCCTACAATTTATAAGTCCTCAGAATTTCCCTTTATTAGTACCCTGGGTTCCTGTGTGTAAACGTGCACACTGACACACACACAAGCTCACTTAAATTTTATTTCAGGTTGTCAGATGCCATAAGTGATCTATTAACTCTACAGTTCTCCTTGGTGATTCAGGTAAGATCCAATGGAGAATAACACAGGTGGCCCATACTGGACGATTAGACTTTGATCTAGTGGGACTCTTCAGTCAATCCTATCGCCCTCAGGCCACAAGGACAACAAGAAGCCCCAGTTCGGATGCATCTTCTCTCTCCTTATTTCCACAAGTCTACACACTTATATACGCTACCATGACCAATCAGCAGGCAGGGTACAGGAGGGAGTGAATCAGGCTGTGCACCTAAACGAACAACTTCGCTAGCAACCAATGCTGTTTACTTCCACTTTGGGCATTCCGCTTAGTCTCACGAGGCAATCCTAACCTGGCAACTAGCCAGGTGCCATCTTTTAATGGCGGAGGCCGCCCTGGCCAGGGGCCTGCCTCTGACATCTCCCCCTTTTTTCTTTTATGGCAAGGATCATGCCTGTCTTAGGTTGTCAGTGGCTGGAAATATCCTTACCTGTCATCAGACAGCAGATATCAATGATCTGCGTCCTGTCTTAGGTTGGTAGATTTCCCCCACCAATCTTACCCATCGTTGACTACTGATCCAGCATACTTAGCCACACTTGGGGAGATGTTCCAGCCTCGATGGCTAACAAGGCCTGCACCATGGCTTGCTGTTGCCTATGTTGCTGTTGCCTCCAAATATTAGCAGAATCAAGCCCACTACGAGGATTGTCATCAGACCAATTACGCTAGCCCATTGTTTCATAAAGATTAACACACCTTGCAATGCTTTGATTATCTCTGGGAGGGTTGCAAGCTCAACTCTGGTGTTATTTATCCTTGTTATGCCTAGTAGCAGGTGCTGAGTATAGTTTTGGAATTCTGTGGACTAATTCCCCCGCAGGTATTGGGAGAGCTGTCAGGAGACATTCTGTAAGTCACTCATATTAGTATAGGCTATGGGAGTTACACAAATTGCTGGGAAGGGTACTACACATCCCAGTCCCAATAGGGCCCCCCATAGGTCCACTTGTTCTTGAACCAAATCCACTCTCTGGTTGACTATCAGGATTCCTGCTTGCAGATGTGCATTGATCTGAGTCTGTGTTTGAAGGGCAGCCACCGTTCCTTCTGAAATGGTGTTCACAGCTTCTGCAGTGGGTATAGTTGCAGCAAGCGAGAATGCTGCTGCCGTGGCAGCTGCTGTAGATATAGCCAATGCTATCACAATGGCAGCTGTGATACCAAAATCTCTCTTCTTTCTGGATAGCACCACCGGTAACTTGTCCTCTGGAATGGAAACTGGGATAGGAACATGGGTAGGGATACGCATAATCACAGATAACTTGAAGGCCGTGACATTCCAGCACTGGGAAAGATAGCAATTCTTAGTGCAATTCAACGTATCATTCAGCTCGCTAGCATTTGTTACGAGGAAAAGGAACGGTGGCCAGACACATATGAGAGTGGGCTGATAAGTAATATTATTGGGACAAGACACATTAACTGTTGTCTCAAAGGTACTAGAGTCATTTTGTTTATAAGAACAGTTGAGGAATTTGCCACCATTTAACATGGACACTGCTCAGATATCAGTACATGCTCCTAGCAAGTTACAGACCTGCCATGCATCAAAGGGAGAGGAGGGAATATGAGAGAAGAGTCAGTAACCGGTAAAGGATATGGCCCTTCTTTAACCACTACCCACAGCTCTCTGGCTTCAGTCTGCCACAGGAGGTGTAGCATCCCCAGAGTTATCATCAGCATCTTCAGCATCATGACTGGTGTTTGGAGGCAAGGATGCACGCACCAGCTGCTCTGGGATCCAAATTGGAGCCTCCTTTTCCTGTGGAAAAACACATACAGTCCCCCTACTCCATACTAACACTGGATCTGGTCCATTCCACTTTCCTGTGAGGATGTCCTTCCAAAGTACTAAAGGCTTAGGGGAAGCAGCAGCATCACTTGCATGTCTGTCTGCAGCGGATTTACCCATTTTGTCCAATGTTAAAAAATTCAAAATAAAGAGAATGGTGTTGAGCTTATCTTTAGGGGACCTGAAGGTGTCCCCTATTCCCCCTTTTTGTTTATAAAGCACATTTTTTATTGTAAGATGCGCACGCTACACAACACCCTGTCCTTGTGGGTTATAGGGTATTCCATGTATCAAGTGAATGTCAATTTGTTGTAGGAAGGCTTTAAAGGGTTGTGAGGTGTAGGCTGGACCATTATCTGTCTTTAATTGGCATAGCTTTCCCCATGCCACGAAAGCCTGTAGGCAATGGGCAATAACATCTCTGGATTTTTCCCCCGTATGCACTGAGGTGAAAATTATTCCATAGCAGGTATCTACAGAGACATGAACATATCTTAACTTTCCAAATTCTGAAACATGTGTGACATCCATTTGCCATATATGATTAGTAACAAACCCTTAGGATTAACCCCCAAGGACGGTGCAGGTAGTAAAGTCACGCAATTTCTGCAGGAGATTACTATGTCCCATGCCTGTGCTTTTGTTATGTTAAATTTGAGGCAAAGAGTTAAAGCATTCACATGGAACAGCTTGTGATAATATCTCGCCTGTTACACTGGGTCCTCAATGGCAAAGACAAATTCTCCTCTGGTTAAGGAGTCTGCTAACCGATTACCTTTTGTCAGGGGGCTGGTAAGGTTGTATGAGCTCGTATGTGGCCAATATAAAATGGAGCCTTCCTGTCCCAAACTAATGTTTGGATTTCTTGTAATGCCTTAGAGATAGTAGACCTGGCATTAATAGAACCCACACTTTCAATGATAGAGACAGTTTGCACCACATATCTACTATCTGATAAAAGGTTGAAGGGTTCTTGATGATACATTTGAAATGCTTTTATCACTGTGATCAGCTTGGTTTCTTGGGGAGAGGACCTTTGAAATAGGAAGGTCCAACTCTCTTCTTTGGTAACTATAGCTCCTATAGGTGTCCTGGCTTCTTGCAGTAATAGAAAACTCCAGGAGTACCCCTATGTTTATATTGTTGAGCTCCCTGTAATTCTTGTAAACCTTGAGTGATAGCTGCAGCCATAACCTTCCCTTGAATAACATTGTCATTGATATCCCTGCAAACTTTAATATATGTACTCAAGTATTTGCTTTTCCAAGGTCTTATGGCTTCTTTACACCATTTATTAGCCTGCTCATAAGCCAGCTGTTTTATCAATGGCATGGCTGTGTCTACCTCCCAAATATTCGATCAGCTGTTTGCATCAGCCTCGCTACAAAATCAGCATATGCTTCATTTGGTCCTTGTATTACCTTAGACAGCTGACCCTGTGTCAGAGGCAGGCCCCTGGCCAGGGCGGCCTCCACTGTTAAAAGATGGCGCCTGGCTACTTGACAGGTTAGGATTGCCTCGTGAGACTAAGCGGAACACCCAAAGAGGAAGTAAACAGCATTGGTTGCTAGCAAAGTTGTTCGTTTAGGTGCACAGCCTGATTTGCTCCCTCCTGTACCCTGCTCGCTGATTGGTCATGTAAGCGTATATAAGTGTGTAGACTTGTGGAAGTAGAGAGAGAGAAGATGCATCTGAACTGGGGCTTCTTGTCGTCCTTGAGGGCCGAGGGCGATAAATGGCGCCGGCACCCGGAACTAAATAAAGGAATCTTGCAAGGTAATCCGCAGGAAAGCGGGGAGTAAAGGTCCGCAGGTAAGCGGGGACATTATCTACGTTCAAAAGTGGGAATTCTGCGGTAAAACGGGGAGTAAAAATAGAAAAACCTTGCAAGGGAGAAGTCCGCAGGTGTGTGGGGTAAAACCACGACAAAGGTGGTGGGAAACTTGTACAAGACCGCAACAAGAAGTGGGGCGGCCATAGAGCCAGGATTTTCTTATCGAAACCGCAGGTAAGTGGGGAAGGGACCACGATCAAAGTGGTGGGAATCTTGTACAAGTCCGCAATAAGGAGCGGGGCAGCCTTAGAGCCCGAATTTAGCTGCGAGTCTTTAACGTCCGCATCTGTTGTCTGTGTGTTCATAATGGGATCTGAAGTATCTAAAGTGCGGTTGGAAGAGTATTTAGAAGACCTGCTGAAAGCCAATGGAACTCCACTAAAAGCAAAAACTGCTCGGGCCTTTTTGAATACAGTGGAAAAGGCGGCTCCATGGTTCCTAGATGAAGGCTTACTAAACATACCTCAGTGGGACCACTTAGGGGAGGATTTGAAGAAACAGGATGCTTTAACTCTTCGCCTCAAATTTAACATAACAAAAGCACAGGCACGGGACATAGTAGTCTCCTGCAGAAATTGTGTGATCTTACTACCTGCACCGTTCTTGGGGGCTTGATTCTGCTAGTAGGGAAACTACAAATTTGGAGGCGACAGCAACATAGGCAACAGCAAGCCATAGTGCAGGCCTTGTTAGCCATCGAGGCTGGAACATCCCCCCAAGTGTGGCTAAGTATGCTGGATCGGTAGTCAACGACATGTAAGATTGGTTGTGGAAATATACCAACCTAAGACAGGACGCAGATCATTGATATCTGCCGTCTGATGATGAGTAAGGATATCCCCCGCCACTGACAACCTAAGACAGGCATGATCCTTGCCATAAAAGAAAAAAGGGGGAGATGTCAGAGGCAGGCCCCTGGCCAGGGCGGCCTCCGCCATTAAAAGATGGTGCCTGGCTAGTTGACATGTTAGGATTGCCTTGTGTGACTAAGCGGAACGCCCAAAGAGGAAGTAAACAGCATTGGTTGCTAGTGAAGTTGTTCATTTAGGTGCACAGCCTGGTTCGCTCCCTCCTGTACCCTGCTCGCTGATTGGTCGTGTAAGTGTATATAAGTGTGTAAATCTGCGGAAATAGAGAGAAGATGCATCTGAACTGGGGCTTCTTGTTGTCCTTGCAGGGCGAGGGTGATAACCCTGTAAATCCCCACTGTCCTGAATTGTCTTCCATGCTTTAGTGGCTGCCGCGGCTATTGCAGATACACCGCAGGGTTGTATTGTATTTGGGCCTGCTTTCCTGCTAACCTGTCAACTAGCCAGGCGCCATCTTTTAATGGCGGAGGCCGCCCTGGCCAGGGGCCTGCCTCCGACAAATCCAACCACCCAGCTCTTCTTTATGTGGTCATTTTTGTGGTTTTCCTAATGGCCTTGTCTAGCAATACCATCCTGATCCTTCTGATACACTGCGATGTTCACCTGCATAACCCCATGTACTTTTTTATCATCCAGTTGTCTCTCATGGATGTGATGTACATTTCTGGCACTGTGCCCAAGATGCTCATGGACCAGGTCACAGGAGTGAATAAGATCTCAGCCCCTGAATGCAGGATGCAGATGTTTCTTTATCTGACACTAGTAGGTTCAGAATTTTTTCTTCTAGTTGCCATGGCCTATGACCTCTATGTGGCCATCTGCCATCCACTCCATTATCCTATCCTCATGAACCATAGGGTGTGTCTCCTCTTGGTGTCTTCCTCCTGGTTTCTTGGATCTGTGGATGGATTTATGCTCACACCCGTCACCATGAACTTACCCTTCTGTAGTTCCCAGGAAATCCATCATTTCTTCTGTGAGGTCCCTGCTGTAATGAAGCTTTCCTGCTCAGACACTTCCCTCTATGAGACCCTCATGTACCTGTACTGTGTTCTCATGCTCCTCATCCCTGTGACAATCATTTCAAGCTCCTATTCTTTCATCCTCTTCACCATCCACAGGATGAACTCAGCAGAGGCATGGAAGAAGGCCTTTGCCACTTGTTCTTCCCACATGATGGTGGTCAGCCTCTTCTGTGGTGCTGCTGTCTATACCTACATGCTTCCCACCTCCTATCACACCTCTGAGAAGGACATGATTGTATATGTCTTTTACACTATACTCACTCCTGTTCTAAATCCTTTAATTTATAGTCTTAGGAATAAGGATGTCACAAGGGCTCTAAAAAAAATGTTGAATGTGGGATCTGTCTTACAGGAAAGTATAAAGTAGGAAATATTTGTACTGTTTCTTTTCCTTCATGCTACAAATTAGAACTTTAGGATCCTATGCCAATGTTATTCTTCAGATTCTCGTACCATATGTCAACACCTATTCATCCCTTTCAGAGGAATTGTTTCCTTATATTGGAAACCTCTTCATTTTTACATTTCTGTATTCAAAATATTTGTACAATTGTATTGTACGCATGTTATATTTTTCTGAAATTTATAACTGCACTGTGATTCTGTGGGAAAATACTCATATTTGTAGGAAATACATACCAAGATATTTAGAAACAAGGGTCATAAGTTGTACACCTGATAAGAGACAGACAGGTGGAGAGAGAAGTGATAATCACATGGGGTGTAATTCTAATACATGAATCTAAGCAAAAGGTATATTAATTTTTATTGTACCATTATTAATATTCATGTTAATTTTACTATTCATACTAATTTTCTATAAATTCAAAATTACTTGGGAATAAAATATAAAGTATCAAACTTTTGGATATTTTAAAAATTTTTCCTTGCTGCATGGTGTCATGTTAAGTGAAAAATCTTGGAAATCATGAAAAAATTAACAGGGCTGATCACTACTGCTCAATCCAGTTGTTGTCCTGTGTTTAATTAGATCGATTTTGTTCCTTGGGTTTCAGAACTGAAGACATCCAGTTATCTCTCTTAAGTCATTAGTACCTTGTGGTAGAATGTACTGTGGTAAAAATATTAACCCCAAGAAGTCAGATTTAGGGAAACTTTCCAGCATAAAGTAATATCAGAGCTGAGATTTGAAGTATGTCATTTATACAAACAAGCAGAGGAAGACCTTCAAACAACCAATCCTTCATTTATTCAAAAATCACATCTTATGCTATAATAAAAAAATAAATAATAGAAAACTGAATTTAACATATAAATAACAAATATCTACTATCCCTAAAGAATTTGGTCTATAGGTATAGCTTGTGCAAATAGTTGTAGTAAAATACATAAATTATTTTGAGGCTCCTGTAGAAAAGGCACAGCTCATAAGGACATACCTGTTCTACCTATGACATGTGAATTCAGCCAAACAAAGAAGCTGAAAGAAGACCCTCGATCTCAGTGTTGAATGGTGACCAGATGCTACCTTCATATGAGTACAGGAGGCTGGGAGCAGGGCTCTTGCTCAAGGAGCAACAACATGATGCAACAATAAAGGAGCACTATGAGCAAAGTTCAGGTGGTTGACCAAGCAGGAGAGAAATGCCCCAACAGCACCTCCTTCCTGATTCACCTTATACCTTCATTTCTTGCCCTTTCATGACCAAGATATTTACAAATGATAACAAAATGACCAGATCTGGATTGCAGAAAAGTTAAATCAGTGGGAATCTATTGGAGAAGAGCAACAATTGGTTGAAAACCAGAAGAGTAGAAGATAAGCTGAATAGTGTTGATCTAACTGGAATGGACCTTTCCAAGTGGAATTATGGGCTTTTGAGGTGTAAGCTGGGCCTTGTTGAATATATTCCATAAAACCACAAATTTGGTTGCATGTTTACCCATTTACAATTAGCTGTGACAAGTTGTGAATTAACAGGAGGTTTCAAAAGGGGTTATTCCACACCCCCCTTTCTTTTTTACACACTTGATCCTTTCATGACTAGAAAATAAGGATCTTGCAGTATTTGGGGAAAGAGCTTTGGAAAATTAGCTTAAAATGTTGTTGCAGCCAAATGAAGTATATAAGATATGGACACTCTTTAACTTCCAAAATATTTGAGTCGTGTATATATCACCCCTCAATTTGTGATTGACATACACATTTTTAAAATTTAATTTTATTTTTTCAATGTTCCAAAGATTCATTGTTTATGCACCACACTCAGTGCTCCATACAATACATGCCCTCCTTAATACCCACCATCAGACCTTTCCAACCACCCCCTGCTCCAAAACCCTCAGTTTGTTTCTCAGAGTACACATACATTTTTAATTCCATTTGGAACACTGTAGGCATGGGAAACAAAATGGAGCAAAACAAAACAAAATTTTTTATAGATCTATATTTTTTCAAAGATTAATTTTTTACTCTATCTCAAGAAAAAAATGAGACAAAAATGTTTTAGAATAAAAACATTATTTAAGTAAAGTGCTCAGAATACAATTTTCCATAACTTATACTAATAAAGATTTATGTGAACTCTTTAGCTGGAAAATCTTAGTCAACTTACATTTATTATATTATATACAGTACATGATACTCAGAATTACTAGACATAGAGAAAATTTTGGTGCTCCAAATTTTTTTGTGCTAGAGTGTAAAACTGAAAGAGTTTCTGTCACTCATATGCTCTTACAGTGCTGCTAGCTGTGCATTGAAGTAGTTAAAATGTACAAACTTCAAAATATGTTCAAGTATTTGTGCTCATGATTCAACCAGAATTTGGCCAGAGAAATAATTTTTAACCCATGAAAAGAAGCCCTCAGTGATCCTATATCAAAAGGAATAAAGGACTATGATTGAAATTATTATCAGATTGGGAACCTGGGTGTCTCAGCCTGGTAAGCATATATCTTTGGCTCAGATATCAGGCTCTCTGCTTAATGGGGAGCCTTCTTCTCCCTCTGCTGGTTCACCTGCTTTTGCTCTCTCTCTGTCGAATAAATAAATTAAATGTTTTAAAATAACAAATATATCATTACCCAATTTAGGAATAAATCAGCATAGGTGGAGAAGTTTGCATTGTTTTTCACAAATACACTTTTCTTATGGAATATTTTATTTGGTTTATTTATTTTAAATTATATTCCCTTCACTATCCTAATGACATTATGTATATTAAGTTATTCAAATATATTAAACTCTTTGAATCAGATACTATTTTTGTTATTGTGGTGATGGCTGTTCAATTTGTTTGATAGTGGTAGGAACATCTATGATGAGATCATACTTATCATACTTCTTAGCAATGTTTTAAGTGTACACTATAGTATTCTTGACTATAGGGCAGGTATTCATTTTATCTCATTTTACCCATAAGGAAATTAAGGCACCAACAGTTTAGCTAATTTGTTTGAGGCCACTAGGTAGTATCCAAATGGATATTTTCTAACAAGTGTAAATTCTGAGTTGGTTGAGTAGTAGAACAAGACTTTTGAAGGTATTGAAGAGGTGGGGGTGGGAGGTTGGGGGAACAAGGTGGTGGGTATTAGGGAGGGCATGGATTGCATAGAGCACTGGGTGTGGTGCAAAAACAATGAATACTGTTACATTGAAAAGTAATAAAAAATTAAAAAAAGAAACAAACCTCAGATGGTTTTCAGAGTCCATGGTCTCTCATGTTTCACCTCCCAAACCAATTTCCCTCAACTCCCTTTTCCTCTCTATCTCCCTATGATGTCCATGTTATTTGTTATGCTCTACAAATAAGCAAAACCATATGATAATTGACTCTCTCTGCTTGACTTATTTCACTCAGAATAATCTCCTCCAGTCCCGTCCATGTTGCTACAAAAGTTGGGTATTCATCCTTTCTGATGGAGGCATACTGACCATCTTCCTTATGCATTCTTCTGTTTAAGGGCATCTTGGTTCTTTCCACAGTTTGACGACCATGGACATTGCTGCTATAAACATTGGGGTACAGATAGCCCTTCTTTTCACTGCATCTGTATTTGGGGGGTAAACACCCAGAAGTGCAATTGCAGGGTCCTAGCAAGTTCAATTTTTAATTTCATGAAGAATCTCCACACTGTTTTCCAAAGTGGCTGCACCAACTAGCATTCCCACCAACAGTGTAAGAGGGTTCCCCTTTCTCCACATCCTCTCCAACACATGTTGTTTCCTGTCTTGCTAATTTTGGCCATTCTAACTGGTGTAAGATGGTATCTCAATGTGGTTTTAATTTGAATCTACCTGATGGCCAGTGATGACGAACATTTTTTGATGTGTCAGATAGTAATTTGTATGTCTTCATTGGAGAAGTGTTTGTTCATATCTTCTGCCCATTTTTTTATATGATTATCTGTTTTGTATGTTGAGTTTGAGGAGTTCTTTGCAGATCCTGGATATCAATCCTTTGTCTGTACTGTCACTTGAAAATATCTTCTCCCATCTCATGGGTTCCTCCCTGCTCTATTGACCATTTCCTTTGCTATGCAGAAGCCTTCGATCTTGATGAAGTCCAAAAAGTTCATTTTCGCTTTTGTTTCCTTTGCCTTTGGAGACATATCTTGAAAGAAGTTGCTGTGGATGATATCGAAGAGATTACTGCCTATGTTCTCCTCTAGGATTCTGATGGATCCCTGTCTCACGTTGAGGTCTTTTATCCATTTTGAGTTGATCATTGTGTACAGTGTAAGAGAATGGTTGAGTTTCATTCTTCTGCATATAGCTGTCCAGTTTTCCCAGCATGATTTTTTGAAGAGACTGTCTTCTTTTCACTGTATATTTTTTCCTGTTTTATCGAAGATTATTTGACCATAGAGTTGAGGGTCCATATCTGGGCTCTCTACTCTGTTCCACTGGTCTATCTGTCTGTTTTTATGCAAGTACCATGCTGTCTTGGTGATCACAGTTTTGTGGTAAAGCTTGAAATCATGTAACGTGATGCCACAGGTTTTTCTTTTCTTTTCTTTTCTTTTTTTTTTTTTTTTTGTTTTTCTTTTTCAACATTTCCTTAATGATTTGGGGTCTCTTCTGATTCGATACAAATTTTAGGATTATTTGCTCCAGCTCTTTGAAAAATACCAGTGGAATTTTTATTGGAATGACATTAAAAGTATAGATTGCTCTAGGCAGTATAGACATTTTAGCAATGTTTATTCTTCCGATCCAAGGGCATGGAATGGTGTTCCATCTTTCTGTGTCTTCTTCAATTTCTTTCATGAGTGTTCTATAGTTCCTCAAGTAAAGATCCTTTACCTCTTTGGTTAGGTTTATTCCCAGGTATCATATGGTTCTTGGTGCTATAGTAAATGGAATCAATTCTCTAAATTTCCTTTCTGTATATTCATTGTTGTGTATAAGAAAGCCACTGATTTCTGTACATTAACTTTGTATTTTGCCACATTACTGAATTGCTGTATGAGTTCTAGTAGTTTGGGGGTGGGGTCTTTTGGGTTTTCCATATATAGAATCATGTCATCTGTGAAGAGAGAGAGTTTGACTTCTTCATTGCCAATTTGGATACCTTTTATTTCTCTTTGTTGTCTGATTGCTGTTGCTAGGACTTCTAATACTATGTTGAACAAGAGTGGTGAGAGTGGGCATCCTGATCTCAGTGGAAAGGCTGTGAGCTTTTTCCCATTGAGGATGATATTTGCTGTGGGTCTTTCATAGATAGAGTTTGTGAAGTTCAGGAATGTTCCTTCTATCCCTATACTTTGAAGCTTTTAAATCAAGAACAGATGCTCAATTTTGTCAAATGCTTTTTCTGCATCAATTGAGAAGACCATGTGGTTCTTCTCTCTTCTCATATTAATTTGTTCTATCACATTGATTGATTTGCGACTGTTGAACCATCCTTGTAGCCCAGGAATGAATCCCAGCTGATCATGGTGGATCATCTTTTTAATATGCTGTTGGATCCTGTTTGCTAGGATCTTGTTGAGAATCTTAGCATCCATATTCACCAGAGATATTGGTCTGAAAGTCTCCTTTTTCATAGGGTCTTTGTCTGGTTTGTGGATCAGGGTAATGTTGGCTTCATAAAAGAATCTGGAAGTTTTCCTTCTGCTTCATTTTTTTGAAACAGCTTCAGGAGAATAAGTGTTATTTCTTCTTTGAAAGTTTGATAGAATTCCCCAGGTAATCCGTCAGGTCCTGGGCTCTTGTTTTCTGGGTTGTTTGTGATCACTGCTTCAATCTCATTACTAGATATGGGTCTATTCAGGTTGTCAATTTCTTCACGGTTCAAATTTGGGAGTTTATAGTTTTCCAGGAATGCTTTCATTTATTGCCAATAAGCTAAGTTTTCTTAGCTTATTGGCAATAAACTGTTGATAATAACCTCTGATGATTGTTTCTATACCCTTGGTGTTAGTTGTGATCTCTCCCTTTTCATTCATAATTCTATAAATTTGGACATTCTATCTTTTCTTTTGGATTAGCGTGGCTAATGGTTTATCGATCTTATTGATTCTTTCAAAAAACGAGCTTCTATTTTCATTGATATGTTCTACTGTAACTCTGGTTTCTACCTCATTGATCTCAGCTCTAATCTTGATTATTTCCCTTCCCATCTGTGGAGTTGGTTTGATTTGTTGTTGATTCTCCAGTTCTTTAAGGTGTAGAGACAGCTGATGTGTTGTGGATTTTTCAATTTTTTTGCGGGAGGCTTGGATGGCGATGTATTTCCCCCTTAGGACCGCCTTTGCTATATCCCATAGGTTTTGGACTGAAGCGTCTTCATTCTCATTGCTTTCCATGAATTGATTCAGTTCTTCTTTGATCTCCTGGTTGATCCAAGCATTCTTAAGCAAGGTGATCTTTAGCTTCTTGGTGATTGAGTTCCTTCTGAACTTTTCGTTGTGATTGAACTCCAGTTTCAAAGCATTGTGATCTGAGAATATGCAGGGAATAATCAGTGTTTTGGTGTCGGTTGAGTCCTGATTTGTGACCCAGTATGTGGTCTATTCTGGAGAAGGTTCCATGTGCACTTGAGAAGAATGAGTATTCTGTTGTTTTAGGGTGGAATGTTCTGTATATATCTATGAGGTCCATCTAGTCTAATGTGTCCTTCAATGCTCTTATTTCTTTATTAATTTTCTGCTTCAATGAACTGTCTATTTCTGAGAGAAGCATGTTAAGATCTCCTACTCTTAATGTATTCATATCAATATGACTCTATCTTGATTATTATTTTTTTATGTAATTGGATGCTCCCATATTGGGGGCATAGATATTTACAGTTGTAAAATCATCTTGGTAAATAGTCACTTTAAGAATGATGTAGTGACCTTCTGTATCTCTGACTACAGTCTTTAGTTCAAAATCTAATTTATATGATATGAGAATCATTACTGTGGCCTTCTTTTGAGGTCATTGGCATGAAAGATGTTCTCCATCCCTTCACTTTCAGTCTGGGTGTACACTGAGGTTTGAAATGGGTCTCTTGTAGACAACATATGGATGTTCCTGTTGTTTTATCCAATCTGCAACCCTGTGCCATTTTATGGGTGCATTTAGGCCATTCACATTGGGAGTGTTTATTGATAGATACATTTTTATTGACATCCTGTTACCTTTGAAGTCTTTCTGTCGATTGTCTCTATATTTCTGTTCAATGATATTCTTAGGATTTTTCCTCTTTTATAAACCCCCCCCTTAATATTTCCTGCAGTTTTGGCTTGGTGGTTGCATAGTCTTTTAAGCCTTACCAGTCTTGGAAACTCTTTATCTCTCAATCCAATTTGAATACCAGTCTTGCTGGATAAAGTATTCTTGGCTGCATGCTCTTCTCATTTAGTGCCCTGAATATATTTTGCCAGCCTTTTCTGGCTTGCCAGGTCTTTGTGGACAGGTCTGACGTTATTCTGATGGGCTTTCCACCGTAAGTAAGGAGCCTATTTGTCCTAGTGGATTTTAAGAAATTTAATCTACAATTATGATTTCTCAATTTTACTATCAGGGATCTTGATGTTTTTTTGGAATCTATCATCTTGGGTGGAGACCGTTCTGCCTCTAGTATATAAATGCTGGTTCCATTCGCAAGATTGGGAAAATTTTCATAGACAACTTGTTCCACTATATCTTCTAGACTTCTTTCTTTCTCCTCCCCTTCAAGGATTCCAATTATTCTGACATTGGAACATTTCATGGCATCATTTATTTTCCTGATTCTGTTTTCATGGCTTTTAAACTGTTTGTTCCAGGCTTCCTCCTCATCCTTTCTCTCTAATTCTTTGTCCTCCAGATCACTAATTCTATCTTCTCTCTCAGTTACCCTAGCTTTTAGAGAATTTAGGTTAGATTGGAACTCATTGAGAGCATTGTGAACCTTGGACCTGGTGGCTTTCAGCTCTGCCCTAACATTGTGAATATCATCCCTGGTTTCTTTCAGTTTGCCTTAATCAATTCTGTTTGACAGCTCTGTTTGGTCACCCATGGCTTTCTCCAACGTAGCTATTGCCTAGATAATTGCTAGCCCAAATACTCTTTCTGACATATTGTCTATGTCCATAGTCATTAGCTCTGTTGAAGAAGGCCCATCCTCTGTATTTTTTCTTCTATTGGGCATTCCTACTCCTAGTCATTTTGTTGAGATATGCTCAATGGATGTAGCTGGATGTATCGACCGTGGTGCAATCAAGGTGCACCCTGGAATGCTTCTGAGCAAGCAGGATTCCCCACCCAAACGAGAGAGAAAAGAAAAGAAAAAGAAAAAAAAGAGATAGAGATAGAGAGACAGGAATAAAAGGGAAAAGGGAAGATCAAAGAGAAGGTTTGCAAGATAAAGAGAAAGATCAGCCCAAATGGGCCCCAAGTTGAGATTGATAAAGTATACAAATAAAAACAGAAAAACAAAAAGACTGATAAAATATAGGACAAAGAAAAAAAATATATATATATATATGAAAAAAAAGAAGAGTCTCATGAAAACGAAGCCCAAGTGTATTATTTATACACTATCAGAACAAATAGAAATACACAGAAGCACAGGCAGAACAAAAAGATGGGAGAGTGTTTATAAATTCTCAGTGTGGGCGAGGAAGGTTGTTTTTATTCTTCCTGGATGTATCTTGATATCTTTTTGAAGGACTCAACTTTCCTAAAATAAAGAGTGATTAAAAATTGGTTTACCTATAGGGGTAGCATTGATTGGGGAAATGGGATTACCTTGAAGTTTAACTGTATATGAATATTAGAAAATAAAAATAAAAAAAGAATAAACTAGACCAAACTAAACTAAAATTTTAAAAAACATTAAAAAATAGAAATGCAAAATAAATACACAGGTGTATTTATCAAAAAGTTCAGGTTAGAAGGTTATTATGAAATTTGATGTATTGGACATCTCTCCATGATGGCAAAAAAAAAAAATTATCTATATATATTTGAAAAAATGAACCAGTATTGTGGGAACAAGTTAAAAATAAAAGTTGTATCTATGAAGTAGTGGTGGTTGTTCTCTTGTAGTCTTTTATTTTTTTCTTCCTGGTTGGTTTTCTAGGGGAGGGGCCTCCCATGTGCATTTTCAGTCAGTGATGTTCCTAGAGTTAAGTCCTCCTGCCCTCCTCAAGGGGGTGGGCTCTGAGGAAACTGGTTTTTTCAAGCTTTTGTTCTCTGGAGGCTTTTATGTTTGTTCACTTCTTTTCTCTCACCTTGACAGCTTTTGATGGTTTTTGAAGGTTTGGAGGAAAGCAAACTGCACCCTGACCACCCTCTCAGAGAGAAGCCTCCATCTGCTTCCCTGTGGGTGCTGAAGAGCCCATATTAATTCCCCCTTGGCTGCTGGCAGAGCAGGTTCTGAGTCATGGTCCCTGGGGACACAACATCTTCTGCTTGTACCCATACCATGGCAGCGGCAGCTGTCTGGGAAGCTCCAGACCACCGGAAAGGTTCCAAGCAGTGATCCCACACTGAGATTCTCCCGCTGGCCCAGGATGGGAGTGCCTGGTCTTCCTGGGCCTAAGAGCACTGGGCTAGCACACACCTCTCTCAAGTGAGGGTGTGGGGCGTGTGCGTCTCAGGCTCTGATAGCAGGGCAAGAGCAGGTCCAAGAGCACCAGGCTGGTCCTTCCCACACCTCTCTCAGGGTAGACTGTGGGGTGCACACGTCCAAGTTAATGCTGGTCTCCAGATGCAGGGCACTCTTGTGTCGGGGTATTACTTTCCAGTTGGTCGCCTTTGGCAGCTTGGTCCCCCTTTGTTTATCTTCCAATATCAGTCCAATGTTCCCTCTCTGCTTTACCTGCCCACTGGTGTTTTGTCCCTGTAGAGATCCAGACATGTGTAATTCTGATCTCAGGCTAATTTCATGGGTGATCGGAGTTCCTTGGTAGGTAATCAGCTCATGTTAGGGTAAATGTTCAAACAGCACCTCCTCCTCCTTCTCCGCCATCTTGTCTCTCCTTGTCATATACTTTTATCAGTCTTTTTATTTGTCTGTTTTTATTTGAATACTTCATAAATCTTACCTTGGGGCCCATTTGGGCTGAACCTTCTCTTCTATCTTCCCTTTCTTCCTGTCTATCTCTATCTCTCGCTTTTTTTCTTTTTCTTTTATTTTTTTCTCTCATTTGGGAGGGGGATCCTGATTGCTCAGAAGCATTCCAGGGTGCACCTTGACTACACCATGGTTGATACATCCAGCTATATCCGTTCAGTCATCTCTCACCAAAATGATGAGGAGGAGGAATGCCCAGTAGAAGAAAAATACAGAGGAGGGGCCTTCTACAACATAGCTAATGACCATCGACATAGACAATATGTCAGAAAGGTAATTCAGGCTAACAATTATCCAGGCAATAGCTAGGATGGAAAAAGCCATAGATGAGCAAAAGGAATTGATTAGGGCAAAACTGAAAGCCACCAGAGATGATGTTCAAAATGCTCTCAATGAGTTCCAATCTAATCTATACTCTAAAAGCTGGGTAACTAAGACAGAAGATAGAACTAGTGACATGGAGGAAAAACAGAAAAACGGATGAGGAGGAAGCCTGGAACAAACAGCTTAGAACCCACAAAAACAGAATCAGGGAAATAAATGATGCCACAAAACGTTCCAACATCAGAATAATTGGAATCCCTGAAGGGGAGGAGAAAGAAAGAAGTCTAAAAGATATAATGAAACAAGTTGTCCATGAAAAGTTTCCCAATGTAATGAATGAAACCAGCTTTCATGTACTAAAGGCAGAATGGATTCCCCCCAAGATTCAAGATTCTTGAAAGTCCTGGAGGCACGTAATAGTAAGAATGAAGAATTATAATTGTAGGCAGAACCTCTTGAAAGCAGCCAGGACAAAGAAGCTTCTTACGTAGAGAGGATAGCTCATCAGAAAAATGTCAGACCTCTTCACAGAGACCTGGCAAGCCAGAAAGGGCTGGTAAGATATATTCAGGGCACTAAATGAGAAGAACATGCAGCCAAGAATACTTTATCCAGCAAGACTAACATTCAAAATGGATGGAGAGATAAAGAGTTTCCAAGATCGACAAGGCTTAAAAGACTATGCAACCACCAAGCCAACACTGCGGAAATATAAGGGGGGGGGGGGTATAAAAGAGAAAAAATTCAAAATATCATTGAACATAAATATAAAGATAATCTACAGAAAGAAATACTTCTAAGGTAACTCTATTTCAATAAAAACGCATCTATCAATAATCACTCTCAATGTGAATGGCCTAAATGCACCCATAAAATGGCACAGGGTTTCAGATTAAGTAAAACGAAAGGACCCATCCATATGTTGTCTACAAGAGACCCATTTTGAACCACAGTGTACACCCAGACTGAAAGTTAAGGGATGGAGAAGCATTTTTCATGCCAATGGACCTCAAAAGAAGGCTGCAGTAGTGATTCTTATATCATATAAATAAGATATTAAACTAAACACTGTAGTCAGAGATACAGAAGGACACCACATAGTTCTTAAAGGGACTGTCCACCAAGATGATCTAACAATTGTAAATATCTATGCCCACAATATGGGAGCAGCCAATTACATAATAAAACTGTTCATCAAGATAAAAAGTCATAGATATATGAATACATTAATAGTAGGATATATTAACACACCTCTTTCAGAAATAGATCATCGAAGCAGAAAACCAATAAAGAAATAAGCGGAGAAAGACAACTATCATATGATCTCCCTGATATGAGGAAGTGGTGATACAACATGGGGGCTTAAGTGGGTACGAGAAGAATAAATGAAAGAAGATGGGATTGGAAGGGAGACAAACCATAAGTGACTCTTAATCTCACAAAACAAACTGAGGGTTGCTGGGGGGAGGGGGTTTGGGAGAAGGGGGTGGGATTATGGACATTGGGGAGGGTATGTGTTTTGGTGAGTGCTGTGAAGTGTGTAAACCTGGTGATTCACAGACCTGTACCCCTGTGGATAAAAATATATGTTTATAAAAAATAAAAAATTATATTAAAAAAAAAAAGAAAGAAGAGCATTGAATGACACATTAGACCAGATGGACCTCATAGATATATACACTACATTCTACCCTAAAACAACAGAATACTCATTCGTCTCAAGTGCACATGGAACCTTCTCCAAAATAGACCACATACTGGGTCACAAATCAGGACTCAACTGACACCAAAACACTGAGATTATTCCATGCATATTCTCAGATCACAATGCTTTGAAACAGGAGTTCAATTACAAGGAAAAGTTCTGAAAGAACTCAAACACCTGGACGCTAAAGATCACCTTGCTTAAGAATGCTTGGATTAACCAGGAGATCAAAGAAGAACTGAAACAAGACATGAAAACCAATAAGAATAAAGACCCTTAAGTCCAAAACCTATGGGATAGAGCAAAGGCGGTCCTAAGGGGGAAATACATAGCCATTCAAGGCTCCCTCGAAAAAACTGAAAAATTCAGAATACAACAGCTCTCTAAAGAACTGGAGAACCAACAACAAATCACACCAACACCACACACAAGAAGGGAAATAATCAGGATTAGAGCAGAGATCAATGAGGTAGAAACCAGAGATAGAGTAGAACGTATCAGTGAAACTAGAAGCTGGTTTTTTGAAAGAATCTATTAGATCGATAAACCATTGGGCACACTAATCTAAAAGAAAAGAGAGAAAGCCCAAATTCATAAAATTATGAAAGAAAAGTGAGAGATCACAACTAACCAGCAAGGAAGTAGAAACAATCATAAGTTATTATCAACAAATATATTTCAATAAGGTAAGCAAACTAGATAAAATGGATGCCTTCCTGGAAAAATATAAACTCCCAAAATTGAACCAGGAAAAAATTGACACCCTGAATAGACTTATATCTAGTAACAAGATTGAAGCAGTGTTCAAAAAACTCCCCTCTGACCCTGCATTTGCACTACTGGGTATTGGCCCCAAAGATACAGATGTAGTGAAAAGAAGGGCCATCTGTACCCCAATGTTTATAGCAGCAATGGCCATGGTCGCCAAACTATGGAAAGAACAAAGATGCCCTTCAACAGACAGATGGATAAGGAAGATGTGGTCCATATACACTGTGGAGTATTATGCCTCCATCAGAAAGGAAGAATACCCAACTTTTGTAACAACATGGATGGGACTGGAAGAGATTATGCTGAGTGAAATAAATCAAGCAGAGAGAGTCAATTATCATATGGTTTCACTTATTTGTGGAACATAACATAACATAACATAACATAAATAGCATGGAGGACAAGGGGTGTTAGAGAGAAGGAAGTTGGGGTAAATTGGAAGGGGAGGTGAATCATGAGAGACTATGGACTCTGAAAAACAATCTGAGGGATTTGAAGTGGCAGGGGGGTGGGAGGTTGGGGTACAAGGTGGTGGGTATTATTGAGGGCATGGATTGTATGGAGCACTGGGTGTGGTGAAAAAATAATGAATACTGTTTTTCTGAAAATAAATAAATCAATTTAATTTTAAAAATACTGAAAATAAATAAATTAATTAATTAAAAAAAGAAAAAAAATGACAGTTCAGACAAAAGGTTGATATCCAGGATCTATAATGAACTCCTCAAACTCAACACACACAAAACAGGCAATCATATAAAAAAATGGGCAGAAGATATGGACAGACACTTCTCCAATCAAGACATATAAATGGCTATCAGACACATGAAAAAATGTTCATCATCACTAGCCATCATGGAGATTCAAATTAAAACCACATTGAGATATCACCTTACAACAGTTAGAATGGCCAAAATTAGCAAGACAGGAAACAACTTGTGTTGGAGGGGATGTGGAGAAAGGGGAACCCTCTTCCACTGTTGGTGGGAATGCAAGCTGGTGCAGCCTCTTTAAAGAACAGTGTGGAGATTCCTCAAGAAATTAAAAATAGACCTTCCCTATGACCCTGCAATTGCACTCTGGGTATTTACCCCAAAGATATAGATGTCGTGAAAAGAAGGGCCATCTGTACCCCAATGTTTATAGCAGCAATGGCCACGGTCGCCAAACTGTGGAAAGAACCAAGATGCCCTTCAATGGATGAATGGATAAGGAAGATGTGGTCCGTATACACTATGGAGTATTATGCCTCCATCAGAAAGGATGAATACCTTTCTGTAGCAACATGGATGGGACTGGAAGAGATTATGCTGAGTGAAATAAGTCAAGCAGAGAGAGTCAATTATCATATCATTTCACTTATTTGTGGAGCATAAGAAATAGCATGGAGGACATGGGGAGATGGAGAGGAGAAGAGATTTGAGGAAAATTGGAAGGGGAGGTGAATCATGAAAGACTATGGACTCTGAAAAACAATCTGAGGGGTTTGAAGTGGCGGGGGTTGGGAGATCTGGGTACCAGGTGGTGGGTATTATAGAGGGCATGGATTGCATGGAGCACTGGTGTGGTGAAAAAAATAATGATACTGTTATGCTGAAAATAAATAAATGAAAAAAAAAAAAACAAAAAAAGTGTTGATTGCTTTGGGTAACATAGATATTTTCACAATATTTTTCTAATCCATGAGCTTGATATGTTTTTCCATTTCTTTGTTCCTTCTTCAAATTGTTTTATCCATATTTTATATTTTTCAGATATATTACCATTCTGGTTAGGTTTATTCCTAGGTTTCTTACGGTATTTGATTCAATTATAAATTCAATTATAAACTGACTCCTTAATTTCTCTTTCTGCTGGTTCATTGTTTGTGAATAGAAATGCAACATAATTGTATCTTTAGACTTTTATTTGTACCTTGTGACTTTACTGAATTCATATATCAGTTCTAGCAAGTTTTTTGTTGGAGTTTTTAGGGTTTTCTTTATAAAGTATCATGTCATCTTCAAATAGAGAAACCTTGAATTCTTTCTTAATGATTTGCAGTTTTTTTATTTCTTGTTTTTGTCTGCTTGCTGAGAGAGGACTTCCAGTACTGTTAAATAACAGTGGTTAGGCTGGATATCCCTGTTTTGTCAAGTTTTTGACCATAGAGGAAAAGCTCTCAGTATTTCCCCATTAAGGATGATATTAGCTGTGGGTTTTTGGTATATGGCCTTTATTATGTTGAGATACATTCCTTCAAACACTACTTTATTAAAGGTTTGTACCATGAACCAATGTTGTACTTTGTCACATAATTTTCCTGCCTCTGTTGAAAGGACATTAAAATTTTAAGCCTTCCTTTATCAGTGTTGTGTATTACATTAATCTGTGAATATAGAACCATGTTGCAACACAGAAATGAATCTGACTTAATCCTGGTGAATGATTCTTCTAATGTATTATTGGTTTGAATTTGTTAGTACTTGATTGAGATTTTTTTTTCATTTTTTTAAATTTAATTGCATTTTTTTCAGTGTTCCAAGATTCATTGTTTATGCACCACACCCAGTGCTCCATGTAAGATGTGGCTTTAATACCCACCACCAGGATCCTCCACTCCTCTCCCTTCCAAAGCTCTCAGTTTGTTTTCCAGAGTCCACAGTCTCTCATGGTTCATCTCCCACTCCAATTTCCGCCAATTCACTTTTCCTATCCTTCACCCAATGTCCTCCATGTTATTCTTTATGCTCCATAAGTAAGTGAAACCAGATGATAATTGACGTTCTCTGCTTAACTTATTTGACTCAGTATAATCTCCTCCAGTCCTGTCCGTGTTGATGCAAAAGTTGTATCCTTACTGATAGAAGCATAATACTCCATTGTATATATGGACCATATCGTCTTTATCCATTCATCTGTTGAAGGGCATCTTGGTTCTTTCCACGGTATGCTGACTGTGGCTGTTACTGCTATAAACATTGGGCTACAAATGGCCCTTCTTTTCACTATATCTGTATCTTTTGGGGTAAATACCCAGTAGTGCAATTGCAATGTCATAGGGTATCTCTATTTTTAATTTCTTAAGGAATCTCCACAGTGTTCTCCAAAGTGGCTGCACCAACTTGCATTCCCACCAACAGTGTAAGAGGGCTCCCCTTTCTCCACATCCTCTCCAACACTTGTTGTTTCCTGTCTTGCTAATTTTGGCCATTCTAAATGGTGTAAGGTGGTATCACAATGTGGTTTTGATTTGAATGTCCCTGATGGCTAGGGATGATGAACATTTCTTCATGTGTCTGGTAGCCATTTTTATATCTTTATTGGAGAAGTGTCTGTTCATGTCTTCTCCCCATTTTTTGATGTGGTTATCTATTTTGTGTGTGTTGAGTTTGAGGAGTTCTTTATAGATCTTGGATATTAGCCCTTTGTCTATAGTGTCATTTGTGAATGTCTTCTCCTATTCCATGGGTAGCCTCTTTGTTTTGTTGAGAATTTTTTATAATTACTCAACTTAATAAAAAATATCCCTATGTCCTCCATGTTATTTGTTATGCTCCACAAATAAGTGAAACCATATGATAATTGACTCTCTCTGCTTGACTTATTTCACTCAGCATAATCTCTTCCAGTCCCATCCATGTTGCTACAGAAAGGTATTCATCCTTTCTGATGGAGGCATAATACTCCATAGTGTATACGGACCACATCTTCCTTATCCATTCATCCGTTGAAGGGCATCTTGGTTCTTTCCACAGTTTGGCGACTGTGGCCATTGCTGCTATAATCATTGGGGTACAGATGGCCCTTCTTTTCACGACATCTATATCTTTGGGGTAAATACCCAGAGTGCAATTGCAGGGTCATAGGGAAGGTCTATTTTTAATTTCTTGAGGAATCTCCACACTGTTCTTTAAAGAGGCTGCACCAGCTTGCATTCCCACCAACAGTGGAAGAGGGTTCCCCTTTCTCCACATCCCCTCCAACACAAGTTGTTTCCTGTCTTGCTAATTTTGGCCATTCTAACTGTTGTAAGGTGGTATCTCAATGTGGTTTTAATTTGCATCTCCCTGATGGCTAGTGATGATGAATATTTCTTCATGTGTCTGGTAGCCATTTTTATGTCTTTATTGGAGAAGTGTCTGTTCATGTCTTCTGCCCATTTTTTGACATGATTATCTGTTTTGTATGTATTGGTTTCAAGAATATCTTTATAGATCCTCAGTATCAACCTTTTGTCTGTACTGTCTTTTGCAAATATCTTCTACCTTTCCGTGGGTTCCCTCTTTGTTTTCTTGACTGTTTCCTTTGCTGTGCAAAAGCTTTGGATTTTGATGAAGTCTCAAAGGTTTATTTTTGCTTTTGTTTCCTTTGCCTTTGGAGACATATCTTGAAAGAATTTGCTGTAGCTGATATCAAAGAGGTTACTGCCTATGTTCTCCTCTAGGGTTCTGATGGATTCCTGTCTCACGTTCAGGTCTTTTATCCATTTCAAGAGGAGAAGGGAAATGAGGGAAACTGGAAGGGGAGATGAACCATGAAAGACAATGGACTCTGATGAACAATCTAAGGGTTTTTTTTTTTGTTGTTGTTGTTATTTTTTAAACTTTTTTTTAATTTATTTATTTGACAGACAGAGATCACAAATAGGTAGAGAGGCAGGCAGAGAGAGAGAGAGGAAGAGAAGCCGGCTTCCCGCTGAGCAGAGAGCCTGATGAGGGGCTCGATCCCAGGATCCCGGGATCATAACCTGAGCCGAAGGCAGAGACTTTAACCCACTGAACCACCCAGGTGCCCCCTATATAAGGGCTTTGAAGGGACAGGGGTTGGGAGGTTGGGGGAGCCAGGTGCTGGGTATTATGGATGGCACGTATTGCATGGAGCACTGGGTGTGGTGCATAAAAAAATAATTCTGTTATGCTGAAAAGAAATAAATTTTTAAAAAATTAGTATAGTACCAATTAAATAAGAACAGATAACTAATTATAAGACCCTATTCAAGTCTCAGCAGTTGTACCAATAATTTGTTTTTATAGCAAAAGTTGTGTTGTATTGCATTTATATCAGTCAAGTCTTTCTAGTCTATTATTTTTTTCAGTTATTCATCATATAGTAAAAAGGGCACAGGCACCCCAAAGTTTGTAACAGCAATGTCCACAATAGCCAAGATGTGGAAGGAGCTGAGATAACTTTCAACAGATGAATGGATGAATAACATGTGGCTCATATATACAATGGAATATTACTCAGCCATCTAAAGGCACGAATACCCATCATTTGCATCGACATGGATGGAACTGGAGATGATTATGCTAAGTGAAATAAGTCAAGAAGAGAAACACAATTTATTGAGAATTTTTGCATCCATGTTCATCATGGATATTGATGTTTTAGTTTTAGTGGAGTCTTTGTCTAGTTTTCATATCAGGATAAAACTGCCCCCTTGGAGTGCATTTAGAAGTTTTCTTCCATTTCTATTTTTTGGACTAGTTTCAAAAGAACAGGTATTAATTGCTTTTTTCAACGTTTGCTAAAATTCATCTGTGAAGCCATCTGGCCCTGGATTTTTTTTGTTGAGACTTTTTTGAATAGAGATTTAATTTCTTTCATGGTTACTGGTCATTTCAAGTTTTCTATTTCTTCCTGTTTCAGTTTTGGTATTTGTTTCTCAGAATTGATCCATTTCTTCCAGATTATAAAATTTGCCAAGATATAGTTTTTTATAATATTCCCTTATAATTGTATTTCTGTTGTGTTGGATCTTATTTCTCCTCTCCCATTTGTGATTTTAGATGCTTTCTCTGTTGTTTTTGATAAGTCTGGCTATGCTGTTATCAAATTTATTGAGTTTTTCAAATAACAGCTCCTGATTTTATTGATTTTTTTTAAATTTTCTCTTTTTTTAAGTTTCTATATCATTTATTTTTGCTCTAATCTTTATTATTCCTTTTTGTTGAAGCTGGCTTTAGGGAACTTTTGTTGCTATTTTTCTAGCTCCTTTAGGTATAAGGTAGGTTAAATTTGAGATTTCTTGCTTCTTAAGGTAGCCCTGTATTTGTATATACTTCCCTTTTAGGACCATTTTTGCTGCATCACAAAGGTGTTTTTTTTTTAAGATTTTATTTATTTATTTGACAGAGAGAAATCAGAAGTAGATGGAGAGGCAGGCAGAGAGAGAGAGAGAGAGGGAACAGGCTCGCTGCTGAGCAGAGAGCCCGATGCGGGACTCGATCCCAAGACCCTGAGATCATGACCTGAGCCAAAGGCAGCGGCTTAACCCACTGAGCCACCCAGGCGCCCATCACAAAGGTTTTGACTGCAATGTTTTCATTTTCTTTTGTTTCCATGTATTTTTTATTTTTTTCTTTAACTTCCTGGTTGACTCATTCAATGTTTAGTAGCCTAATGTTCAATCTTCATCTATTTGTGGTTTTTCAAAATTTTTCTTGTGTTTGACTTCAAGTTTCATAATTTTGTGGTCAGAAATGATGCATAGTATGATCTCAATCTTTTTGACTTGTGGAGGCCAATTCATGATCTACTATTTGATCTATTCTGGAGAATGTCCTATGTTCACTTGAAAAGAATGCATATTCCGCTATTTTAAGATGGAATGTTCTGATTCTATTAAGTCCATCTGGTCCAGCGTGTCACTGAAAACCTTTATTTCCTTGTTAATTTTCTGTTTAGATGATCTGTCCATTAAGGTAGGTGAGTTGTGTAGGTTCCTTACTATTATTATATTATCATCAGCAAGGTTCTTTATGTTTACTATTAATTGCTTTACACATTTGAATTCTTCCAGATTGAGGGCATGTACATTTACAGTTGTTTGATCATCTTGTTGCATAGTCTCTTTATTATAATATAGTG
The DNA here is from genome assembly GCF_964662115.1 of Mustela nivalis. Lineage (NCBI taxonomy): Eukaryota > Metazoa > Chordata > Mammalia > Carnivora > Mustelidae > Mustela > Mustela nivalis. The sequence goes on from NC_139022.1 coordinate 29,802,797, forward strand.
CTCTCTTCTTACAGTCTTTGGTTTAGAATCTAATAGTTTTTTTAAAGATTTATTTATTATATATATATATATATATATATATATATATATATATATAGAAAGAGAGAGAGAGAGAGAGAGGGAGCATGGTGTGGGAGGAGAAGAGAGAAAAGGAGAAAGAAACCCAAACAGACTGTGCTGAGCATGGAGTCCAATACAGAGCCTGTTCTTAACATGCTAAGATCATGATTTGAGCCAAAACCAAGAGTCAGATATTTTACTGACTGTGCCACCCAGGTTCTCTTAAAATACATTTTTTTTTCCTAATGTACATATTGCTACTTCTACTTTTTTTTGAAATCAATTTGTATGATACATATTTCTCTATCCTCTTACTTTCAATCTGCAGTTGTCTTTAGGTCTGAAATGTGTCTCGTGTAGACAGTGTAGATGGGTCTTGTTCTTTTATCCATTTTGATACCCTAAGTCTTTTCATTGGAGCATTTAGTCCATTTACATTCAAAGTAATTACTGTTAGATACGTATTTAGTGTCATTTGATTATGTATTTTGTCATTGTTTTTGAAGATTTTCTCTGTTCCTTTATTGTTTTTGTCACTTTTGGTCTTTCCTTTCCACTCATAGATCTCCTTTGATATATCTTGCAGATCTGGTTTAGTGGTTATGAACTCCTTTAGTTTTTGCTTGTCTGGAAACTATCTCTCCTTCTATTATGAATGATAAAATTAATCCTTAATTACCCTTTTATGATATAAACTCTCAACAAGTACTTGTAAAGGAAACATACTTCAACATCATAGAGGCCATATGTGAAAAAAAAAAAAAAACACAACTAACATCACACTTAATGATGAAAACCTGAGAGCATTTCCCCTTAGATGAGGAACAAAACAAGCATATCCACATTCACCACTTTTATTCAATATAGTACTGGAAGTATTAGCCACCAGGATCAGACAAAGAAATAAAAACCATCAAAATTGGTAAGAAAATGTAAAACTTTATTATTTGAAGATGACATAACACCATATTTAGACTCTACCAAAAAAGGACTAGGTCTAATAAATTAATTCAGTGATGTTGGATGATATAAATTAAAACAAATTTGTTGCATTTCTACACATAAATAACAAATTAACAGGAAAAATTGAGAAAGCAATTGCATTTACTATTGCAACCAAAGGGACAAAATACCTAGGAATAAACCAAGGTGGTGAAAGATATGTACTCTGAAAACTGTAAAACTTTGATAAAAAGAAATGGAAAAGGACAAAAACAAGTAGAAAGATATTTCATGGACTGGAAGAATTAATATTTTTGATGTTGATACTGCCAAAACAATCTACAGGTTGAATGCAATCTTTATCAAAATACCAATGTCATTTTTCACAGAATCTAACTAAATAATCCTAAAATTTGTATGAAACCACAAAACACTGAATAGTCAAACAATCACAAGAAAAAATAACAAAGCCAGAGGTATCACAACCCCAGCATATTTTAAAATATACTATAAAGCTATAGTATTCAAAATAGTGTGCTACTGGCACAAAAATAGAATGTAGATTAATGGAACAAGATAGAGATCCAGAAATAAATACATACATATATGGTCAATTATTCTATGACAAAGGAGGCAAGAATATACAACAGGGCAAAGATAGTCTCTTCAGTAAATAGTATTGGGTAAACTGGAAAGCTATATGCAAAAGACTAAAACTGGAATTTGTTACATCACACAAAAATAAGCTTATAATCAACTATAGTTGTATATGTCAAATCAAAAACATTAAAACTCCTTAAATAAAATATAGGCAATATAAGCAGTTCTCTCTTGGACATTGATCATAGTAACATTTTTCTAGATATGACTTCTAAACGAGGGGGAAAAAAGCAATAATAAAGTATTGAGAATACACAAAAATGTAAGCATTTGCACAACAAATAATAATATCAATAAAACAACAAGTAACATATTGAATGGGAGAAGACATTTGCAAGTGATATTTCTGAAATTTGCTAATATCCAAAATATATAAAGAGCTCAGATAACCCAATACAAAGAATTATTTTTATTATAAAGTGAATGAAAGACCTGAATACTTTCTTCCAAAAAATCATACAAATGGGCAACAAACATAAAAAGATGACTAAAATCACTCATCACTAGGGAAATACAAATCAAAACCACAATGAGATATCATTTCACAGTTGTCAGAATGACTAGCATCAGAAAGAAAAAAAAATAACAAGTATTGGCCAGGATATGGAGAAAAAGGAACTTTTGTACACTATTGGTAGGAATCTAAATTGATGTACCCACTGTGGAAAACTGTAGGAAGGTACCTCAAATAATTAAAAATAAAAGTATTATATGATCCAGCAATTTCTCTACTAGATATTTACCTAAAAAAATTAAAATACTAATTCTAATCTGAAAATATATATGCATCCCAATGTATTACTACATTATTTACAATAGCTAAGATATAGAAGCAGCATACACACACACATACACATTTTGGTATACTATGGAGACATATATAAGATATTTATATAATAGAATATTAGTCAATGATTAAAAACTAAACCCTCTCATTCATGACATGAATCTTGGAAGAAAGTATTATTCTTAGTGAAATAAGTTAAAGAAGATTAATAATATGATTTCACTTGTATGTGAAATCTAAACAACAAACTAAAGAAGCAAAGAACAAAAGTAGACCCACAAATACAGAACAAACTGGTGATTGCCACGGAATAGTGTGGGATGGATGAGCAAAGAAATGTGGAGGCATTAAGTACAAACTTCCAGTTATAAAATAAGCCATGTAAATGAGAAGTATGACAAGAGAAATAGAGTCAATAATATTGTAATATTGTTGTGTGACTACAGATTAAATTAATGCTTATCCTGATGAACACTGGGTATGTATAGAGTTGTTGATTCGTTATGCTTTATGCTGTAGCCCATAACTAATGTAACATTGTGTGACAACTATTCTTCTATAAAACATATTTAAAATAATTATTGATAGGTAAATTGTTTTCATTTTGTTCATTCATTTTTTTTAAGATTTAATTTATTTGACAGAGAGAGGTCACAAGTAGGTAGATAGGCAGGCAGAGAGAGAGAGGAGAAATCAGGCTCCCTGCCAAGCAGAGAGCCCTATGCGGGACTCAATCCCAGGACCGTGAGATCATGACCTGAGCCTAAGGCAGAGGCTTAACCCACTGAGCCACCCAGGCGACCCTGTTCATTCTTTTTTAACTGCTTTGTAGTTCCTTTATTTTTAAATTGCTCTCTTTTATAATTTGATGATTTTTTTATTGCTTTCATTCATTTTTCTTTATTTTTTTGTACATGCTGTAGTATTGTTTTTCTTTCTGGGTACATATCGTTTTCACTGATATTTTTTTCAAATTTCTCACCTTTTTCTTTGACTTACTAACTTGCTTATAATGTGTTTTGATGTAATTTTCCCTGGGTTAATTCTATTTGTGATTTTTGCAGCTTCGTTTTATTTATTTATTTACTTATAATTTTATGTTTTTATTTTAATCACAGTTAGTTAACATACAGTGTTATATTAGTCTCAGGTGTACAATTTAGAGAATGAACAGTTCCATACAAAACAAGGTGTTCATTAGAACAAGTGTACTTCTTCCAAAAGTTTATAGCAACAATGGCCACGGTCGTCAAACTGTGGAAATAACCAAGATGCCCTTCAATGGACGAATGGATAAGGAAGATGTGGTCCATATACACTATGGAGTATAATGCCTCCATCAGAAAGGATGAATACCCAACTTTTGTATCAACATGGACGGGACTGGAAGAGATTATACTGAGTGAAATAAGTCAAGCAGAGAGAGAAAATTATCATATGGTTTCACATATTTGTGGAGCATAACAAATAGCATGAAGGACATGGGGAGATGGAGAGGAGAAGGGAGATGAGGGAAGTTGGAAGGGGAAATGAAACATGAAAGACTATGGACCCTGAAAAACAACCTGTTTTGAAGGGGTGGGGAGTGGGAGGTTGGGGTAACCAGGTGATGGGTATTAGGGAGGGCACATATTGCCGTGAGCACTGGCAGTGGAGCAAAAACAATGAATACTGTTATGCTTAAAAGAAATTTTAAAAACAATAAAAAAGAACAAGTGTACTTCTTAATCCCCACTACCTATTTAACCCAACTCCTACATGCAGTCCTCTGGTAACCATGACTTTTTCCATTATAATTAAGAGTTTCTTTCTTGAATTTTCTCTACTATTTTTTTTCCACTTAAAAGCCATTGTCGCTGTACAAGATGGCGGGGAAGTAGGAGGAGGCACCCTTTCAACCTGCACCCCAAAGTGAGCTGATTACCTTCCAAAGATCTCCAATCACCCACAAAATCAGCCTGAGATCAGAATTATACGTGTCTGGATCTCTACTGGAGCAGAAGAAACCAGTGGGAGTGGGAAAGTCGGACTGATATTGGAAGATAAACAAAAGGGGGAGGGAGCCACCAGAAGCTACCCATTGGAAAGTAATATCCCAATACAAGAGTGCCCTGCACCTGGGGACCAGCATTAACTCGGGAGTCTGGTAGAAAGCACTCAAAAAGAGCAAAGGATCACCAGGCGGGGGCAGAAATTGTAGGAATCCTGGTGTTAGGGTCCAGGCTTAAGTCCCCAAACCCAGGACAGACACCCCCGGTGCAGAGCCAGAGAGAGTGCAGCAGAGAAACCAGGTCTCAGTGTCTGAACCACCAGCACGCCTGAGAGTGCCTAGCATCCTGCTCCCATGAGGGGCTGGGAGCCTTGCCAGCCAACAGAAGCACAGCCGTTTTGCAGTCCCCATGCAAGTGCCCTTCTGTGCCATCAGAGCCCAAGTCATGCCCCGAGCCCTCCTCTAACAGGGGTGCACACAAATGCCAACTGGGTGCTCTCCGACTGGAAAGAACAGGCACTCCCAGCCAGGGCCAGCGGGAAAACCTCAGTGTGTGATCACTGCTTGGAACTTCTCTGGCAGTCTGGAGCTGCCCAGACAGCAGCCGCTGCCTTGGTTTGGGGTACAAGCAAAAAATCCTAAGTCTCCAGGGATCGCGACTGGGAACCTGCTCTGTCTCAGCCAAGGGGGAATTTATATGGGCTCTGCAGCCTGACTGAGGCTTCTCTCTGAGAGGGAGGTCAGGGTGCAGTTTGCTTTCCTCTAAAATTACAAAAACCATCAAAAGCGGTCAAGGCGAGAGAGAAAAACAAAAGTGAACAAATATAAAAACCTCCAGAGAACAAAAGCCTGAAAAAAACAGTTTCCTCAGAGCCCACCCCCTTGATGGGGGCAGGAGGACTTAGCTGAGAGAACTTCAGGGACTGAAAACCCACGGGGCAGACCCCCTCCCCCGGAAAACCAACCAGGAAAGGAAGAAAAAAAAAAAAAGACAAGAGAACAACCACAACTACTTCATAGGACAATTTTTATTATTAATTCGATCCCACTATTCTGGCTCATTTTTTTATATAGTTATTTTTTTATTATTATATAGATAATTTTTAACCTATTTACCGTCACAGTGAGATGTCCAGCACATCATATTCCATAATAACGTGAACATTTTGATACATACACCAGTGTTTTCCTTTTGCAATTCTACTTTTTTTATTTTCTTTTTTTTATTTTATTTTAGTTTAGTTTATTCATTTTTTTAATTTTTATTTTCTAATATTAATTTAGAGTTAAACTTCAAAGTAATCCCCTTTCCCAAATCAATGCCACCACTATAGGTAAACCAATTCCTAATCCCCCCTTATCTTAGGAAAGTTGAGTCCTTTAACAAAGATATCAAAATACATCCAGGAAGAATCAAAACAACCTTCCTCACCCACACTGAGAATTTACAACCACTCTCCCATCTTTTTCTTCCACCAGTATGTCTGGGTTTTTGTGTTTGTCCTGATAGTATATAAATCTTACACTCAGAGTTCTTTTTGAGGAGGTTCTTCCTTTATTTGCATATATATATATATGAAAAAATATATTTTTTTTTCTCTTGTCATATACATTTATCAGTCTTTTTGTTTGTCTGTGTCTGTTTGTATACTTCATAAATCTTACCTTGGGGCCCATTTGGGCTAAACCTTCTCTTTTATCTCACATTTCTTTCCTGTCTCTCTCCTTCTCTATTATTTTTTTTATTTTCCTTTTCTTTTTACTCTCATTTGGGTGGGAAACCCTGATTGCTCAGAAGCATTCCAGGGTGCACCTTGACTGCAACACAGTCGATAAACCCAGCTACACCCGTTCAGCCATCTCTCACCAAAATGTCTAGGAGGAGAAATGCCCAACAGAAGAAAAATACAGAGGATGGACCTTCTGCAACAGAGCTAATAACTATCAACATAGAAAATATGTCAGAAAGAGAATTCAGGCTAACAATTATCCAAGCAATAGCTAGGTTGGAGAAAGCCATGGATGACCAAATGGAATTGATTAGGGCCGAACTGAAAACGACCAGAGATCATGTTTTCAATATTAGGGAATAGCTGAAAGCTACCAGGGATGAGCTTCACAATGCTCTCAAATGAATTCCAAACTAATCTAAATTCTCTCAATGCTAGAATAACTGAGATAGAAGATAGAATTTGTGATCTGGAGGACAAACAGATAGAGAGAAAGGATCAGGAGGAAGCCTGGAACAAACAGCTTAGAATCCAAGAAAACAGAATGAGGGAAATAAATGATGCCATGAAAAGTTCCAATGTCAGAATTATTGGAATCCCTGAAGGGAAGGAGAAAGAAAAAAGTCTAGAAGATAGAGTGGAACAAGCTCTTCATGAAAACTTTCCAAATCTCATGAATGGAACCAGTGTTTATGTACTAGAGGCCAAAAGGTTTCCCCCCAATATTACAGATTCTTGAAAGTCCTCAAGACACCTAATAGTAAGAATGAAGAATTATAATTGTAGGTAGAACCTCTTGAAAGCAGCTAGGATAAAGAAGATAGTTATGTACAGAGGAAAGCCCATCCAAATAACGTCAGACCTGTTCACAGAGACCTGGCAAGCAAGAAAGGGCTCGCAAGATATATTCAGGACACTTAATGAGAAAAACATGCAGCCAAGAATATTTTTCCAGCAAAGCTGACATTCAAAATAGATAGAGAGATAAAGAGCTTCCAGGACTGTCAAGGCTTAAAAGAACTATGCAACCACCAAGCCGATACTGCAGGAAATATTAAGGGGGCTTCTTTAAAGGAGGAAAAATCCCAAGAATAGATTGAACAGAAATATAGAGACACTCTACAGAAAGAAAGACTTCAAAGGTACCATGATGTCAATAAAAACGTATCTATCAATAATCACTATCAATGTGAATGGCCTAAATGAGCCCATAAAATGGCAGAGGGTTGCAGACTGGACAAAACGACAGGACCCATCCATATGTTCTCTACAAGAGACTCATTTAGAACATAAAGATACACCCAGACTGAAAGGGAAGGGATGGAGAAGCATTTTTCATGCCAATGGGCCTCAAAAAGAGGCTGGGTAGCAATTCTCATATCAGAAAAATCAGATTTTAAACTAAAGACTATAGTCAGAGATCCAGGAGGACACTACATCATTCTTAAAGGGACTATCCACCAAGATGGTCTAGCAATTGTAAATATCTATGCCCCCAATATGGGAGCAGCCAATTATATAAGAAAACTGTTAATCAAGATAAAGACTTATATCGATACGAATACACTAATCATAGGAGATCTTAACACGCCTCTCTCAGAAATAGATCATTGAAGCATAAAATCAATAAAGAAACAAGAGCATTGAATGACACATTGGACCAGATGGACCTCATAGATATATACAGAACATTCCACCCTAAAACAACAAAATACTCATTCTTCTCAAGTGCATATGGAACCTCCTCCAGAATAGACCACATACTGGGTCAAAAATCAGGACTCAACCGATACTGAAAGACTGAGATTATTCCCAGCACATTCTCAGATTGCAATACTTTGAAACTGGAGCTCAATCACAAGGAAAAGTTCGGAAGGAACTCAAACACCTGCAAGCAAAAGACCACCTTACTTAAGAATGCTTGGATCAACAGGGAGATCAAAGAAGAACTAAAACAATTTATGGAAACCTATGACAATGAAGACACTTCGGTCCAAAACCTATGGTATAGAGCAAAGGCGGTCCTAAGGGGAAAATACATAGCCATCCAAGCCTCCCTCAAAAAAATTGAAAAATCCAGAACACAGAAGCTGTCTCTACACCTTAAAGAACTGGATAATCAACAACAAATCAAACCAACTCCACACATAAGGAGGGAAATCATAAAGATTAGAGCTGAGATCGATGTGATAGAAACCAGAGATACAGTAGAACATATCAATGAAACTAGAAGCTGGTTTTTTGAAAGAATCAATAAGATCGATAAACCATTGGTGACACTAATCCAAAAGAAAAGAGAGAAAGCTCATACGTAAAATTATGAATGAAAAGGGAGATATCACAACTAACACCAAGGAAGTAGAAACAATCATCAGAAGTTATTATCAACAGTTATATGCCAATAAGCTAAGCAACCTAGATGAAGTGGATGCATTTCTGGAAAACTATAAACTCCCAAAATTGAATCAGGAAGAAATTCACAACCTGAATAGACCAATATCTAGTAACGAGATTGAAGCAGTGATCAAAAACCTCCCAAAAAACAAGAGCCCAGGACCTGACGGATTCTCTGGGGAATACTACCAAACTTTCAAAGAAGAAATAACACCTATTCTCTTGAAGCTGTTTCAAAAAATGGAAGCAGAAGGAAAACTTCCTGACTCTTTCTATGAAGCCAGCATTACCCTGATTCCAAACCAGGCAAAGACCGTAACATAAAGGAGAATTTCAAACCAATAGCACTGATGAATATGGATGCTAAGATGCTCAACAAGATCCTAGCAAACAGGATCCAACAGCACATTAAAAAGATTATCCACCATGACCAGGTGGGATTCATCCCTGGGCTACAAGGATGGTTCAACATTCGCAAATCAATCAATGTGATACCACAAATTAATATGAGAAGAGAGAAGAACCATACGGTCCTCTCAATTGATGCAGGAAAATTATTTGACAAAATCCAGCATCTGTTACTTATTGAAACACTTCAAAGTATAGGGATAGAGGGAACAATCCTGAACTTCATCAAATCTATCTATGAAAGACCCACAGCAAACCATCCTCAATGGGATAAAGCTTGCGTCCTTCCCGTTGAGATCAGGAACACAACAAGGATGCCCACTCTCACCACTCTTGTTCAACATTGTATTAGAAGTCCTAGCAACAGCAATCAGACAACAAAGAGAAATAAAAGGTATCCAAATTGGCAATGAAGAAGTCAAACTCTCTCTCTTTGCAGATGACATGATTCTTTATATAGAAAACCCAAAATACTCCACCCACATACTACTTGAACTCACACAGCAATTCAGCAACGTGGCAGGATACAAAGTCAATGTACAGAAATCAGTGGCTTTCTTATACACTAACAGTGAAAGTAAAAAAAAAGGGAAATTAGAGAATCGACTCCATTTACTATAGCACCAAGAACCATAAGATACCTGGGAATAAACCTAACTAAAGAGGTAAAGGATCCGTACTCAAGGAACTATAGAATACTCATGAAAGAAATTGAAGAAGACACAAAAAGATGGAAGACCACTCCATACTCTTGGATCGGAAGAATAAACATTGTTAAAATGTCTATACTGCCTAGAGCAATCTATACTTTTAATGCTATTCCAATCAAAATTCCACTGGCATTCTTCAAAGAGCTGGAGCAAATAATCCTAAAATTTGTATGGAATCAGAAGAGACCCTAATTGCTAAGGAAATATTGAAAAACAAAAATAAAACTGGGGGCATGATGTTACCTGATTTCAAGCTTTATTACAAAGCTGTGATCACTAAGACAGCATGGTACTGGCATAAAAACAGACACATAGACCAGTGGAACAGAGAAGAGAGCCCGTATATGGACCCTCAACTCCATGGCCAAATAATCTTCGAGAAACAGGAAAAAATATACAGTGGCAAAAAGACAGTCTCTTCAATAAATGGTGCTGGGAAAACTGGGAAGCTATATGTAGAAGAATGAAACTGGACCATTCTCTTACACCGTACACAAAGATAAACTCAAAATGGATAAAAGACCTCAATGTGAGACATGAATCCATCAAAATTCTAAGGGAGAACATAGGCAGAAATGTCTTCAATATCAGCCACAGCAAGTTCTTTCAAGATATGTCTCCAAAGGCAAAGGAAACAAAAGCGAAGATGAACTTTGGGGACTTCATCAAAATCAAAAGCTTCTGCACAGCAAAGGAAATAGTCAAGAAAACAAAGAGGCAACCCACGGAATGGGGGAAGATACTTGCAAATGACAGTAAAGACAAAAGGTTGATATCCAGGATCTATCAAGAACTCCTCAAACTCAACACCCACAAAACAGACAATCTTATCAAAAAATGGGCAGAAGATATGGACAGACACTTCTCCAATCAAGACATACAAATGGCTATCAGACACATGAAAAAATGTTCATCATCACTAGACATCAGGGAGATTCAAATTAAAACTACATTGAGATATCACCTTACACCAGTTAGAATGGCCAAAATTAGCAAGACAGGAAACAACATGTGTTGGAGAGGATGTGGAGAAAGGGGAACCCTCTTACAGTGTTGGTGGGAATGCAAGTTGGTGCAGCCTTTTTGGAGAACAGTGTGGAGATTCCTCAGAAATTAAAAATAGAACTTCCCTATGACCCTGCCATTGCACTCCTGGGTATTTACCCCAAAGATACAGATGTAGTGAAAAGTGGGCCACCTGTACCCCAGTGTTTATAGCAGCAATGGCCACGGTCGCCAAACTGTGGAAAGAACCAAGATGCCCTTCAACAGATGAATGGATAAGGAAGATGTGGTCCATATACACTATGGAGTGTTATGCCTCCATCAGAAATGATGAATACCCAACTTTTGTAGCAACATGGATGGGACTGGAGGTATTTCTTCTGTAGATTGTCTCTATACTTCTGTTCAATGCTATTCTTAGGATTTTTCCTCTTTTAGAGAACCCCCCTTAATATTTCCTGCAGTGTCAGCTTGGTGGTTGCATAGTCTTTTAAGCCTTGCCAGACCGGAAACTCTTTATCTCTCCATCCATTTTGAATGTCAATCTTGCTGGATAAAGTATTCTTGGCTGCATGTTCTTCTCATTTAGTGCCCTGAATATATCTTGCCAGCCTTTCCTGGCTTGTCAGGTCTCTGTGGACAGGTCTGACGTTATTCTGATGGGTTTTCTTCTGTAAGTAAGGAGCCCCTTGACCCTAGTGGCTTGCAAGAGATTATACCTACAATTATAATTCCTCAGTTTGACTATCAGGTGCCTTGGTGGTTTTTTGGAATGTATAATCTTGGGTGGAGACTGTTCAGCTTCTAGTACATGAACGCTGGTTCCATTCACGAGATTGGGAAAATTTTCATGAAGGACTTTTTCTACTATATCTTCTAGACTTCTTTCTTTCTCCTTCCCTTCAGGTATTCCAATAATTCTGACATGGGAACGTTTCATGGCATCATTTATTTCCCTGATTCTGTTTTCGTGGTTTCTAAGCTGTTTGTTCCAGGCTTCCTCCTGATCCTTTCTCTCTATCTGTTTGTCCTCCAGATCACTAATTCTATCTTCTCTCTCAGTTACCCTTGCTTTGAGAGAATTTAGATTAGATTGGAATTCACTGAGAGCATTGTGAACCTCAGCCCTGGTAGCTTTAAGCTCTGCCCTAACATTGAGAACATCCTGTCTGGTCGCTTTCTGCTCGGCCCTAATCAATTCCATTTGGTCATCCATGGCTTTCTCCAACATATCTATTGCCTGGATAATTGTTATTCTGAATTCTCTTTCCGACATATTGTCTATGTTGATAGCCATTAGCTCTATTGCAGAATGTCCGTCCTCTGTATTTTTCTTCTGTTGGGCATTTCTACTCCGAGTCATTTTGGTGGGAGATGACTGAACAGGTGTAGCTGATGTATCAACCGTGGTGCAGTCAAGGTGCCCCCTGGAACACTTTTGAGCAATCAGGATTCCCCACCCAAACGAGACACAAAAGGTGAGAAAAAGAAAAAAAAAAGAAAAGAAAAAAAAAATGACAAGAAAGAAAGGGAAGATGAAAGAGAAGGCTCAGCCCAGATGGGTCCCAAGGTAAGATTTATGAAGTAGACAAACAAAAACAGACAAACAAAAAGACTGATACAAGTATATGACAAGAGAAAAATAGATATATATATGCAAATAAAGGAAGAATCTCGTCAAAAAGAACCCCAAGTGTAAAATTTATATGCTATTAGGACAAACAGAAAAACACAGAAACACTAGTGGAAGAAAAAGATGGGAGAGTAGTTATAAATTCTCAGTGTGTGCGAGGAAGTTTGTATTGATTCTTCCTGGATGTATCTTGATATCTTTGTTAAAGGACTCAACTTTCCTAAGATAAAGGGGAATAAAAATTGTTTTACCTATAGGGGTGGTATTGTTTGGGGAAAGAGGATTACTTTGAAGTTTAACTCTATATTAATATTAGAGGATAGAAATAAAAAGGAATAAACTAGACTAAACTAAACAAACACTTTTAAAAAAAGGAATTCTAAAAATAGAAATGCAAAAGAAAAACATAGGTGTATGTATCAAAAAGTTCAGGTTAGAAGGGTATTATGGAATTTGATGTACTGTACAGCTTGCTGTGATTGAAAATAGGTAAAAAAATTACCTATGTGTAAAAAAAAAAAAAAAAAAAAGAACCAGAATAGTGGGAATGAGTGAAAAATAAAAGTTTTCCTATGAAGTAGTGGTTGCTCTCTTGTAGTCCTATTTTTTAATTTTTTCCTCTTTATTTTTCTTTCTTGGTTTGTTTTCTGTGAGAGCGCCTGCCACGTGGGTTGTCAGTAAGTGATGTTTTCTGATTTAAGTCCTCCCGCCCCCCTCAAGGGGGTGGGCTCTGAGGAAACTGGTTTTTTTCAGGCTTTTGTTCTCTGGCGGTTTTTATGTTTTTTCACTTTTTTTTTTCTCTCACCTTGACCGCCTTTGATGGTTTTTGTAGCTTTAGAGGAGCTTCTGACCGCCAGAGAGGTTCCGAGCATCAATCGCACACTGAGATTTTCCCGCTGGCCCAGGCTGGGAGTGCCTGGTCTTTCTGGGTCTAAGAGTGCCTGCCTTGCACACACCTCCTTCAGGGGCAGCTATGGGTCATGCAGGCATCTCAGGCACTGAGAATGGGGCGCAGGTCTGAAAGCCCCAGGCTTGGCTTTTGTGCGCCTCTGTCAGGGGAGAGATTGGGACACACGTCTTAGGCTCTGAAATAATGGCACAGGTCAAAGAGTGCTGGCCAGGCCTTTGTAACTCTCTCAGGGGAGTATGAGGGACGTGCACGCGTATCTCAGGCTTTGTAGCAGGGCTCACGCGTTCTGCCGACCGGTGTGGCTCCCATCCCTTTACGGGAGATAGAACCCACGCATTCTCGGGTGCGCTGGCGGCTTAGCGACCAAGACCTTGTTTCTCCACCGTGCTCACTCTGCCTCAGCACTGGGGAGGCTGTCCTGGGACTGGGGACTTAAGCCCCTGTCCCTAGGCGCCCCGATTACCACAGTTTCCCCCCGCCATCCTTTGCTCTTTTGGAGTGCTTTCAACCAAGTTATGTCTGGTCCCCAGACGTAGGGCACTCTCTCTCATATTGGAGTATTACTTTCCAACCTGTCGCCTCTGGTGGCTCCCTCCCACTTTTGTTTATCTTCTGATATCAGTCATCGTTCCCACTCTGCTTCACCTGCCCACTGGCGTCTTCTGCCCCTGTAGAGATCCAGACTTGTATAATTCTGATCTCAGTCTGATTTCATGGGTGGTCGGAGTTCTTTGGTAGGTAATCAGCTCACTTTGGGGTACAGGCTGAAAAGGCACCTCCTCCTGCTTCCCCGCCATCTTGGCCCTCTGCTTCTTTGTTTTGTTGATTCTTTCTTTTGCTGTGCAGAAGTTTTTATCTTGATGAAGTCCCAAAAGTTCATTTTCGCTTTTGTTTCCTTTGCCTCTGGATATATGTCTTGAGACAAGTTCGTGTGGCCTATGTCAAAGCTGTGATCACAAAGACAACATGGTACTGGCATAAAAACAGACACATAGACCAATGGAACAGAGTAGAGAGCTCAAATATGGACCCTCAACTCTTGTCAAATAATCTTTGACAAAGTAAGAAAAAATATCATTCTTTTCAATGAATGCTGGGAAAATTGGACAGCTATGTATAGAAGAATGAAACTTGACCATTCTCTTACACCATACACAAAGATAAACTCAAAATGGATGAAAGACCTCAACGTGAGACAGTAATACATCAAAATCCTATAGGAGAACATAAGCAGTAACCTCTCATTATCTTTTTTAAATAACTTCTCTGTTTTTAACTTCTGAAGCTATGGTAGTATTGAAAGACCCGCGGATCCCCTTACCCAAGAATTCAACACTGCCACAGGATGCAAACAGCAAGAGGTTCTTTATTGTTACGCAGGCGCCTGCGGGTGGTCAGCAGCTCCTGCTAGCTGAGCACACCTGGCTGGGGTGGTGCAGGATTTTTATAGACAGGTACAAACAAGTCCCGGATGGGACGGGGCCGATTGGCTAACAATTTGAACATTTGAAAAAAGGCATACTTGGTGTTAGCGGATTGGCTTTGGAAGACCCCCTCGCGCGAAGAGAAAGGCGGGAAGGGGAAACAAAGAGGAAAAGCTTGACCCCATCACTCAGCAGAAAGGCATCCTGTCTATGTGACCATGCCCCCTGTCTACGTGACCTATGTGACCATGCAGCCCCCTTGCCTACGTGACCATGCCCCGGCTATTAGGAGAGGGTATCTTGTTCAAACAGGAGTCAAGTGTCATGCCCTAAAAGCCAAGGGGTTACAGAAAGGCAAAAGAGCAGTTACATTGAATTCAACCCTGGGGGAAGGGTCTTTTCATTGCAAGGGGAGGAGGGGTACTTTTACACAACAAAAGAGCAGTTAATTAGTTAACGACGGGGGGGGGGGGTCTTTCAGTATGTATATTTGTTTGCTTAATAGTGTTTCAAAATCCTGTACGGTTTCTTCAGTCTTTTCCATTTCTTTCTTTCTTTCTTTCTTTCTTTCTTTCTTTCTTTCTTTCTTTCTTTCTTCCTTTCTTTCTTCCATATCATTTCAAGTGACTTATCTTCAGGTTCAGAGATCCTTTATTTCTGCTAGATCAAGGATATTCTTGGTGGTCCCCACTGCATTTTTCGTTTTATTTATTGCATCTTTCAGTTCCCAAATTTTTATTTGGTTGTTTCTATGATTTTTATCTGTTTGTTAAACTTCTCATTTTGTTCATGTGTTGTCCTGATTTCATTTGGTTGTTTATCTGTTCTTGCTGAGCTTCTTTAAAACAATTACTTCGGGGGTATCTGGATGGCTCAGTCAGTTAGGCATCTGCCTTGGCTCAGGTCATGATTCCAGGGTCCTAAGATTGAGCCCTATGGGGAGTCTGCTACTCCCTCTCCTTCAGCCTGCCACTCCCCCTGTTTGTGCACTCTTTCTCCCTCTCATTCTCACTCTGTCAAATAAATAAATAAAATCTTTTAAAAAATATTTTGAAAAAGCAAAAATAAAAAAACAATTATTTTGAATTCTTGGTTTGACAATTCATAGTTCTTTGTTTCTTTGGTGTCAGCTAATGGACAATTACTGTGTACCTTTGATGTTATGCTTCCTTGATTGTGTGTGTGTGTGTGTGTGTGTGTGTGTGTGTGTGTGTGTGTGTTAAGTTGTCCATTGATTTCTTTGCATTGGAAGAAACAGTGGTTTCCAGTCAGAAAGAATTTCACCAGTTAATCAGTTACAGATTCTGGAGCGTCTCCCAGACCTTTTCTTTTCTTTCTTTCTTTCTTTCTTTCTTTCTTTCTTTCTTTCTTTCTTTCTTTCTTTCTTTCCTTCTTTCTTTTTTTTTTAATTTCTTTTCAGTGTAACAGAATTCATTGTTTATGTATCACACCCAGTGCTCCATGCAATACTTGTCCTCCATAATACCCACTACCTGGCTCCACCGACCTCCCACCACCTGCCCCTTCAAAACCTTCATATTGTTTTTCAGAGTCCATAGTCTCTCATGGTTCATCTCCCCTTCCAATTTCCCTCAACTCCCTTCTCCTCTCCATTTCCCTATGTCCTCCATGTTATTTGTTATGCTCCACAAATAAGTGAAACCATATGATAACTGACTCTCTCTGCTCGACTTATTTCACTCAGCAGAATCTCTTCCAGTCCCGTCCATGTTGCTACAAAAGTTGGGTATTCATCCTTTCTGATAGAGGCATAATACTCCATAGTGTATATAAACCACATCTTCCTTATCCATTCATCCATTGAAGGGCATCTTGGTTCTTTCCACAGTTTGGCGACCGTGGCCATTGCTGCTATAAACATTGGGGTACAGATGGCCCTTCTTTTCACTACATCTGTATCTTTGGGGTAAATACCCAGTAGTGCAATTTCAGGGTCATAGAGAAGCTCTATTTTTATTTTCTTAAGGAATCTCTACACTGTTCGCCAAAGTGGCTGCACCAACTTGCATTCCCACCAACAGTGTAGGAGGGTTCCCCTTCCTCCACATCCTCTCCAACACATGTTTTTTCCTATCTTGCTAATTTTGGCCATTCTAGCTGGTGTAAGGTGGTATCTCCATGTGGTTTTCATTTGAATCTCCCTGATGGCTAGTGATGAACACTTCAGTGAATACACTAACTCCATTCTCCTTATACATGATCTGCAGTGATTTTAACCTACTGTCTGCATGGGCATGTGGAGCACTTGCTGCAGAGTCAATTGGGCACATGGATTGCTGAGGGCACATGTGCACTGGTTGAGGCAATCCACAGGGAATACATCCTATGAAGCTCATGTATGATTCTTTTGGTGGAGTCCACATGTATTTAGTAGAAACCACTGACATTTTTCATGTTCCACGCCTAGTTCTTATGAACCCCTACCCTTTCTTTCCCTGTCCTTAGCTTTTCTAGACTGAACTGATATGCAGAGCCTTTCAGTGTTTTAGGTGATTGAGAAAGAAGTGGGATTCTTGGGCTAGGAAGACTGGGCACTTAGTAACCTTTCATTTTTTTCATGAAAAAAAATCATTGGGTAAGGTGCTATATTGGTGTTAAGCTGTATTGCTTTAGGTAAAGGGTGACAGCAGTCACAAAATATTTATTTTACTCTCTCCAAGCACCTATTCTTGCATTTACTTGCTCCATTAAATTGTCTGTATCTCTCTTCTGGACTCCTAGACTACTACACTGGTATTATTATCTGTGTAAAGTTCCCAAAATCAGTGTTTCCTGTGGGGATGAGGGCTCAAAAATTATTCTGCCACTTTGTTGGAATCATTACCATTCTTTATTTCCTCTGTATGGTTTCTTTGGTCTACACAGAAAGAACCTTGCTCACCGTGAAGTTCTAGGATTGTTATGTGATCATCTGACACTCTGCACTATGAAATCATAATGAATAGGGACATATGCATCAACATGGCCACTAGTACTTGGATCAGCAGTGGGATGTCTTGAATTCTTCAAACATCCACAACACTCTCATATCCCTCAAGGTATCCAGTCTGGTGTGTCAGTTCTTTTAAATGGTCCCTTCTTTCTCATTCTTTTTTGCTTAGGTGAGTGATTGATTGAGATCCAAGTGGTTGTCATTACTTCTTCATTGAGTTTTGTCTGTTTAATCTCCATTGTTCTCTCATATTTTCACATGGTGTCTACTGCTCTGAAAATGCTATCTACTAAGGGAGAGTACAAAGACTTCTGTCCGCGTGTTCCTCACCCATTCATCATTGTTTTTTGTTTGTTTGTTTGTTTGTTTGTTTGTTTCAGTTTGGTTTTTTTACTTTGGTTTTTCCCCTTGGTGTTGCTTCAGGGATTTATTTAAGTTAGCAACAGATGTTCCCTCTTACTGCTTGTATTCTATACAGTTGTTCATCCAACCTATTATCTACAGCATAAGGAAAGGACATAAAGTGCATCCTCTTGGATTATTTAGAAATAAAATAGTTGGGGATACCTGGATGGCTGAGTCAGCTAAGCAGCTGCCTTTGGCTCAGGTCATGATCCCAGCGTCCTGGGATTGAGTCCCACCTCCAGCTCCTTGTTTGGCGGGGAACCTACTTCTCCCTGTGCCTCTGCCTGCCACTCTACCTGCCTGTGTGCTCTCTCTCTCTCTCTCTCTCTTTGACAAGTAAATAAAATCATTAAAAAATAGGGAAATCAAAATCAAATATTTTGGTTCTGTCACTTGCTGAATGAGCCAATGGAAGCCACTCGGATTCTGGATATAATGCCTCTATATTTAGTATGCAAAAGTTTTTTTTTTTATTATTATTCTACAAATTCTTTTAAATTTTTTTTAACCCTAGTGTTCTACAATTTTCTTTGTTTGTCTTCCAACTATCTCAATTATCTCCTAATTCAATTTTCTTTATGACTCACCTATCATCTCCGTTTCCTCAAATTCAATTAACTCTAATCTTTGCAATTTTGCAGTTCCTCTCATATAAAATCAAATAAAAAATATAAAAACAAATTTTCAACATTAGACATTACAGTGTGAATTAACCTAGATTATTTAATCCATTAATCAAATATTTATTGGCTAATCACTAAGAATTATTCAATTTTTTGTGAATATGTTAGTGAGCAAAAAACACAAGATTTCTAACAATGGTGAGCTAACATTTTAGGAGGTTGACACTTACATAAACTGAGTTAATGTTAAAGTAATGAATAATATGGAAATAATACAAAACAAAATCTGTAAGAGACAGTGGTTTGGGAGTTCTTAAAAGTTTGCATTTAAAAAAAAATCTGGTAATGCATGATCAGAAAATGGAAAGACGTTTTTGACTATATAGACATATGTGGAAAGGCACTCTGATCGAAGAGATCAGACAATGACCTTACAGTGTGACATTCTTGGCCTGTTTGAATACAAAAAGGCAGCCAGCATGAAACTTGTGTAATGACAGAAAAAGCAGTAGGAGGTCCTGCTCAATTAGAAGTGAAAAGATTAGTCTCAGTTTATCAAAGTTTATACACCACTGTGAAGACTATGTGTGAAATAAGAAGTCTTTGAAGAGTTGTGAGCAGAGGACAAATTTCTAGGTTTGACTGGATTGCATTGGGCCCATTGTTGACAACAGAAAGAAAGGGTAACATCTAGAATCTGAGAATATGTAATTCCCATCATGTAAACCAGATAGGGACATTCAGTAGGTGGACAGGATAAGAATCCCAATCTTGAAATATTGAAATTATATTAGACACTCCAATCTCCCAAATGTAGAAATAAAGATAGTGGTTGAAAATATATAGCTATATCTAGAAGGAATATCTTAGAGAATTAAATCTGAGAGTTGACACAGAAAGACAAAGACTTGGAAAGACAAAGACTTGGAGAAACAAACAAACTAAAAGTATATGATATTTCTGAAATTTAATCCCTAACTAGAAGAAAAAAAAACATTGAACTGTGGGAAACTCCAGTGTCAAAAAATGACAGGAAACTTTTCAAGAAAAGGAAAAGGAGTCATGAATAAGGATGAAGAAAAAAAACAAATCAAGAGTCCTTTAAGGCAAGTTATAAACCACACCAATGAGAAGAGAATGATGGATTTGTCAAATGTTTCTGGTAGTATGAACAGGACTGAGCATTGATATTTGGTTAGCATAGGTGAGGGGACAAGAATCTTCTTTACATGAGGAAATGTTGGCCTTCCCTGCATGTGTGCATAATGTCTCCACACTGACATGATGGAATACAATGAATACATGGAAATTTGTAGGTGAATGTGTGGTAATAATGCAGATTTAGAAGTGTTTTAAATATTTTAATATTTTTATTAAAATAGAAAACAAGTAATCAGATGAAAGTAATGTGGAAATGGAAGGCATTCAAGGTTTCAGGAAAATGAAAATGGTATACAATAGTTATATAGAAAGAGAAACATTGACTGGACTGTAGATGAATACCACTGTTCCTGAAATTTAAAAATTCAGTAAAGTTTACAAATTAAAATGGTGGTATTCAGACTAGTTCTTACTTTTTTTCCAGCTCCATAAAGAAGCATGTTATCAGAACAAAAGATGTTGGACTTAAATGGGTACGAGGGTGCAAGGAGATTAACCAGAGCATATAGAGGGTCATGTAGAGTGAATGCAAGCCATCATCATAAATATAGTCCATGGGATTTAAATTGAATTAAAAGACAGGATCTCTTTAAATATTAGGCTAAAGT
This sequence comes from Mustela nivalis, assembly GCF_964662115.1. Taxonomy (NCBI): domain Eukaryota; kingdom Metazoa; phylum Chordata; class Mammalia; order Carnivora; family Mustelidae; genus Mustela; species Mustela nivalis. The sequence continues at coordinate 29,823,200 of NC_139022.1, forward strand.
AGGTAAAAGATAAAAACAAAAGCTGAAGGAAAATAGTAATTACTCATGTGGTCAAAGATTTGCAATTTTATTTTTTAATATTTTATTTTTTTATTTGAGAGAGAGTGAGAAACAGTCATGAGCCAAGGAAAGAGAAAAATAAGAGAGATACACACTTCCTGTTGAGTAGGGGCCCCAGCATGGGATTTGATTTCACCACCCTGAGATCATGACTTGAGCTGAAATCAAGAGTCAGATACTCAATTGGCTAAACCACCCAGGCAGCCCCAAACATATAAAATTTTAAAAATTCAAATAAAAAAAAATTAAGTAGAAGAACTCTGAAGATCAGTTGTTGGAACTCTACATTAGTTAGTAGGAACTGAAACTGAAATTATCATACATTTTTAAGAAGAACATAAAATAATTCAATAACAAAAGTACAGTTTTTTTCCACCAAGTTCTTCCATAAGCATCCCAAAGAAAATACAGTGATGTAGACTGAAATATTCATCTGTAAGATGAAAAAATTTCAATCAAGAGGAGAGGTAAACATTATTGTATGTTTTATAAAGACTGCAGATTAAAAGTAAATAATGATTATAATATTTAGATGTTATTATTTACATTAAAAAAAGAAAATGGATGATGTATTGACAATTACATAAAACTACTTTTTATGGTAAAGTGCATAAATCAAACATACAGAAAAATACATAAATTGTGAGAAACTCAATTAATTTTCATAAATGAACATGCTTAAGTTCATAAATGAACACATCATCTATGCCAATACTTGGAATATATAGCGATTTGTTAGAAACCAATAAAGAGGGGGTACCTGGGTGGCTCAGTCATAGTGTCTGACTCAGGTCATGATCCTGTGGTCCTGGGATTGAGCCCCACATCAGGATCCCTGTTCAGTGGGAGGTCTCTTTCTCCCTGCTTGTGTTCCCTCTCTCACTGTCTCTCTCTGTCAAACAAATAAATAAAATCTTTAAAAAAATTAAAAAGAAGAAACTAATGAAGAGCCATTATGTACTTCCCTCCAAATGAAAAAGCTTCTGCACAGCAAAGGAAGCAGTCGACAAAACTAAGATGCAACCCAGAGAATGGAAGAAGATAATTGCAAATTGCAAATGACATTAGAAATAAAGGGCTGATACTCAAGATCTATAAAGAATTTATCAAACTCAGTTCCTCAAAAAACAAATAATCCAGTTAAAAACTGGGTAGAAGACATGAACAGACATTTCTCTAAAGAATACATACAAATGGCCAACAGACACATGAGAAAATGCTCCACATCACTTGCCATCAGGGAAATACAAATGAAAGGCACAATGAGATACTACCTCATACCAGTCAGAATTGTTAAAATTAACAACGTAGGAAACGACAGGTGTTGGTGAGTATGTGGAGAAAGGCGAAACCTTTTCGACTGTTGGTGGGAACACAAGCTGATAGAGCCACTCTGGAAAACAGTATGGAGGTTCCTCAAGACTTTAAAAATAGAGATACCATACCATCTAGCAATTGCACTACTAGGTATTTACCCCAAAGATGCAGATGTAGTAAAAAAAAAAAAAAAAAAAAAAAAAAAGAGGCATGCATACACCAATGTTCACAGGAGGAATGTCCACAATAACCAAACTGTGGAAAGAGCTGAGATGTCTTCCAACAGGTGAATGGATAAAGAAGATGTGGGTTATATATACAATGGAATATTACTCAGTCATCAGAAAGCATGAATACCCACAATTTGCATCAACATAGATGGAACTGGAGGGGATTATGCTAAGTGAAACAAGTCAAGCAGAGAAAGACAATTATCATACAGTTTCATGCATACGTAGAACATAGGGATAGTACAGAGAATCACAGGGGAACAGAGGGAAAACTGAATGGGAAGAAATCATAAAGGAAGACAAACCATGAGAGACTCTGGACTCTGGGAACCAAAGTGAGGTTTACAGAAGGGGTGGGGTGGAGGAATGGGGTAACTGGGTGATGGGTATTAAGAAGGACCCATGACATGAAAAGAATGGGGGGTTATACACAACAATGAATCGTTGAGCACTACATCAAAAATTAATGATGTACTTCATGTTGGCTAATTGAACATAATAGGAAAAAATAAGAAAAAAAGAAACCAATGAAGATATATTACCCTCTATTGTGGCACTAAATTGGCATGTTGCTGTTAGTAAGTCCATTTGTGACAACAAACTATACAGTCTTAAGCATGAGGTATTTTATCTAATTGGAGACTGTGAATGAGTTTGGAAACTTAATTTATTCCTTAATTTATTGATAAAATCAGCTTTAACCAGACACCATTCTTTTTTTTTTTTTTTAGATTATTTTCAGTGTTCCAGAATTCATTGTTTATTTACCACACCCAGTGCTCCATGCAATAAGTGCACTCCACAATACCCACCACCAGGCTCAACCAACTCCCCAAGACTCTCCCCTCCAAAACCCTCAGTTTTTTTCTCAGAGTCCACAGTCTCTCATGGTTGATCTCCCCCTCCAATTTCTCCCAACTCACTTCTCATCTTCATTTCCCCATGTACTCTGTGTTACTCCTTATGCTCCACAAATAAGCTAAATCATATAATTGACTCTCTCTGCTTGACTTATTTCACCTAGCATAAGGTTTTCCAGTCCTGTCAATGTTGATACAAGTTGGGAATTCATCTTTTCTTATGGAGGCATAATACTCCATTGCATATATGGACCACATCTTCTTTATCCATTCGTCCATTGAAGGGCATCTTGGTTCTTTCCACTGTTTGGTGACTGTGGCCATTGCTGCTAAATGAACCCAGGGGTACAGATGGCCTTTCTTTTCACTACATCCATATATTTGGTGTAAATACACAGGCAATGTCTAGGTTGGAGAAAACCATTAATGACAACGTGAAATCGAATAGGGCAGAAGTGAATGCCACCATGGAAGAAGTTAAAAATGCTATCAATGAGTTCCAATCTAATCTAAATTCTCTAACATCTAGGGTAACTGAGGCAGAAGATAGAATTAGTGATCCAGAGGACAAACTGATAAAGACAAATGACCAGAAAGAGGCCTGGAATAAACAGCTTAGAATCCATGAAAACAGAATTAGGGAAACAAATGTCCATGAAACATTCCAACATCAGAATTTTGGAATCCCTGAGGGGGAGGAGACTAGGAAGAAGACTAGAAGATATAGATGGACAAATTCTCCATGAAAATTTTCCCAGTCAGGGGAATGGAACCAGCGATCATGTCTGAGAGGCATAAAGGTCTTCCCCCAAAATCATAGAATCTAGAAAGACCGCGAGACAACTGATTGTGAAAATGATGAATCATAATTGTAAACAGGAGCTCTTGGAAACAGATAGGGGGAAGAAATCCCTTATGAACAGAGGAAAGCCCATCAGAATATTGTCAGACCTGTCCACAGAAACCTGGCAATCCATAAAAGGCTGCCAAGACATATTAAGGGCACTAAATTAGAAGACCCTGCAGCCAAGATTACTTTATCCAGCAAGACTGACATTCAAAATGGATGGAGAGATAAAAAGCTTCCAAGACCGGCAAGGTTTAAGAGTATGGGACCACGAAGCTGACACTGAAATAAATATTAAAGGGGAATTCTATAAAAGAGGAAAAACAAAAAAAAAAAAGAGGAAAAACTCCAAAAATATCATGAAATACAAGATTACATAAGATTTCTTTTATGGTTGAGTAATGTTACATTATGTGTGTGTGTGCATATTTTATTTTTCTACTCACTTATTAATGGACACTTAGATTGCTTACAAAATTTAGCTATCATAAATAATGCTGTAGGAAACATGTAAGTGAATATAGTTTCAAATTTCATGACTATGCAGTGATCTCAACATGGATTATGATGAGTGAAATGAATATGCCTAGAAAAGACAAATGTATGATTTCATTTACATGCAGATTCCTGAAAAAAAAAAAAAAGAAACAGAAAACAAAGAAACAAACTAGGAACATTTATAAATATAGAAAATAAATTAGTGGTTGCCAGAGGGGAGATGACTGGGGCTTGGGTGAAATTGGTGAATGGGATTAAAATGTATAAACTTTCTGTTATAAAATAAATACATTATGGGAGTGTAAAGTACAGTGTAGGGGATATAGTTAATAATATTGTAATAACAGAATGCTATGAATGGTAACAGATGGTAACTACACATATCCTGGTGACCACTGTATAATGCATAGAATTTTTAAATCACTCTATATACACTTCAAGCTAATGTGACATTGCACATCAACTGTGCTTTAATAACAGCAATGAAAAGACAGGAAATGGGTTTTAAAAGCCTCTAGCTGTCTTTATACCTTAAAGAACTGGAGAATCAACACCAAATTAAGTCAACCCCACACACAAAAAGGGAAATAATGAAGCTCAGATCCCGTTCTTTGTAATATGGGGCCAATTTGGCTTCTTTGTTAAAGGTTGGCCTTTATTTCTCCTATGATGACACAATTACACGCAAATCTATCATGGAAATTATGGCAGCATCTATTTTACTGTGTCTCCAAGATGGAACAATATTTCCATGATGACACTGTTTATGTTGTAGTGAAGATTGGTTCTATCTTATCTCATTACCTATTATCCTAGGATCTTTGGGACCTGGTTTTTCCCCCTTGGCAATTGGACCTATCTTCTGATCTCTCTTGAGGACAAGAAACCTTTACATACCTACAATTAACAGAGATTTATTCCTAACACTATGGGAAATTACTTTCCCCTTAATGGAATTCTTACCCCAACAATTAATCTTTTTTCTTGTGCCTTGAAGAGAAGACATGAAGAGAAGCTAATCATTTGCTGCTGACAAGTATCCTAATAGAGAAACTTAGTGGATTGCCAAGACTTTGTAATAATTTATTTATATGTATAAATAATTTATTTATATGTATAAATTTATTTATATGTATGTATTATTATATGTAATAATTTATTTATTTTATTTATATATATAACTTTTGGTATGATCTTATCCTATCAGAGCCCAAAACTATGGAAGAATTATCCCACTCACCTTCCTTTATGCCAGGCTTGGCTTTTATTTTTTGGCAAAAATAAGTGAACAGAAATAAAATTAACATTTCCAAGTAAAAATGTTAAGACCTATTATGTATTTTATGGCTAGGTATGTTTGTCCCTTTGCAACAAACTTGACAAAATCCCAAAGTATAATTCATTCTTTCAACCTGTGATTATAAAATAAAGATAATGATAAGCAAAACTATCACTGAGCCCTGGAGGTTCCTCATCCTCTAGGGCATAATGTGATTTTTTTTGTAAGCTATTCCAATATTGAGGTATTTTGTTACAGAAACATAATTTAAGATGACATATAATGAACACAAACTAATTCTACAAAGGCCATTTTTATAAACTATTATCATATCTATGTCTCCATTTTAAACTCATAGATTTCTCTTCAAAATTTAAGAGTAAAATCCATTTATGGTGGCCTAATCACATCCACTTCAAAAATTGAGGAAATATTTTATGTATGGAGTTTCTCTAATTCTCAAAATTCTTAGAAATTCAAGAATTATTTTTAATGATAGAGCATAAAATATTGATATGTATGCCATTACATGAGGAGATTATGAATATAAGTGGGATTTGATCATATTATACTCTAATTTTTAAATCATGTATATTTTGTCTATTGACACAAGGGAATAAAAAATGATAACATTTTTCATAAATTCTACTTGGAACTGTAGTTATGTTTTATATAAAATTTTTTTCTTTATGTAAAGTTTTCATGTCTTAAAGATATTAATTCTTTCTCTCATCATAATCCACCATCAAATTATATAAACTGTACTCTTATGAATATTAAGTAGGACTTATACAGATAACATTTTTAGTATATCATTTATATAAACATTCTATACCTTGACATTCAAACAACACTCACAGTAGTGAAGAGGGGCTGGCTATGGATTAAGATTTCCATGATGCAAATTAGTTCTTCATTAAACATATTCAAATATTAGAATCTATGAAACCTACTAGGAATTTTTAAAGATTAATAACTGGTTAGGGGCAGAAATAGAGAGGAAGTTAAACTGCAATGTGAACTCTGCAGAGTCCTTCAGTGAAACCACAGGGTACTTTAGAATGCTCCCGTGTTGAGACAATGGCTCATATTTAAGATCCCACATTGACAACACAGTGCATGCTATAGTCAGGAAGTGAGGGTTATCTTGGATGAAATCGTTCTTCTGATCAAAGCTCAATTCAGTAGAGACTGCAGTGGATGGATAGCTGAAGTCTATGTGCTGGCAACATTCCCAAGCACTGGGGGAATCAATCCATCACTTTTCCAAGAATATATTCATTACATGTCATGTGGACTTAACGTATAATTACTGAGAGAAACACTTTTCTGACGGAATAGTAATATGGAATAGTATGTAATATAAAACAAGTAAACATAATTACTAGTATCTCTTCTAAGACAATTTACAGTATGTAACAGCCCTATTTCTCTAGAATAAATTTAAAGGGAAAGTTAATTGAAAAATAAGATGCTGACTCTACAAGGAAGGAACAAATAGTTTACCTGTAATGTAAACTGGAATTTTATTCCTTTGCTTAATATACTTGTCTTCTTACTGTTAAAATTGGAAAAGAATGTACCATGAGATATCCAAACGTATCACTTGGGTAGCAAAGCATATTCTTTCCTACCTTTCTATTCAACAGTAGCTCTGATATCTCCTACTGACAAGGACAGTTACCTTGGTGACTTCTCTCTTTGCTTATTACTTAGCATGATCAGCTCAGTGTTCTTAGGGAACAGAAATATCTTAAAATACAATGGTGTTAGATGGTATCTCAATGTGGTTTTGATTTGAATCTCCCTGATGGTTAATGATGATAAACATTTTTTCATGTTTCTGTTAGCCAAATGTATGTCTTCTTTGAAGAAGTGTCTGTTCATGTCTTCTGCCCATTTTTTGACATGATTCTCTGTTTTTTGAAGGCCAAATTTGAGGAGTTCTTTATAGATCTTGGATATCAGCCCTTTGTCTGTAGTGTCATTTGTGAATATCTTCTATCATTCCGTGGGTTGCCTCTTTGTTTTGCTGTTTCCTTTGCTTTGCAGCCACATTGAGATGCCACCTTACACCAGTTAGAATGGCCGAAATTAACAAGACAGGAAACAACAAGGAAGTGAAGAAAGGGGAACCCTCTTACACTCTTGGTGGGAATGCACGTTGGTGCAGCCACTTCGCAAAACCATGTGGAGATTCCTTAAGAAATTAGAATAGAGCTACCCTATGACCCCACTACTGGGTATTTACCCCAAAGATACAGATGTAATGAAAGTAAGGGCCATCTGTACCCCAATGTTCATGGCAGCAATGGCCACAGTCATCAAACTGTGGAAAGAGCCAATATGCCCTTCAATAGATGAATGGATGAAATGATATGGTCCATATACACAATGGAGTATTATGTCTCTATCAAAAAGAATGTATGCCCAACTTTTGTATCAACATGGATGGGACTGGAGATTATGCTAAGTGAAATAAGTCAAGCAGAGAGAATCAATTATCATGTGGTTTCACTTACTTGTGAAGCACAAGGAATAACACGGAGGACATTGGGAGAAGGAAAGGAGAAGTGAGTTGGGGGAAATCGGAGGGGGAGATGAACCACAAGAGACTGTGGACTCTGAGAAACAAACTGAGGGTTTTGGAGAGGAGGGGGCTGGAAGGTTGCCCTCCTTAATATCCAGGTGGTGGATATTAAGGAGGGCATGGGTTGCATGGAACTCTGGGTGTGGTACATAAACAATGAAACTTGGAAAACTAAAAAAAAATAAAATAAAATTTTAAAAAATGCAATGGAATTTTTATAGTTCCCCACGATGGCATTGTTCACCCTTTGGGAAACAGAAACACTCACATAGCTAATTGAGGGAGGTGTAAGCACAAATTTTCCCAGTTAGTTACTAGTTACAATGTTAAATGTTGTCACACTATATGTCTTGATAATTGGACCTATATATTCTGCCAAATAAATATACAGAATCCTCTAACAAACACTGATTTTAAATAATACTTTTAGGAAAAGGACTCCTTACCCATCTAGGGTGTCATCCCTAACAATCAAAAGTGTCACCTCAGTGGTATCTTCAACAAACTGTTTCAATGCACATTCATACTGTAAGGTTTTGGGTAGTACAGTGGGTGATACAGCAGTGAACCCATAATTATGTGCCCACTGTTACACCTTCTGTGCTTTCAATTTTTTTATCTGATGAAATGTTACATACTATCCAGTGCCAGTGGATAAAACATACTACAAGTCCTAAGTTTCAGTGCTTAATGCCATGTGGACAAAAAAACTCCACTGCTGTAGCATTTATTTGCCTCTTTCAGTAAAAATGAATCTATACCATCAACAAATGATCTAAAATATTATTATGGCATCAATTGACCAATGGTGGTGTCTTGCTGAGATGGTGTCTCATCAGGCTCAACTTTGGTCTTTTATCACTGACTAGTTGGAAACTTGTCAGTGATGGTATCTAGATCAACATTGGTGAGTAGGAGTCCATGCTGTGGGACCTATTCATAAACTCCACCCTTGAAAAGATGGCAAATGCTACATTATTATGCCCATTTACCAGCAATACCAAAGGTTAATGGATTTCAACTAGAAGAATCTTTTTTTTTTTTCCTATTTTTTAGTACTTTACCTTTAGTGGATGTTCCTTTAGGAGTGTTTTCATAAAATACCTAGATACTCTCATTTAATAGCCACTGCTATGTGTCCACTCACATACCACAAGCACTCCCAGTTTCCAACTTTTCATCTATGCTATATCCATATTTCTAGGCAACCTGCCAAGTCAGTTGTCACTACACAAGACTATTAGAGTTATTCTAACTTTGAAGCATTTCTCTTTCCACAAAATGTGAAAATCAGGTGCATATGAAAAGTTCTAACTATTGGACCTATTTTCCATCACTACTGTCTTTCAAAGCCATAACTTACAAAGATACAACAACAATAATAAAGGTTTCAATATTTTTCCTTTTCTATTTGCTAGTTATTAGTGAATCCCTTATTTTGCCATAAGTATGAGCTGATGGAGAGACGCGAATACAACATTAGTGGCACATGGAGATTTTCTTGTATAAGTTATGATACTTCAGGTGTTTCTCACACCCGATCTTGGATACATCAATTTCATCTCATAACAAATTGTTCTGGGACAAACTCAATCCTGATATTTGATGTACATGAGGGAACCCAAGTTATTATGGGCAGATCTTACCCATGCTCACTTGATGATATGGTCAGATACTCTTTTTTAAAGTGTTAATTTAAATTCCAGTTAATCAGCATAAAGTGTAATATTACTGTCAGTTGTACAATATAGTGATTAAAGACTTCCATACAATACGTAGTGCTCATCAAAAGTGCACTCTTTATATCTCGCCACTTATTTAACCCATCATCACACTCACTACCCTCCAATAACCATGTTTTTTTTTTTCTCTCTCTATAGTTAAGAGTCGGTTTCTTGGTTTATTGCTTTCCTTTTTTACCCCCACTTTGTTCATTTGTTTGTTTTTTTTTAATTCCACAAATGAGTGAAATAATATGATGTTTGTGTTTCTTTGACTAAATTCTTGAGCTTAAAGCAATATCCTGTGCTCCACCCACATCGTTGCAAACAGCAAGATTTTATTTTATAGCTAAGTAACATTCCATTGTGTATATATAACTCTTCTTTATCCATCATCAGTTGAGGGACACTTGGAATGCTTCTATAATTTGGCTATTATAAATAATGCTGCTATAAACATCACACTCATGTATCACTTTTGACTATTATTTTTGTATTTTCTGGGTAATTACCTAGAAGTGCAATTTCTGGATGGATCCTAGAGTAGTACTATTCTTAATTTTTTAGGAACCTCCATGCTGTTCTCCAGAATGATGTCACCAATTTGCTTTCTCACCAAAAATGCAAAGGGGTTACCTTTTCCCACATTCTCACCAACACCTGTTGTTTCTTCTGTTATTGAATTCAGCCATTCTGACTGGTATGAGACGGTATGTCACTGTGCTTTTGATCTGTATTTCCCTGATGATAAGTAATTTTGAGCATTTTTTCATGTTTCTATTAGGCACCTGGATGTCTTCTTTGGAGAAATGTCTATTCTAGACTTATGCTCATTTCTTAACTGGATTAATTAATTTATAGGTGTTTAGTTTGATAAATTCTTTGTAGATTTTGGATGCTAATCCTTTACCATATACATCATTTCAAATATCTTCTCCCATTCCATAGGCTGCCTTTTAGTTTTGTTGATGGTTTACTTTGATGTGCATAAGCTTTTAATCTTGATGAAGTCCCAATAGTTCATTTTTGCTTTTGTTTCTCTTGTGTCTGGTAACATGTTTATTAAGAAGTTACTATGGCTGAGGTCAAAGAGGTTACTGCCTTTGTTCTCTTCTAGGATTTTGATGAATTCCTGTCTCATACTTAGTTCTTTTATTTTGAATTAATTTTTGCGTATGGTGTAAGAAAATTGTCCAGTTTTATTTTTCTGCATGTTGCTCTCCATTTTTCTCAACACCACTTGATGAACAGACTTTCTTTTTTCCTGCTTTGTTGAAGATTAGTTGACCATATAGTTCTGGGTCCATTATGGGTTCTCTACCTTGTTGCATTAATCTATCTGTCTCTTTCTGTGCCAGTACCATACTGTCCATACTGATTACAGCTTTGTAATACAGCTTTAAGTACAGAATCGGGATGCCTCCAGGCTTGATTTTCTTTATCAACATTAATTTAGCTATTCAGGGTCTTTTCTGGCTCCATACAAATTTTAGAACACAACTCTATACGTTCCATGCCAAAACCTATAAAACTTAATGTTAGAGGAAAAATCTAATGGTGACTGTTTCTGTAATCATAATCACTAGTAGCAGGTACATCTTCCACATTGTCCAGGAATAATACTCATACTCCCAGTATTATCACCTGTTCCAGTTTTTAATTTTTTTCATATTAAATTTTCTGTTCTTACCCTTGCAATCTTCCTTATCTTCATTTTGAGTTATTGAATGTAAATCCTAATTATCTGAAAAATGTGTGACGTTCTCTAAGAACTTCAAACAAATTTTCTCTTACCCACCATTTGTATCCATGTCTATGTATGTATGTATGTATGTATGTATGTATTTATATTCATTCACTCATTCATTCATTGTTTATTTTTTTAATTTTATTCATTTTTAAAAATTTTTTATTTCTTTTCAGCATAACCATATTCATTATTTTTGCACCACACCCAGTGTTCCATGCAATCCGTGCCCTCTCTAATACCCACCTTCTTTTTACTACATCTGCATCATTGAGGTGAATGCCCAGTAGTGCAATTGCTGGGTCATAGGGTAGCTCTATTTTTAACTTTTTGAGGAACCTCCACACTGTTTTTCAAAGTGGCTGTACCAACTTGCATTCCCACCAAAAGTGTTTGGGAGTTCCCCTTTCTCCACAACCTCTCCAACATTTCTTGTTTCTTGTGAAAAAAAAGCACTTATACCCCAGTGATCATAGCAGTAATGTCCACAATTGCCAAACTGTGGAAGAAGCCAAGATCTCTTTCAACAGACGAATGTACAAGGAAGATGTGGTCTTCCTTGTGCATAATATTCCACTGGATATCCAGTGGAATATTATGCAGCCATCAGAAAGGGTGAATACCCAACTTTTGCATCAACATAGATAGAACTGGAGAAGATTTTGCTAAATGAAATAAGTCAAACAGAGAAAGACAATTATAATATGGTTTGATGTATTTGTGGAACATAAGGAATAACATGGAGATCATTAGGAGAATGTCTTAGGGAAAAGTGAAGTGGGAGGAAATCAGAGGGGGAGATGAACCTTGAGAGACTGTTGACTCTGAGAAATGAACTGAGGGTTTTAGAGGGGACATGGAAGGGGGAATGTGTGAGCCTGGTGATGGGTATTAAGGAGGGCATATATTGCATGGATCACTGGGTGTCATACACAAACAATGAATCATGGAACACTACATAAAAAACTAATGATGTACTGTATGATGACTAACATAATATAATTTAAAATTATAATTGATTAATTAATTAAAATAATGAAATGAGAAGAGTAATTAATATATCTTTTCCAAAGAAGACACACAAGTAGCAACAATACCTGGAAATTTACTCAAATTATCTAATATTTCAGATTTGAAAATTAAAACCATGATATCAACTGACATCCATTAGTGGCTTTCATTAAGAAGACAAGAGATAACAAGTGTCACCTAAATTGTGGTACAATGGGAAACCTTGTTCACTGTTGGTTGAAATATAAATTGGTGCAGTCATTATAGAAAATAATTTATAGGTTCCTCAAAGAATTAAAACTGAGCTAGTATATGATGTAGCAATTGGAGGTTACAGCATGGTTGGAGTCATGGATCAAACCAGGCCCTGACTTGTGTCTCCTTTAAAGTCCGGATGCCTTGATAAGGGGTTAAGGACAGGAAAGTTGAGTAACACTGAGAAAGGGTCTGTGCTATGTGTCGTCCGCTTGCCTATGTGACTTCCCACACGCTCTCCCTACAGAAGGGAACAATGTGGTTAGGGTTATGAATTCTTAGTTGGTCCTCATTGTTCCTCTACTTCGCATAACCTACTCCCTGGTTGATTGTCTTGCATCAACAGTAGCTAATGGCATTAGCCATGACTACCTGGCATCATGAGATTTGTTTGTAGTTAATGTAAACTTGTTATAGGAACTTACAGTTATCTGACTAGATACTGATGTATTATTCCTCCTATTGTGGTCTGCCTTATAAATGCTTATAAGATGTGGAATAAAATTGGCACTGTTGGACATCCTCCTCAATGCTCCTCCTGCCCCCATCTCTTTGTCTCTTAATTTCTTTACACCATCCTCTTACCCTCATGTTCCTGGTTGATTTGTCGCTCTGGCCACGACAAGCAATCCTGCTTTTGGGTATATAACCAAAGTAAAAAAAAATCAGGGTATCAAAGTGATACTTGCACAATAATGTGAATGCAGTTAATGCAACTGAATTATATATATTTTTATTTATTCATTTTTTATTATCTCAATTTAGTCATTATATAATTATTTTTAATGAGGGGTATAAGGTGTCATTGTACGAAGAACTTGAAACATATCCCATGGGCATACAAAATCTATACCCACATTTAGAACAATTTCTTCTGAAGAAAAACTGAGGACTGATTGAACAGTTTCTGCAAATCGAAAAATAAAGGGATCATGTAGATTTTGTTCATGACAGTAATATTCATAATAGCAATGATATGAAAACAATTTAAATACCCAAATACCCATGAATGTAATGAATGGGCAAAAAAAATGGTATATGTATATACAATGGAATATTATTTAGCCATAAAAAAGAAATTCTGCCAGTTGTTACATGAAGTGACCCTGAAACCACTATGATAAGTCAGACAGAGAAAAACAAGTGTTGTATGATATTACACATGTGGAATCTAAAAAGGTTAGAATTGCAGAAACAGAATAGAATGATGATTGCTCAGGACTGGGGTGTGGGAGAAATGAGATATTGGTCAAAATGTACAGGCTCCCACTTATAAGTTCTGAAGAGAATGTGTAACATGATGACTCTAGTTAATAATATATTGTATATTTGAAAATGGCTAAGAGAGCAGATCTTAATATTCTCACTACACACAAAAAATGATAAATAAGTAAAATGGTGGAGATATTAACTATTGTAATCATTTTGCAAATATACATGTAACACGTTTTTCATCTTAAATTTATAGTTTTATGTCAATTATGTATCAATAAACCATTTTTTATTAAGGTTAGCAGGCAAGGTAAAATACGCCACAAAATATATAAGAAATGTTATATTATATGAAGCAAGTTCTATTTTTATTATAAAATTCAGTACTATCATTAAGATAGCAAAATTTTCCCAAATGTAGTGAAGCAATTAATTTGAAATTTACATGTAATGCCAATCATTCTTGGGCAGTTACTTAATTTTTTTTCCTGAAAACCGAGAATAGCATATAGCAAACATTAAATATAAAAAATCCAATCCTCAATTAAATCTTATTGTAGCATATTTTACAGAAATGCTAGGTATCCTAAATGACAAACTTTATTTGCTGAACGGCCTGCATTGATGATTTTAAGGGTACATTTGTGAGAAAGGATCATTGAGTAGCTTTGCTCTTTGCACTAGTCTTTCTAGAGTCCTCTAGTGTAATTAAACCCTTGTTTTAACAAACATGATACTTCATATTTCACTCATCCATTCAGAAGGGCTTCACTGAAAATGGTGGTTTCTAATGGTTTGGAGGAGAAGATAATGGGGATTTAATGTTTAATGGTTATAATTTCAATTTTTCTAGGTGAAACAAATTCTGGAGATGTGTGGTGCTTATGGTCTGCATAAAAATGTGAATGTAGTTAATGCCACTGAATTATACAATTATTTTAATGGGGGGATATAAGGTAGCAGGCTAGGAAGAACTTGAAATCATATCCCATAGACATACAAAATTTATACCTACATTTAGAGCAATTTCTCCTGAAGAAACACTAAAGGCTGATTGAACAGTTTTTGCACAATAAAGGATAAAGGATCCCATCAAGAATGGCAAGAGAGATGGAATAACCATAATGATGGAAGCATCACCTCTGATGCTCAGACTTCACTGGGGAGAGAAAACATTGAGGGGGAAAAAAGGACATGCCTGGGTGGCTCAGTCATTAAGGTTCTTCTTTCAGCTTGAGTCATCCTGGGGTCCTAGGATTAAGTCCTGAATCACGTTCCCTGTTCAGTGGGGAGTCTGCTTCTCTCTCTCCTTATGTCTGCTGCTCGCCTTGCTTGTGCCAAATAAATTAATAAAACCTTAGAAAACAAAACAAAATAATTAAAATGCACAAAGTCACTTGCCCTGAGGCACAGAAAAGCCTCAGCTTAAAGGGAAACTAGACTAGAAGTGAAGGATACCCATTCATTAACCCTAACATTTCTAGCGCTTCTCCACTAGCATTTCCAAGTGATGGAAGAACTGCTGAAACTCTCTATGGGGTCAGAGAATTTGTCAAATGCCACTGTTTATGTTCTCCCTCGATCTTCATAAATCAGATAGGAGCAGGAGTTGAGAATTTTACTTTTCCTAGTTCCTCAGCAAGCCCAGAGCCCCTAGCCCACCAGCCACTCACCCAAGTTGGCACACCCAGCTGCACCAAACCAAGCTCCAGCTATTATACAAAGGTGGTCCCAGAGTGGCACAAACCAGGACACATCTGCCTACATTCACTACAGCTCATCCCATCTTGCCAAAGAAGCACAAGTCCATAGCATTCCAGGACACCCACCCCATGCTTCTTCCAGCTCAAGCCATGCTGCTAGGGTACTCTCTGCACAATGCACCCTGTTACCCCTAACCCATGCCTACTTCATTTCCAACTGTGATATCAGGGCATCTGTTGCATGGAGCACCAGGACTATGACCTATGAACCATTACCTGAGGACACCATGAGCCATATGTGCTTTATCTCCAGCCATCTCACCAAGGTACCCCTGGAGGGAGCACCATGGGACACACCAGCATGCACCCACATCAGCTCTAACCATCCCACTAGGGCACAATCTACGAAACACATTTGGAACACCCTGCCTATACCCATGATAGCTCTTTCTGTTCTTAACAGGGAAAACCCCTGTGCAGAGTGACACAGGAATAATTTGGGTCACACACCCTGGAGCTCCAGACATCCCACTAGAGTGGCACCCCATTGCAAAGTGCTTAGGGGCCCACAGCCCAAACCTGTTGCAGCTCCATCCAGCCAAATTTGCCAGGCGCAGTTAGTCTGAACACAGAATGTTCCTATACAAAGCCACTCTTTCAAAATTAAGAGAGGTAACTTTAACCTAAGTCAAACAAATAAATGCATAAAATCAAGCAAATTAAGGAGATAGAAGAATATGCTCCAAAAGAAAGAACAAGAGAAAACTTCAAAGGAAAAAAAAAAAAAAAAACCTCAGTGAAATTGAGACAAGCAGTTACATGGCAAAAAGTTGGAAATAGGGGACAAGATGGCGGGGAAGTAGGAGGAGGCGCCTTTTAAACCTGTACCCTAAAGTGAGCTGATTACCTACCAAAGAATTCCGGATCACCCATGAAATCAGCCTGAGGTCAGAATTATACACATGTGGATCTCTACAGGGGCAGAAGACGTCAGTGGGCAGGTAAAGTGGAGTGGGAATGGCGAACTGATATTGGAAGATAAACAAAAGGGGGAGGGAGCCACCAGAGGCGACCCGTTGGAAAGTAATACCCCTAATACTAGTGAGAGTGCCCTGCGTCTGGGGACCAGCATTAACTTGGAGACTGGTTGAAAGCACTTCAAAAGAGCAAAGGATCACGGGGTGGGGGGGAGGAAATTGTGGGAATCCGGATGGCTAGGGGCAGGGGATTAAGTCCTTGGTCCCAGGACAGCCTCCCCTGGCGCTGAGCCAGAGAGAGTACAGCAGAGAAACGAAGTCTTGATCCCTAAGCCACCAGCACACCCAAGAATGCATGGGGTCTGGCTCCTGTGAGGGGCTGGGAGCCACGCCAGATGGCTGAACATGTGAGCCCTGCTATACAGCCTGAGATGTGCACGCCCCTCATCCTCCCCTGAGAGAGGTACACAAAGACCCAGCCAGCACTTTGACCCGTGCCATTGTTTCAGAGCCTAAGATGGGCGCCCCAAACTCTCCCCTGAGAGGGGTGCACGAAGGCCCAGCCTGGTGCTTTCAGACCTGAGCCCCGTTCTCAGAGCCTGAAAAGCGTGCGCGACCCACAGCCTCCCCTGAAAGAGGTGCTCACAAGCCATGCACTTTTAGACCCAGATAGAATAGGCACTCCCAGCCTGGGCCAGCAGGTAATACTCAGTGTGCAATTGCTGCTTGGAACATTTCTGGTGGTCTGGAGCTGCCCAGACAGCCCCTGCTGCCATGGTTTTGGGTACAAACAAAAGATCCTGCATCCCCAGGGACCCAGACTTAAAACCTGCAATGCCAGTGGCCAAGGGAGAACTTATTTCGGCTCTGCAGCCAGACTAAGGCTTCTCTCTGAGAGGGTGGTCAGGGTGCAGTTTGTTTTCCTCTAAAACTACAAAAACCATCAAAAGTGGTCAAGGTGAGAGAAAAAAAAAAAGTGAACAAACATAAAAATGGCTAGAGAACAAAAGCCTGAAAAAAAACAGTTTCCTCAGAGCCCACTCCCTTGAGGGGGGTGAGGGGACTTAACTCAGGGAATATCATTGACTGAAAATCCACGTAGCAGGCCCGTCCCCCAGAAAAACAACTAAGAAAAAAAAAAAAAAAAGACTACAAGAGAACAACTACCACTACTTCATAGGACAAGTTTTATTTTTAACTCATTCCCACTATTTTGGTTCATTTTTATTATATAGATAATTTTTTAACCTATTTACCATCACAGTGAGATGCCCAGTACATCAAATTCCATAATAACCTTCTAAGCTGAACTTTTTGATACATACACCTGTGTTTTACTTCCGGATTTCAATTTTTTGAATTTATTTTTTTTTATTTTAGTTTAGTTCAGTCTGGTTTATTCCTTTATATTTTTATTTTCTAATATTCATATGGAGTTAAACTTCAAAATTATCCCCTTTCCCCAATCAATACTACCCCATAGGTAAACCAATTTTTAATCCCCCTTTATCTTAGGAAAGTTGAGTCCTTCAACAAAGATATCAAGACACAACAAAGAAGCCAGGAAGAATCAAAACAACCTTCCTCGCCCAAACTGAGAATTTATAACCACTCTTCCATCTTTTTTTCCTACCATCGTTTCTGTGATTTTGTGTTTCTCCTGATAGTATATAAATCTTACACTTGGGGTTCTTTTTCAAGAGGTTTTACTTTTATTTGCATTTTTTTTTCTCATGTCATATACTTTTATTAGTCTTTGTGTTTGTCTGTTTTTGTTTGTGTTCTTCATAAACCTTACATTGGGGCCCATTTAGGCTGAACCTTCTCTTTCATCTTCCCTTTTTTCTTCTGTCTCTCTCTCTCTTTCCTTTTTTTTCTTTTTCTTTTCTTTGTCTATCGTATGGGTGGGGAATCCTGATTACGCAGAAGTGTGACAAGGTGCACCTTGACTGCACCACGGTCAATTCATCCAGATACATCCATTCAGTCATCGCACACAAAAATGACTAGGAGGAGGAATGCCCAACAGAAGAAAAATACAGAGGATGGACCTTCTGCAACAGAGCTAACAGCTATCAACATAGACAATATGTTGGAAAGAGAATTCGGGCTAACAATAATCCAGGCAATAGCTAGGTTGGAGAAAGCCATGGATAACAAATGGAATTGATTAGGGCCAAACTAAAAGCGAATAGAGATGATGTTCGCAATGTTAGGGCTGAGCTGAAAGCTACCAGGGATGAGGATCACAATGCTCTCAAAGCATTCAAATCTAATCTAAACTCTCTCAAAGCTAGGGTAACTGAGACAAAAGATAGAATTAGTGATCTGGAGGACAAACAGATAGAGAGAAAGAATCAGGAGGAAGCCTGGAACAAACAACAAAGAAGCCACGAAAACAGAATCAGGGAAATAAATGATGCCATGAAATGCTCCAACGTCAAAATTATTGGAATACCTGAAGGGAAGGAGAGAGAAAGAAGTCTAGAAGATATGGTGGAACAAGGTCTTCGTGAAAAATTTCGCAAACTCGCCAATGGAACCAGTGTTCATGTACTAGAGGCTGAATGGTCTCCACCCAAGATTATACATTAAAAAATAATAATAATAAAGGCACCTGGTAGTCAAATTGAGGAATCATGATTGTAGGTATAATCTCTTGAAAGCCACTAGGACAAAGAAGCTCCTTACTTACAGAGGAAAGTCCATCAGAATAACGTCAGACCTGTCCACAGAGACCTGGCAAGCCAGAAAGGGCTGGCAAGATATACTCAGGACACTAAGTGAGAAGAACATGGAGCCAAGAATACTTTACCCAGCAAGACTCACATTCAAAATGGATGGGGAGATAAAGAGTTTCCAAGATTGCCAAGGCTTAAAAGAAAATGCAAACACCAAGGCGACACTGCAGGAAATATTAGGGGGGGGGGTTATAAAAAAGGAAAAATCCTAAGAATAGCATTGAACAGAAATAAAGAGACAATCCACAGAAAGAAAGACTTCAAAGGTAACACGATGTCAATAAAAATGTATCTATCAATAATCACTCTCAATGTGAATGGCCTAAATGCGCACATAAAACAGTACAGGGTTGCAGATGGGATAAATCGACAGGACCCATCCATATGCTATCTACAAGAGATCCATTTTGAACCTAGCGATACACCCAGAATGAAAGTGAAGAAATGGAGAAGCATCTTTCATGCAAATTGGCCTCAAAAAAAGGCGGGGGTAGCGATTCTTATATCAGAAAAATTAGATTTTAAACTAAAGACTGTAGTCAGAGATACATAAGGACACTACATAATTCTTTTTTTTTATAAACATATATTTTTATCCCCAGGGGTGCAGGTCTGTGAATCACTAGGTTTACACACTTCACAGCACTCACCAAAGCACATACCCTCCCCAATGTCCATAATCCCACCCCCTTCTCACAACCTCCCTCCCCCCAGCAACCCTCAGTATATTTTGTGAGATTAAGATTCACTTATGGTTTGTCTCCCTCCCAATTCCATCTTGTTTCATTGATTCTTCTTCTACCCACTTAAGCCCCCATGTTGCATCACCACTTCCTCATATCAGGGAGATCATATGATAGTTGTCTTTCTCCGCTTGACTTATTTCGCTAAGCATGATATGCTCTAGTTCCATCCATGTTGTCGCAAATGGCAAGATTTCATTTCTGTTGATGGCTGCATAGTATTCCATTGTGTATATATACCACATCTTCTTGATCCATTCATCTGTTGATGGACATCTAGGTTCTTTCCATAGTTTGGCTATTGTGGACATTGCTGCTATAAACATTCGGGTGGACGTGCCCTGAGGATCACTACGTTTGTATCTTTAGGGTAAATACCCAATAGTGCAATTGCTGGGTCATAGGGCAGTTCTATTTTCAACATTTTGAGGAACCTCCATGCTGTTTTCCAGAGTGGCTGCACCAGCTTGCATTCCCACCAACAGTGTAGGAGTGTTCCCCTTTCTCCACATCCTCGCCAGCATCTGTCATTTCCTGACTTGTTCATTTTAGCCATTGTGACTGGTGTGAGGTGATATCTCATTGTGGTTTTGATTTGTATTTCCCTGATGCCGAGTGATATGGAGCACTTTTTCATGTTTCTGTTGGCCATCTGGATGTCTTCATTGCAGAAATGTCTGTTCATGTCCTCTGCCCATTTCTTGATTGGATTATTTGTTCTTTGGGTGTTGAGTTTGCTAAGTTCTTTATAGATTCTGGACACTAGTCCTTTATCTGATATGTCGTTTGCAAATATCTTCTCCCATTCTGTCAGTTGTCTTTTGATTTTATTAACTGTTTCCTTTGCTGTGCAAAAGCTTTTGATCTTGATGAAATCCCAATAGTACATTTTTGCCCTTGCTTCCCTTGCCTTTGGCGTTGTTCCTAGGAAGATGTTGCTGCGGCTGAGGTCGAAGAGGTTGCTGCCTGTGTTCTCCTCAAGGATTTTGATGGATTCCTTTCGCACATTGAGGTCCTTCATCCATTTTGGGTCTATTTTCGTGTGTGGTGTAAGGAAATGGTCCAATTTCATTTTTCTGCATGTGGCTGTCTAATATTCCCAGCACCATTTATTGAAGAGGCTGTCTTTTTTCCATTGGACATACCCTCCTGTTTTGTCGAAGATTAGTTGACTGTAGAGTTGAGGGTCTATTTCTGGGCTCTCTATTCTGTTCCATTGATCTATGTGTCTGTTTTTGTGCCAGTACCATGCTGTCTTGATGATGACAGCTTTGTGATAGAGCTTGAAGTCCGGAATTGTGATGCCACCAACTTTGGCTTTCTTTTTCAATAACGCTTTGGTTATTCGAGGTCTTTTCTGGTTCCATATACATTTTAGAATTATTTGTTCCATTTCTTTGAAAAAGATGGATGGTACTTTGATAGGAATTGCATTAAATGTGTAGATTGCTTTAGGTAGCATAGACATTTTCACAATATTTATTCTTCTAATCCAGGAGCATGGAACATTTTTCCATTTCTTTGTGTCTTCCTCAATTTCTTTCATGAGTATTTTATAGTTTTCTGAGTATAGACTCTGGCCTCTTTGGTTAGGTTTATTCCTAGGCATCTTATGGTTTGGGATGCAATTATAAATGGGATTGACTCCTTAATTTCTCTTTCTTCTGTCTTGTTGTTGGTGTAGAGAAATGCAACTGATTTCTGTGCATTGCTTTTATATCCTGACACTTTACTGAATTCCTTACAAGTTCTAGCAGTTTTGGAGTGGAGTCTTTGGGTTTTCCACATATAGTATCATATCATCTGTGAAGAGTTATAATTTGACTTCTTCTTTGCCGATTTGGATGCCTTTAATTTCCTTTTGTTGTCTGATTGCTGAGGCTAGGACCTCTAGTACTATGTTGAATAGCAGTGGTGATAATGGACATCCCTGCCGTGTTCCTGACCTTAGCGGAAAAGCTTTCAGTTTTTTTCCATTGAGAATGATATTTGCGGTGGGTTTTTCATAGATGGCTTTGATGATATTGAGGTATGTCCCCTCTATCCCTACACTTTGAAGAGTTTTGATCAGAAAGGGATGCTGTACTTTGTCAAATGATTTTTCAGCATTATCATATGGTTCTTGTTCTTTCTTTTATTGATGTGTTGTATCACATTGACTGATTTGCAGATGTTGAACCAACCTTGCAGCCCTGGAATAAATCCCACTAGGTCGTGGTGAATAATCCTTTTAATGTACTGTTGAATCTTGGGGCGCTTCGGTGGCTCAGTGGGTTAGGTCGCTGCCTTCTGCTCGGGTCATGATCTCAGGGTCCTGGGATCGAGTCCTGCATCGAGCTCTCTGCTCAGCGGAGAGCCTGCTTCCCTCTCTCTCTCTGCCTGCCTCTCCATCTACTTGTGATTTCTCTCTGTCAAATAAATAAATAAAATCTTAAAAAAAATATGTACTGTTGAATCCTATTGGCTAGTATTTTGGTGAGAATTTTCGCATCTGTGTTCATAAAGGATATAGCTCTCTTTTTTGATGGGATCCTTGTCTGGTTTTGGGATCAAGGTGATACTGGCCTCATAAAATGAGTTGGGAAGTTTTCCTTCCATTTCTATTTTTTGGAACAGTTTCAGGAGAATATTAATTAGGTCTTCTTTAAATGTTTGGTAGAATTCCCCTGGGAAGCCATCTGGCCCTGGGCTTTTGTTTTTTTGGAGATTTTTAATGACTGTTTCAATCTCCTTACTGGTTATGGGTCTGTTCAGGCTTTCTATTTCTTCCTGGTTCAGTTGTGGTAGTTTATATGTTTCTAGGAATGCATCCATTTCTTCCAGATTGTCAAATTTATTGGCGTAGAGTTGCTCATAGTATGTTCTTATAATCGTTTGGATTTCTTTGGTGTTAGTTGTGATCTCTCCTCTTTCATTTATGATTTTATTTATTTGGGTCCTTTCTCTTTTCTTTTTGATAATTTGGGGCAGGGGTTTATCAATGTTATTAATTCTTTCAAAGAACCAGCTCCTAGTTTCGTTGATTTGTTCTATTGTTTTTTTGGTTTCTATTTCATTGATTTCTGCTCTGATCTTTATGATTTCTCTACTCCTGATGGGCTTAGGGTTTCTTTCTTGTTCTTTCTCCAGCTCCTTTAGGTGTAGGGTTAGGTTGTGTACCTGAGACCTTTCTTGTTTCTTGAGAAAGGCTTGTACTGCTATATATTTTCCTCTCAGGACTGCCTTTATTGTGTCCCACAGATTTTGAAGTGTTGTATTTTCATTATCATTTGTTTCCATGATTTTTTCAATTCTTCTTTAATTTCCTGGTTGACCCATTCATTCTTTAGAAGGATGCTGTTTAGTCTCCATGTATTTGGGTTCTTTTCAAACTTCCTTTTGTGGTTGAGTTCTAGCTTTAGAGCATTGTGATCTGAAAATATGCAGGGAATGATCCCAATCTTTTGATACCGATTGAGTCCTGATTTAGGACCGAGGATGTGATCTAATCTGGAGAATGTTCCATGTGCACTAGAGAAGAATGTGTATTCTGTTTCTTTGCGATGAAATGTTCTGAATATATCTGTTATGTCCATCTGGTCCAGTGTGTGACACTACATAATTCTTAAACGGACTATCGACCAAGATTATCTAACAATTGTAAGTATCTATGCCCCCAGTATGGGAGCAGCCAATTACATAGAAAACTGTTCATCATAATAGGGTCATATTGATATGAATACATTAATAGTAGGAGATCTTAACACGCCTCTCTCAGAAATAGACAGATCATCGAAGCAGAAAATCAATAAAGAAACAAGAGCATTGAATGACACATTGGACCAGATGGACCTCATAGATATATACAGAACATTCCATCCTAAAACAACAGAATACTCATTCTTCTCAAGTGCACATGGAACCTTCTCAAGAATAGACCACATACTGGGTCACAAATCAGGACTCAACCACTATCAAAAGACTGAGATTCTTCCCTGCATATTCTCAGATCACAATGCTTTGAAAATGGAGCTCAATCACAAGGAAAGTTTGAAAGCAACTCAAACACCTGGAAGCTAAAGACCACTTTGCTTAAGAATGCTTGGATCAACCAGGAGATAAAAGAAGAACTGAAACAATTCATGGAAACCAATGAGAATGAAGACACTTCGT
This sequence comes from Mustela nivalis, assembly GCF_964662115.1. Lineage (NCBI taxonomy): Eukaryota > Metazoa > Chordata > Mammalia > Carnivora > Mustelidae > Mustela > Mustela nivalis. The sequence continues at coordinate 29,847,143 of NC_139022.1, forward strand.
TCCAAAACCTATGGGATACAGCCAAGGCAGTCCTAAGGGGGAAATACATAGCCATTCAAGCCTCCCTCAAAAAAATTGAAAAATCAAGAACACAGAAGCTGTCTCTACACTTTAAAGAACTGGAGAATCAACAACAAATCAAACCAACTCCACACATGAGAAGAGAAATAATCAAGATTAGAGCTGAGATCAATGAGTTAGAAACCAGAGATGAAGTAGAACGTATCAATGAAACTAGTAGCTGGTTTTTTTAAAAAGAAACTATAAGATCAATAAACCAATGGCCACACTAATCCAAAAGAAAAGAGAGAAAGCCCAAATTCATAAAATTATGAATGAGAAGGGAAAGATCACAACTAACACAAAGGATGTAAAAAGAATCATCAGAAGTTATTATCAACAGTTACATGCCAATAAGCTAAGCAACCTAGATGAAATGGACGCATTCCTGGAAAACTATAAATTCACAAAATTATACCAGGAAGAAATTGACAACCTGAATAGACTAATATCTAGTAACTAGATTGAAACAGTGTTCAAAAACCTCCCAAAAAACAAGAGCCCAGGACCTGATGGATTCCATGGGGAATTCTACCAAACTCTCAAAGAAGAAATAACACCTATTCTCCTGAAGCTGTTTCAAAAAATTGAAGCAGAAGGAAAACTTCCAGACTCTTTCTACGAAGCCAGCATTACCCTGATCCCCAAACCAGGCAAAGACCCTACCAAAAAGGAGAATATCACTGATCAGACCAATAGCACTGATGAATATGGATGCTAAGATTCTCAACAAGATACTAGCAAACAGGATCCAAGAGCACATTAAAAAGATTATCCACCATAACCAGGTAGGATTCATCCCTGGGCTACAAGGATGGTTCAACATTCACAAATCAATCAATGAGATACCACAAATTAATATGAGAAGAGAGAAGAACCACATGGTCCTCTCAATCAATGCAGAAAAAGCATTTGACAAAATTCAGCAACCGTTCCTGATTAAAACGCTTCAAAGTATAGGGATAGAGGGAACATTCCTGAACTTCATCAAATCTATCTATGAAAGACCCATAGCAAATATCATCCTCAATGGGAAAAAGCTTGCAGCCTTCTTGTTGAGATCAGGAATACGACAACGATGCCCACTCTTACCTCTCTTTTTCAACATAATATTATATGTCCTAGCAACAGCAATCAGACAACAAAGAGAAATACAAGGTATCCAAATTGGTAATGAAGAAGTCAAACTCTCTCTCTTCACATATGACATGATTCTTTACATAGAAAACCAAAAAGACTCCACCCCCAAACTACTAAAACTCATACAGCAATTCAGCAATGTGCCAGGATACAAAGTCAATGTACAGAAATCAGTGGCTTTCTTATACAATAACAATGAAAACATAAAAAGGGAAATTAGAGAATCGACTCCATTTACTATAGCACCATGAACCATAAGAACCTGGGAATAAACCTAACCAAAGAGGTAAAGAATCTGTATTCGAAGAACTACAGAACACATATGAAATAAATGGAAGAAGACACAAAAAGATGGAAGACCTTTCCTTGCTCTTGGATCTGAAGAATAAACATTGTTAAAATGTCTATCCTTCCTAGAGCAATCTATACTTTTAATGCCATTCCGATCAAAATTTTCCCAGTATTCCTCAAAGAGCTGGAGCAAATAATCCAAAAATTTGTATGAAATCAGAAGAGACCCCGAATTGCTAAGGAAATGTTGAAAAACAAAAATAAAACAGGGGGCGTCATGCTACCTGATTTCAAGCTTTACTACAAAGCTGTGATCACCAAGACAACATGGTACTGGCATAAAAAAAGACACCTAGACCAGTGGAACAGAGTTGAGAGCCCTCAACTCTATGGGCAAATAACCTCGACAAAGCAGGAAAAAATATACAGTGGAAAAAAGACAGTATCTTCAATAAATGCTGCTGGGAAAACTGGGCAGGTATATGTAGAAGAATGAAACTCCACCATTCTCTTACACTGTGCACAAAGATAAACTCAAAATGGATAAAAGACCTGAGCATCAGAGAGGAATCCATAAGAATCCTAGAGGAGAACTTAGGCAGTAATCTCTTCTATATCAACCACAGCAAGTTCTTTCAAGATATATCTCCAAAGGCAAAGGAAACAAAAGCCAAAATAAACTTTTGGGACTTCATCAAAATCAAAAGCTTCTGAACTGCAAAGGAAAGAGTCAATAAAACAAAGAGGCAACCCACGGAAAGGGGGAAGATATTTGCAAATGACAGTATAGACAAAAGGTTGATATCCAGGATCTATTAAGAACTCCTCAAACTCAACACACACAAAACAATCATATCAAAAAATGGGCAGAAGATATGAACAGATACTTCTCCAATGAAGACATACAAATGGCTATCAGACACATGAAAAAATGTTCATCTTCACTAGGCATCAGGGAGATTCAAATTAAAACCACATTGAGATATCACCTCACACCAGTTAGAATGGCCAAAATTAGCAAGACAGGAAACAACATGTGTTTTAGGGAATGTGGAGAAAGGTTAACCCTCTTATACTGTTGGTGGAAAGTTGGTTCAGCCTCTTTGGAGATCAGTGTGGAGATTTCTCAAGAAATTAAAAATAGAACTTCCCTACAATTGCACTACTGGGTATTTACTCCAAAGCTATAGATGTAGTGAAAAGAAGGACCATCTGTACCCTAATGTTTATAGCAGCAATGGCCACGGTTGCCATTGCGGTGGAAAGAACCAAGATGCCCTTCAACGGATGAATGGATAAGAAAGATGTGGTCTATATACACTATGCAGGATTATGCCTCCATCAGAAAGGACGAATACCCAACTTTTGTAGCAACATGGACGGGACTGGAAGAGATTACGCTAAGTGAAATATATCAAGCAGAGAGAGTCAATTATCATAAGGTTTTACTTATTTGTGGACCATAACAAATAGCATGGAGGACATGGGGAGTTAGAGCGGAGAAGGGAGTTGGGGGAAATTGGAAGGGGAGTTGAACCATGAGAGACTACAGACCCTGAAAAATAATCTGAGGGTTTTGCAGGGGCAGGGGTGGGAGGTCAGGGTACCAGGTGGTGGGTATTATAGAGGGCACAGATTGCGTGGAGCACTGGGTGTGGTGCAAAAACAGTGAATACTGTTATGCTGAAAATAAATAAAAAATAAATTTTAAAAAGTTGGAAATAATTATCTTACAAACAAAATTTAAAGGAGTTTGTCATCACTAAAAGAGTCTTACAAGAAATTTAAATGAACAGTTTAAGTGGAAAGAAAAGGTTAAGCTAGAGGTAAGAAAATTATGGGAAAAAAAACTTTAGAGGTAAACACAAACATATATTAAAGGTACTAGACAAATTACTTAAAAGCAAGTATGAAGGTTAAACACAAAGGTAATAAGTCAATTATATTTACAAAAATTAATCAAGGGATATGCAAAATGAAAAGATGTAAGATTTGACATCATACACATAAAAAATTAAGAAGTAAAAATTTAGTGCCTTTAAGATGTGTTTAAACTTAGGTGACCATCAACTTAATATAGAATGCTATACAGAAAGTGCACAAGAAAACAGTGCCCTTGAATAAAATATACAGACATATACAGAACATCCATGCAAAAACAGCAGAATACACATTTTTTCCATCTAAAACATTTTTCAAGATGGTTCTCATGTTATTCCACAAAGGAAGTCTGAATAAATTTAAGACAATTGAAATTAATGAAGCACATTTTCTCACCACAGTGACTTGAAACAAAAACAGTTAATTACAAAATCAATCTGTAAATAATATAAACATATGAATGCTAGACAACATGCTTCTAAACAACCAATAAGTCAATCAAAAATAGAAGAAAATCAACAAAAGAAAAACCAAAACAAAACATGGTGACAGATGAAAACAAAAATGTGATGGTTTAAAAATCTTTGACAAAAGAGATTGGAGGGAAGATTGTTGTAGAGTAGGAGGACACTAGGTTCATCTCCTGTGATATCTATAATATCATCTTAATTAACCTAGAAATCAAACTGAAGACTCATAGAACAACTCCACAACTAAAGGGAGAAAGTGACCACATGAAAGAAGGTAGGAATTGCAGAGACTTGGTTTAGAGGAGAAACAAACCACAGCTTTACAGAGGGGAGGGAGCTGTGGTTGGAGGGAAAGGCAGAAGAGAGTAGAGAACACTCCCTTTCAGAGAGTTCTGCACAGCTGTGTCATCTGACCAGTTGTCTGCAAAGTCTCTCCTTGACCACTGTGGGCAGTGTTTGATTGCTGACTTGAATCTTTAGAGTTTTAAATCGATTTTCTCTGGTATCCTTGTGAAAAGCAGACATCTAGATCCAGGAGGCATATAAAACTCCCATCAAAATCAACTAAAGCCAGACAACATTAAGAAATATAGTAATTAAATTACAAAATACAATGATAAAATCTTAAAAGCAGCAAGACAAAATAATTCCTACCTTATAAGAGAAAACTCATAAGGCTACCTGGAGATTTCTAGGTGCTCATTGCATGGAAAGACCAAAAATGAGACTGACAAGAAAGCATCAGAGAAAATCTCCTGAAATGACAAAACAAGTAATCAAATGGCACTAAATATATATATCTACCAATAATTACTTTAAATGCAAATGGACTAAATGCTCTAATCAAAAGACATAGGGTGTAAGAATGAATGAAAAAGCAAGAGTATCTATATACTGCATACAAGAAACTCATTTTAGACCTAAAGGCTCCTGCAGATTGAAAGTGAGGGGACAAAGAAACACTAATCAAAAAACGGATGTCAAAAGAAAACCAAAGTACCATTATTTCTACCGGACACTAGATGTTAAAACAAAGACTGTAACAATAGCTAGAGAAGGCAGTATACAATAGCAAAGTTGACTATTCAAGAAGATCTAACAGTTATACATATTTATGCCCCAAACTTGGGAGCACCCAAATATATAAATCAGTTAATAATAAACAAAGAAACTCATTGATAATAATAGAACAGTAGTAGGCAAATTTAACACCCCATTTATGTCAATGGACAAATCATCTAAACAAAAAATCAACAAGGACACAGTGGTATTGGATGACACACTGGACCAGATGGGCTTGACAGATATATTCAGAACCTTCCATCCTCAAGCAGCATAATACACATTCTTTACCAGTGTCCATGAGACATTCTCCAAAATAGATCTGGCCTCAACAAGGACAAACAGATTGAAATCATACCATGTGTATTTTCTAACCACAGCACTATGAAGCTTGAAGTCAATCACAAGAAAATTTTGGAAAAAATACAGATACTTGAAGTTTAAAAAGCATGCTGCTGAAGAATGAATGGGTTAACCAGGATATTAAAGAAAGAAATTTAAAAAAATACATGGAAACAAATGAAAATGAAAACATGATGGTCTAATTCATTTGGGATGCAAAGAAAGTGGTCATTAGAGGAAAGTATACATCAGTAGAGACCTACCTCAAGAAGCAAGAAAAACTTCAAATAAACAACCTAAACTTACATCTATAGGAGCCAGAAAAAGAACAACAGACAAAGTCTAAAGCCCACAGAATAAAATAAATAATATTATAACAGAAAAAAGCAATAAACAACGACAAAAAAACAGTACAACACATCATGGAACCTAGTAGCAGATTATTTGAAAAAAATAATAAAATTTATAATTGTGTAGTCAGAATAATCAAAAAGAAAAGAGAAAGTACCCAAATAAATAAAATCATAACTGAGAGAGGAGAAATAACAACCAATACCACAGAAATACAAGCAATATAAAATTTATATACCAACAAATTGGACAACATAGAAAAAATGGATAAATTACTAGAGAATATAAGCCAAAAATGAAACAGAAAGAAATATAAAACCTGAATGGACCTATAGCCAGCAAAAAGTTGAATCAGTAGTCAAAAATCTCCCAATAAATAGAAATCCAGGACCAAAGAGCTTCACAGGTGAATTCTACCATACATATAAAGAAGTTAATGTCTATTCATCTCACGCTATTCCAAAAAATTGGAAAAGAATAAAAGGAATCTCCCTGATGCCTAGTGAAGATGAAAATTTTTTCATGTGTCTGATAGCTATTTGTATGTCTTCATTGGACAAGTGTCTGTTCATATCTTCTGCCCATTTTTTGATATGATTGTCTGTTTTGTGTGTGTTGAATTTGAGGAGTTCTTGATAGATCCTGGATATCAACCTTTTGTCTATACTGTCATTTGCAACTATCTTCTCCCATTCCGTGGGTTGCCTCTTTGTTTTCTCGACTGTTTTCTTTGCTGTTCAGAAGCTTTTGATTTTGATGAAGTCCCAAAAGTTTATTTTGGGTTTTGTTTCCTTTGCCTTTGGAGACATATCTTGAAAAAAGTTGCTGTGGCTGATATCAAATAGATTACTGCCTATGTTCTCCTCTAGGATTCTGATGGATTCCTGTCTGACATTGAGGTCTTTTATCCATTTTGAGTTTATCTTTGTGCACAGTGTAAGAGAATGGTCGAGTTTCATTCTTCTACATATAGCTGCCCAGTTTTCCCAGCACCATTTATTGAAGAGACTGTCTTTTTTCCATTGTATATTTTTTCCTGCTTTGTCGAAGATTATTTGCCCATAGAATAGAGGGTCCATTTCTGTGTTCTCTTCCCTGTTCCACTGGTCTAGGTGTCTTTTTTTATGCCAGTACCATGTCTTGGTGATCACAGCTTTGTAGTAAAGCTTGATATCAGGTAACGTGATGCCCCCAGTTTTAAACCACATTGAGATATCACCTTACACCAGTTAGAATGGTCAAAATTAACAAGACAGGAAACAACATGTGTTGGAGGGGATGTGGAGAAAGGGTAACCCTCTTACACTGTAGGTGGGAATGCAAGTTGGTGAGGCCTCTTTGGAGAACAGTGTAGAGATTCCTCAAGAAATTAAAAATAGAATTTCCCTATGACCTTTGCAATTGCACTCCTGGGTATTTACCCTAAAGATACAGATGTAGTGAAAAGAAGGGCCATCTGTATCCCAATGTTTATAGCAGCAATGGCCACAGTCGCCAAACTGTGGAAAGAACCAAGATGCCCTTCAATGGACGAATGGATAAGGAAGATGTGGTCCACATACACTATGGAGTATTATGCCTCCATCAAAAAAAAATGAACACCCAACTTTTGTAGCAACATGGACGGGACTGGAAGAGATTATGCTGAGTGAAATCAGTCAAGCAGAGAGAGTCAATTATCATATGGTTTCACTTATTTGTGGAGTATAACAAATAGCATGGAGGACATGGGGAGTTAGAGAGGAGAAGGGAGTTGGGGGAAATTGGAAGGGGAGGTAAACCATGAGAGACTATGGACTCTATAAAATAATCTGAGGGGTTTAAAGGGGCAGGGGGGTGGGAGGTTGGGGTACCAGGTGGTGGGTATTATAGAGGGCATCAATTGCATGGAGCACTGGGTGTGGTGAAAAAATAATGAATACTGTTATGCTGAAAATAAATAAAAAATAAATTTAAAAAAATTAAAGGAAAACTTGCAAATTAATTCTGTAAGGCCAGCATTACCCTTATTTAATAACAGATAAGGACTCTTCTGGGAAAAAAAAACTACAGGTCAATATTAACATGAATGCAAAAACTATCAACAAAACACTATCAAATCAAATTCAACAGTACATTTACAGAATCATTCACTTTGATCAAGTGGGATTTATTCCTGGTCTGCAAGGGTGGTTCAATATTCACAAATCAATCAATGTGATATACCACATTAATAACAAAAAGGATAAGGACCAAATAGTCCTTCCAGTAGATGCAGAACAAACCATCACAAACTACAACATTTATTCATGATAAAAACCCTCAACAAAGTAGGGTTAGAGAAAACACACCTCAACATCATAAAGGCTTTGTAACAAAAACCCACAGCTGATATCATACTCAATAAAGGAAAATTGAATGCATTTCTACAGTCAGTGAAAAGACAGGGTGTCCACACTCGCCATCACTTAACATAGTACTGGAATTCCTAGTCTCAATAATCAAACTACAAAAAGAAATAAAAAGAATCCAAATTGACAAGAAAGAAGTCAAATGTTCAGTATTTGCAGGTGATATGATAATCTATACAGAAAACCAAGAGGCTCCACCCCAAAATTGCTAGAATTAATACATAAATTCTGTAAAGTCACAGGATACAATATCAACATACAAAAATCTGTTGCATTTCCTTACATCAATAATGAGCCAGCAGAAAAAAAAATCAAGGAATCAATGTCATTTAAAATTGCACAATAACCCATTAGCTACCTAGGAATAAATGAACCAGAGGTAAAAGAGCTATACTCAGAAAACTGTATAACATTTAGGGATCAGAAGAACAAATGTTCTGAAAATATCTATACTACAGAAAGCAATCTACATATTTGATAGGAATACAATCCCTATCAAAATGTCACCAGCATTTTTCACAGAGCTAGAACAATCCTAAAATTTGTATAGGACCACAAAAAAAAAAAAAAAAAAAAAAAAAAAAAAAAAAAAAAAAAAAAAAAACCTGACTGGCAAAACAATCTTTAAAAAGTAAAACAGGGGCACCACGGTGGTTCAGTTGGTTAAGCATCTGCCTTTGGCTTAGGTCAGTATCCCAGAGTTTCAGTATTGAGCCCCACATTGCTGAGCAGGGAGTCTGCTTCTCCCTCTGCCCTTCATCCTACTTGTTCTCTTTCTCTTTCTCTTTCACAAATAAAATCCTTGTAAAAAAAAAAAAAAAGGAAAAAAGAAAAACAAAGCTGGAACATCACAATTCCAGACTTTGACTTATATTACAAAACTGTACTGATCAAAAACATATGGTACTGCCACAAAAACAGACACATAGATCAATGGAGCAGAATGGAAAACCCAGAAATGAATCCACAACTAAATGGTCAATTTATCTTTGACAAAGAGGAAATGATATCTGATGGGGAAAAAGTCCCTTCAACAAATGGTCCTGGGAAAACTGGACAGCAACATTTAAAAGAATGAAATTGGACCACTTTCTTACACCAGGCATAGAAATAAATTCAAAGTGGATGAGAAAGGAAACCATGAGGATCCTGGAGGAGAACACCTCTTTGAGATAAACTGTAGCAACTTCTTACTAGATACATCTCCTGAAACAAAAGAAACAAAAGTGAAAATAAACTACTGGGACTTCATCCAAATAAAAGCTTCTGCACAACAAAGGAAATAATCAACAAAACTAAAAGGTAACCTACAAAATGGGAGAAGAAATTTGCAAATTATAAATCTGATAATGGGTCAGTGTCCAAAATATATAAAGAACATATAAAACTCAACACCCAGTAAATAAATAATCCAGTTAAAAAATGGACAGAAGATATAAAAATATTTTTTTTCCCAAGAAGATAGAGATGGCTAGTAGACACATGAAAAGATGCTCAACATCATTCATCATCAGGGATATACAAATGAAAACGTAATGAGAACTCATACAGCAATTCAGTAATGTGGCAGGATACAAAGTCAATGTACAGAAATCAGTTGCTTTTTTATATACTGACAACGAAAACACAGAAAGGGAAATTAGAGAATTGAATCCATTTAGTTAGCACCAAGAACCATAAGATACCTAAAAATAAACCTAACCAAAGAGATAAAGGATCTGTACTTGAGGAACTACAGAACACTCATGAAAGAAATCAAAGAAGATACAGAAGATGGAAGACCATTCCATGCTATTGGATTGGAAGAATACACATTGTTAAAATGTATATACTGCCTAGAGCAATCTATACTTTTAATGCCATTCCAATCAAAATCCCACGGGTAGTTTTCAAAGAGCTAAAGCAAACAATCCTAAAATGTGTATGGAATCAGAAGAGTCCCCAAATTTTTAGGAAATGTTGAAAAAGAAAAACAAAACTGGTGGCATCATGTTATCTGATTTCAAGCTTTATTACAAAGCTGTGATCACCAAGACAGCATGGTACTGGCATAAAAACAGACACATTGACCAGTGGAACAGAGTAGAGAACCCAGATATGGACCCTCAAATCTATGGTCAAATAATGTTTGACAAAGCAGGAAAAAATATACAGTGGAAAAAGACAGTCTCTTCAATAAATGGTGCTGGGAAAACTGGACAGCTATATGTAGTAGAATGAAACTCAAACATTCTCTTACATCGTACACAAAGATAAACTCAAAATGGATAAAAGACCTCAACATGAGACAGGAATCCATGAGGAGAATCCTGAGACAGGAATCCATGAGGAGAACATAGGCAGTAACCTCTTTGATATCAGCCACAGCAACTTCTTTCAAGATATGTCTCCAAAGGCAAAGGAAACAAAAGCGAAAATGAACTTTTGGGACTTCATAGAGATCAAAAACTTCTGCACAGCAAAGGAAACGGTCAACAATAAAAAAGGGGCAACCCACTGAATGGGAGAAGATATTTGCAAATGACAGTACAGACAAAAGGTTGATATCAAGGATCTATAATGAACTCCTCAAACTCAACACATACAAAACAGACAATCTTATCAAAAAATGGGCAGAAGATATGGACAGACACTTCTCCAATAAAGACATACAAATGGCTATCAGACACATGAAAAAATGTTCATCATCACTACCCATCAGGGAGATTCAAATTAAAACCATACTGAGATACCACCTTACACCAGTTAGAATGGCCAAAATTAGCAAGTCAGGAAACAACGTGTGTTGGAGAGAATGTGGAGAAAGGGGAACCCTGTTACACTGTTGGAGGGAATGCAAGTTGGTGCAGCCTCTTTGGAGAACATTGTGGAGCAAAACAAATAAAAATAGAGGAGATAAAGAGGCAAATAAGAGACAGATTCTTAACTATAGAGAATAAAGTCATGGTTACTGGTGATGAGGTGGGCAGTTGAACGGGTTACAGAGGTAATGGGTATTAAGTAGGGCATTGGTAATGAACACTGGGTGTTGTATGTAAGTTATGAATCACAAAATTATACACCTGAATGTAATATTACACTGTATGTTAACTACCTTAAATATAAGTAAAAACTTGGAAAAATTACAGTCTTTCAAAATTGAATATGAAGAAACACAATATGTGAACAGACTGATTGATAGTAATGAACATGAACTGGCAATCAAAAACTCAGAAAACAAAATTCAGGACAAGCTGGTTTCACAGGTGAATTCTACCAAACATTCAAGGATAATTTCAACCTATTCTTCTCAAACTACTTCAATAAATAGAAGAGGAAGAAAAATGTCCAAATTCATTGTGCAAGTCCAGCATTACTCTGATATCAAAGCCAGTCAAAATTAAAGGCCAATATTCCTTATGAATATTGATGCAAAAATTATGATCACAATATTAAAAATAGAATTCTATTTACATTAAAAAATCATTCTCACCATTATAAAGTATGATTTATTTACAGATGCAATTGTGGTTTGAAGACACAAATCAATAAATGTGATAAGTCAAAATAAAGAGGATGTTAGCCATATGATCTTCTCAATAGATGTAGAGAAAAATATTTGAGGAAATACAGCATTCATCCATGTAAAAACTCTCAACAAATTCAGTTTTGAGGAGCATGCCTCCACATAAAATGGTCACATTTGAAAAATCCATGGTTAACAAAATACTCAATGGTGAAAAACTGAGATCTTTTCCTCTCTGATCAGGAAAAGACAAAGATGTTCATTTTCACCTCTTTCATTTAACATAATCCCGGAAATTCTAGCCACAGCAAACAAGTAGAAGAAATAAAAAGCATCCAAATTGGTAAGGAAGAAGTAAAATTGTCACCCTATAAAGATGACATGTTTCTGTATATAAAAACCCTAAAGACTCCAACAAAACATTATTAGAACAGGTAAATAAATTCAGTAAAGTTCAGAATGTAAAAGTTATAGAAATGTTTTATTTCTATACAGTAATAACAAAGTAACAGAAAGAAAAAATAAGAAAGCAATCACATTTATAGTCACACCAAACTATCTAGGAATTTTTAAAAATATTTTATTCATTTTGAGAGACAGAGAGAGAACATGGGAAGGTACAGAGGGATAATCAGGCTCCCTGACTGACACAGGGTTCAGTCCCAAGACCCCAAGATCATAACCTGAGCTGAAGGCAGATGCTTAACTGACAGAGCCACCTGTATACCCCAATCTAAAAATAAATTTACCAACAAAGTGAATGACCTATACTCTGAAAAATATAAAACATAGATGACAGAAATTGAGGATGACACAAATGACATATTTCATGTTAAAGGGCTGAAATAATTAATATTGTTAAAATGTCCATAGAACCCAAAGCAATATACATATTCAATTCAATACCCATCAAATTCATTTTTCACAGAACTAGAACAATTCATTCTCAGATTTATGTGGACCAACAAAAGACTTCAAACAGCCAGATCAATCTGAACAGAGAACAAAGCTGGAGAATTCACAATCCCAGATTTGATGCTATACTACAAAGCCATAGTAACCAGAACAATATGGTAGTGGAACAAAAAATAGACATATAGATCAAGAGAACAATATAGGGATCCCAGAAATAAACTCACATCTATGACAAAAGAAGCAAAATAAAGAATGGACGAAAAAGAGTCTTTTCTATAAATGGTGCTGGGAAAACTGATCAACTAAATGCAAAGGAATGAAACTGGGCTACTTTCTTGCACCATACTCTAAAATAAACTCAAAATGGATTAAAGACCTAAATGTGAGATGAGTAACCATAGGTATCTAAAAGTTGTAATCTCTTGAACATCAGCCTTAGCAACATATTTTTGGATGTGTCCTCAAGCAAGAGAAACAAAAGGCCAGATAAGCTGAACAATGTTCTAACAAACTAAATTAAAACTAAACAATGATAAAAAATATTTTGCAGAATTGAGGAAACTATCAACACAATGAAAAGGCAACCCACTAAATGGGAGAAGATATTTTCAAATGATATATCCAATGAGGGGTTAATATCCGAAGTGCATAAAGAATTTATACACCTCAACATTAAAAAAGAAATAAACTGGTTAAAAATGAGTAGAGGACTTGAACAATTTTTCCAAAGAAGACATACAGATGGCTAACATACAGATGAAAGGATGTTCAACATCACTAATCATCAGGGAAATGCAAATCAAAACCAAAATATAATAATATATTAGCCCTATTGGCTAATACCAAAAATCAAAGAATAAAAAGTGTTGATAATGATGTGAAGAAATGGAGCACTTACTCACCGTTGGTGGAAATGTAAATTGGTGAAACAGCTATGGAAACATTATGAAAATTCCTCAAAAAACTAAAAATGGAAATACCATATGATCTAGTAATTCCATTACTGGATATTTAACCAAAGAAAACCAAAACACTAATTTGAAACTACATTCACTTACATGTTTCCTACAGCATTATTTATGATAGCTAAATTTTGTAAGCAACCTAAGTGTCCATTAATAAATGAGTAGAAAAATAAAATATGCACACACACACACATAATGTAACATTACTCAGCCATAAAAGAAATCTTATGTAATCTTGTTTTTCATGACTGTGCAGTGATCTCAACATGGATTATGATGAGTGAAATAAATATGCCTAGAAAAGACAAATGCTGTATGATTTCATTTACATGCAGATTCCTGAAAAAAAAAAAAGAAACAGAAAACAAAGAAACAAACAAACAAGGAACATTTATAAATATAGAAATTAGTGGTTGCCAGAGGGGAGATGACTGGGGGTTGGGTGAAATTGGTGAATGGGATTAAAATGTACAAACTTTCTGTTATAAAGTAAATACATTATGGGAGTGTAAAGTACAGTGTAGGGGATATAGTTAATAATATTGTAATAACATTGAATGGTAACTACACATATCCTGGTGACCAATGTGTAATGCATAGAATTTTTAAATCACTCTATATACACCTCAAACTAATGTGACATTGCACGTCAACTGTGCTTTAATAACAGCAATGAAAAGACAGGCAATGGGTTTTAAAAGCCTCTTCAAAATAACTCAAATGTTAATTTTACATCGTATATGTTTTATCAGTATAATAAAATATATTAATATAAAAACTGATTTTACATCCCTGTTTGAAGAAAGACCCCTTACATTTTATTAATTCTTTAAATTTACAATTCTTATAGAAATAATGACTATAATGGATAAAAAATTATTCTATGGTTTGTCTCCCTCCCAATCCCATCTTCTTTCATTTATTCTTCTCGTACCCACTTAAGCCCCCATGTTGCATCACCACTTCCTCATATTAGGGAGATCATATGATAGTTGTCTTTCTCCGCTTGACTTATTTCGCTAAGCATGATACGCTCTAGTTCCATCCATGTTGTCACAAATGGCAAGATTTCATTTCTTTTGATGGCTGCATAGTATTCCGAGACAAACCATAAGTGACTCTTAATCTCACAAAACAAACTGAGGGTTGCTGGGGGGAGGGGGTTTGGGAGAAGGGGGTGGTATTATGGACATTGGGGAGGGTATGTGTTTTGGTGAGTGCTGTGAAGTGTGTAAACCCGGTGATTCACAGACCTGTACCCCTGGGGATAAAAATATATGTTTACAAAAAATAAAAAATTATATTAAAAAAAAATTATTCTATAAAAATGCAGTTATTGTTTTTATAAAAACTTCGAGTTCTTTCACATACTTAAAAAATTAATTAATTAAATGGCATCATACTTCCAGACAAAAATAAATAATACATTTTTCATATCCTGATTCAATATAATCTTTATTTTTTTTAATTATTTTCCTTCATGTGGGAGGGCCTGGTGGTGGACATTGAGGAGGGCACGTGTTGCATGGAGCACTGGGTGTGCTGCATAAACAGTGAATCTTGGAACACTGAGAAAATAAAATAAAATAATTTTTTTATTGCTTTCAAATCTCAACTTTCCTTTTCAGTTTAATTCCTTTATTTATATAATAAATTGCAGTTTTTAATTTCCCACTTCAAAATTTTTGTTGGCAGGATTAACATATGTAATAATTGTTAATTAAACATTTGAAAATTTTTGAAATACATTGAAAAAATTTAAATTGCATATTCTGTTTATGAGAATTTTATTGTGGGTATTTTGGTCAGTTGGATAGTAAGATTTTTTTTTTTTAATATGAAGTGATCTCAAGACCGTAATTCTCTATTGAATCTCTCTAAGTTTAATTGGTGGGTTGGGATCATAGTCCCTGTGGTGTAACCAGTATAAATAAGTCATACCCTAAATCTAGCCACATTATCCCTATAGGGAGACCCTTTTCTACTCCATTTCCTTTCATATTTTCTCATTGCTTTTGATTTAAAATGTAGAACTTGTATCATTCTGTCAGTTTTACTATTCTGACTCCTAAATACAAAAAAGTAGGTGAAGAAGCCAAACCTTGGCATATTACTAAGGGGGTATATGCTTCCTTTTCTTCTTCAATTGGCATTTTCACATTGCTTTTTCCAGGAATTTTCATTTTTTTTCTATTTGAATTATCCAAAATTTATAGCTGGAATCACACAAAAATTCAAGCCAAAAGGGATCATCCAAGAAGAGGCTGGATCACTGATCAAAAAGGCTGGATCATATACCTGGATTATCAGGTATTATGATATATACTCTATGAATTATAATTGTTTAAAGAAAAAAATAGCAGGATTCTGTATGTAACATTTACATAAATTTTAACTATTAGAAATAACAATCACATTGAAATTTAGATGTGAACTTGATGACGTATTGCAGCTACAAATTATACTGGAATTTAAATATGTCCCTAAACCTGACTCATCTGCAATGCAAGTCAATACATGTTCATGACCATGTCAGTCTGAAGCATCAAAACATAATTTTCTTTTCCAAGTTTCCTCCAGATAAAATGACTAGATGGGATCATGTCAAGTAAACTGAGCCACTACAATCCCTTATTTTAAAGAGCAGACTTTAGTATACCTGAACTAGTAGATTTTATACCAATTGATTAATTTAACATTGTATAAATATTCTCTATAAGCCAGATAATGAAGCATAATACAATAACAACTCCTTTTGTGCCCAGTATGATTGTGCTGTAAAGAAGGATTTTATATTATTAAGATAATTATTATTGTAGCAAAATATCTAAAGCTTCATTGTTTCTATGTCTGATTTTGGTCATCACAGTGTCTCCATGGGGCCGCTTAGTGCCCCCCACATGATGAATTTTTGCTGATTGTAGATCATGAAAAGCAATATAGTGACATAATTGTATAAGAGCTAAAATATGGACAAAGAAAACTACTTTTGATATCAGAAGATTGGTTATTCTTCTGAGTTCTGCCATTATGTTTACCTTTTTATACCACAGGATTAATCAACAAAGCTAACTGGCTACAGGCAAATTAAAGTCCTCAATATGTCTAGAGACTTTAAGACTCTTGAATAAAGATGCATGGCCTCGTAGAATTCTTTCATTCACTCTCGTAACATGACTACCACTCAGCAGAGCTTTGCAATGAGTTCTAGACAAAGAGTTTCAAGCTTAAAGGACAAGCAGCTCTTGAACGGTGGGAAGAGATTAGGAGCTTCAAATATTGGGACATAGAAAGATTGTTGTTATTTCAAGTGTGATTGTCAGATTTTATTCTGAACAAATTACCTGGACTTGACATCATACAAAATGTTAAACTGATATAAATCAGAATGTTTATTTTTTAGAATTCCACTTAAATCAAAAGTACACATATAGTCATTTTTTTTTAAATGGCAAAGGACTTTATTTTGGTTTTGGCTTTGTTTTTTTTGTTTGTTTGTTTTTTGGGTTTTTTTGAGCAAAAACATTTTTTTAATATAATTTTTTATTTTTTATAAACATATATTTTTATCTCCAGGGGTACAGGTCTGTGAATCACCAGGTTTACACACTTCACAGCACTCACCAAAACACATCATTTTAAAGATAAATGAAGTAAATGCAGCCATGAAATAAAGCAATAGCCCACTTACCTGAACAGACACATCACAGTGTAAAATTGACATAAAAATACACCTTCATATATTCAAAAGACATTACATAGAACTTCATGCATAATTTGAGTCTTTCATTCTCATTTTTCTTACTTATATAAAAGTGTGTGTGTGTGTGTGTGTGTGTGTGTGTGTGTTAGGAAAAGAAAGAGTGAGAGATCTTAGTGGCTGGAAAATGGAGCATTTCTGTTTAAAGTTAATACTTTATAAATGACAGGAGGTAGCAATAGAAGAAAGGGTCAAATGGCTGAGAACAATTTACACAATATCCATAGCCGTAATTTCTTAACATAAAATGGAAGGATGACCTGAAACAAATAATACATTATATGTTAATAAAAAATAATAAAAAATAAAAATAAAAAAAACAAAATAAAACAAAACAAAAACAGTTAAACCTGAAGATTGTAGAGAGTACCAACTATGCTCTGCTGAAAACAAGCCTGAAACCTTTTAAGGCTGATTGTATAAAAATATTTCAATTTATTTTGCATATTTAAAAAGCTATTCTTATAACTATACTTCATAATGTTATTTAAAGTTTATAAAATTTAAAAAATGGGAGAATTATTTTACATCACCTTGTTAATAATATAGTCACTATTTCCCTTCAAAATGATTACTTGAAATTTTAAAGAAATTAAAAATTAAAAGAAAACTAAAGAAATTAGTTACCCAAGAAATTAATTTACATAGAAATTTGTTTCCAACCAGAATTGGGTAAATGTTTTTGTGATGGTATGTTTTAATTACTTTCACTTTATATTCTGCAGATTTACCCTTTCTGATTGTAATGAGACTTCATAAAACATAATATAGTTTAACATATAGTTAAACATCATATAGTTAAACATCATATAGTTTAAGCTGATTACAATTTAAATTTGATCAAATACAAAAAGTCTATAATTTTACTTTTCTTCCTTACATTTGACATTATTGTTGCAATTTACACTTTTAATACTGTGTAACATATATGTAGGTTATCATATATGTAAGTATTTTAATGTTTGTCTTTTAACTTTGTACTAAAGGTTATAGTTTATTACAATATTAGAAAATTCAGAATTTTACTGCATATTTACCTTTACCAGTGAGTTTTATATGTTCATATACTTTATGTTGTTAATTAGCATATTTTATATTGACTTGAAGAACTCTCTTCAGCATTTCTTATAGTGAAATTCTAGTGACAATCAATTCTCTTCACTTTCTTTTTGGTAAGGGTGGAGTTTTTAAATTCTCTTTCATTTCTGAAGGGCAGTTTTCCAGGTAGATTACTATTTTAATATATCATTTCATTATATCTTGGCCTACCAGGCCCCTGTTGAAAAATCTGCTGATAGTTTTATAGGGGTTTCTTTGTATGTGATGAGTCTCTTTTATCTTATTTATTTCAAAATTTTGTTTTTCTCTTGTCACATTTATTTTTATTATATTGTATCTCACTGAACATTCAACATGACTTAAATCTCCTTGGGAATCTTTGGACTTCTTACACCTGAATGTCCATATCCTTACTCAAATTTTGGAGGTTTTCAGTCATTTTTCTCTAAAAAGAATGTTCTCCTTTGCCCTCTGAGACTCCTATTATTATATTCATATTGTGTACTTTAATGTAGAAACTTTGCACTTTTTCTTTTTTTTTTTTTTTCAATTTTTACTCCTCTGGTTAATTTCAAATGACTTGTTTTCGGGTTAATAATTTATCCTTCTTGATCAAATCTCTTTTTGAAGCTTGCTATTCAATTTTCCAGTCAATCATTGTACTCTTTAGTTATAGATTTCTTTTTATTTTTGTTTATGATCTCTTTTTCTTTGTTAAACATCTCATTTTGTTCATTTACTACTATTTTCCTAATTTAATTTAGTCATCTATCTGGGTTTTCTTTTAGTGTACTGAACTTATTTAAAAGAATTATTCTGAATTCTTTGTCAATCAGTTCATAGATCTTTCTTTAGGATGGGTTATTGAAGCTGAGTTAGTTTCCATGAGTAGTGTCATGTTTCCCATCATCTTCATGATCCTTGCATCTTTATGTTGGTATCTACACATTTGAGAAAGTGGCCATTTGTTACATGATTCACATGTTCATTTTGACAGAAAAAGATCTTTACCAGTCATCTCAAACTGGTGTTCCAGTCAGGCTAAATTATAGTATAGAAAAGAGGGGCATTCTATAGTATAGAAAGAGGGGCATTCTACTAAAGTCTCTGGTTTGGTGAAGACAGTGAATCTTGAGATTAGCTAAGAACTCTATCTAAATTATGGTTCAGCAGATCAGCTGGCTGGGTTCTGTGATCTGGCACGTCTACTACCAAGGTTTATGGCTAGGCCCTCTGGATGGGAGAGATCACTGGCTAGTCACGTGGGCTTTCCAGTTAGACTCTATAGTACACCATAGCAGTTGGCTGGGCTTTGCACTCAGGCGGGACTACTGACTGGACTCCCTGGACAGGCAGGGATGTATGCTGTGATTCTTGCCCAGGCAATGCCACTGGCTACATTCTGCAATTTCTTGGGAACTCAGGCTGAGCTATTTAAGAATCAGTGTGACTGGTTAAATTCTGTGATCATACTGAGCCACAGCCTGGATTCTGTAATCATCCCTGGTCAGGCAATATCCCAGGTTTGACCCCCATAATAGGTGATGTCACTGGCTGGGCTATGTTTTCACAAAGACTACATTTGAACATAGCTACAGATGGACTAAATTATCAGGTAGGTCCACTGGTTGTAATTGGTGGTCCCAGGAAAAATGAGGTTTCAGGCTATGTCCCACATTTGGGTGAAACTATAGACTGGAATAAGTAGTGTTGTCCTCTCTCCTCTGTAGTCAAAGACAGTCACAAGGCTTGGAGCCACAAATGGACAGGACCACTGATTAAGGACCTTAGTCAGAGAGAACTGCTGATTGTACACATTGACCATATATGGGATTGTAGTTTAGCTTCATAGATGGTTGAAGCTGCTGCCTGGGATTTTTGTCTAGGTAAGGTTGCCAGCAATTAGATGGTTTAATCACAAATTCATATGCACCAGTTGGTGGGTTTTACACCTTTTGTGTGTGTGTGTGTGTGCGTGCGCGCATACAAGGGATATACTAGCTAATCTAGCCCTACCAATTCCCTCAGCATTCTCAATGACATGAGAAAGAAATGGGGCAGGTGACAAACGCTCCAGAACTCCAAGGAAGTTTAATTTCTGCCTTGAAATCTCTATTCTCTTTCTTTTTTTTTTAATTATTTTTTATTTATTTACACCAAAACAGTATTCATTATTTTTGCACCACACCCAGTGCTCCATGCAATCCATACCCTCTCTAAAACCCACACCCTGTTACCCCAACCTCTCACACCACCGCCACTTCAAACCCCTCAGATTGTTTTTCAGAGTCCATATTCTCTCATGGTTCATCTTCCCTTCCAATTTCTCCCCACTCCCTTCTCCTCTCTATCTCCCCATGTCCTCCATGCTATTTGCTGGGCTCCACAAATAAATGAAACCACATGATAATTAACTCTCTCTGCTTGACTGATTTCACTCAGCATAATCTCTTACAGTCCCGTCCATGTTGCTACAAAAGTTGGCTCTTCATCCTTTCTGATGGAGGCATAATACTCCGTAGTGTATATGGACCACATCTTCCTTATCCATTTCTCCATTGAAGGGCATCTTGGTTCTTTCCACAGATTGGAGACCGTGGCCAAGGCTGTTATAAACATTGGGGTAGAGATGGCCCTTCTTTTCACTACATCTGTATCTTTGGGGTAAATACACAGAAATGCAATTGCAGGGTCATAGAGAAGTTCTATTTTAATTTCTTGACGAATCTCCACAATGTTCTTCAAAGAGGTTGAACCAACTTGCATTCCCACCAACAGTGTAAGAGGGTTCCCCTTTCTCCACATCCCCTCCAACACATGTTGTTTCCTGACTTGCTAATTTGGGCCATTCTAACTGGTGTAAGGTGATATCTCAATGTGGTTTTAATTTAAATCTCCCTGAGGGCTAGTGATGATGAACATTTTTTCATGTGTCTGATAGCCATTTGTATGTCTTCATTGGAGAAGTGTATGTTTATATCTTCTGCCCATTTTTTGATATGATTGTCTGTTTTGTGTGTGTTGAGTTTGAGGAGTTC
Organism: Mustela nivalis; assembly: GCF_964662115.1. Taxonomy (NCBI): domain Eukaryota; kingdom Metazoa; phylum Chordata; class Mammalia; order Carnivora; family Mustelidae; genus Mustela; species Mustela nivalis. The sequence goes on from NC_139022.1 coordinate 29,868,372, forward strand.
TTGATAGATCCTGGATATCAACCTATTGTCTGTACTGTCATTTGCAAATACCTTCTCCCATTCTATGGGTGGCCTCTTTGTTTATTGATTGTTTCCTTTGCTGTGCAGAAGCTTTTGATTTGGATGAAGTCCCAAAACTTTACTTTGGCTTTTGTTTCCTTTGTCTTTGGAGACGTAACTTGAAAGAAGTTGCTGGGACTGATATCAAAGAGGTTACTGCCTATATTCTCCTCCAGGATTCTGATGGATTCCTGTCTCACATTGAGGTTTTTATCCATTTTGAGTTTATCTTTGTGTATGGTGTAAGAGAATGGTCGAGTTTCATTCTTCTACATATAGCTGCCCAGTTTTCCCAGCACCATTTATTGAAGAGACTGTCTTTTTTCCACTGTATATTTTTTCCTGTTTTGTCAAAGATTACTTGCGCATATAGTAGAGCATCCATATATGGGCGCTAGACTGTGTTCCACTGGTCTATGTGTCTGTTTTTATCCCAGTACCATGCTGTCTTGGTGATCACAGCTTTGTAGTAAAGCTTGAAATCAGGTAGCATGATGCCAACTCCTTTATTTTTGTTTTTCAACATTTCCTTAGCGATTTGGGTCCTTTCTGATTCCATACAAATTTTAGGATTATTTGCTCCAGCTCTTTGAAAATTACTGGTGGAATTTTGATTGAATGACATTAAAAGTATAGATTGCTCTAGGCAGTATAGACATTTTAATAATGTTTATTCTTCCGATCAAAGAGCATGGAATGGTCTTCCATCTTTTGGTGTCTTCTTCAATTTTTTTTTTCATGAGTGTTCTGCAGTTCCTTGAGTACAGATCCTTTACCTCTTTGGTTAGGTTTATTCCCAGGTATCTTATGGTTCTTGGTGCTATAGTAAATGGAATCGATTCTCTAAATTCCCTTTTTGTACTTTCACTGTTAGTGTATAAGAAAGCCACTGATTTCTGTACGTTGGCTTTGTATACTGCCACATTGCTGAATTGCTGTATGAGTTCTAGTAGTTTGGGGGTGGAGTCTTTTGGATTTTCCATATAAAGAATCATGTCATCTGCGAAGAGAGAGTGTTTGCCTTCTTCATTACCAATTTGGATACCTTTTCTTTCTCTTTGTTGTCTGATTGCTGTTGCTAGGACTTCTAATACTATGTTGAACAAGAGTGATGAGAGTGGGCATCCTTGTTGTGTTCCTGATCTCAACAGAAAGGATGCAAGCTTTTTCCCATTCAGGATGATATTTGCTGTGGGTCTTTCATAGATAGATTTGATGAAGTTCAGGAATGTTGCTTCTATCCCTATACTTTGAATTGTTTTAATCAGGAATGGGTGCTGAATTTTGTCAAAAGCTTTTTCTGCATCAATTGAGAGGACCATTTGATTCTTCACTCTTCTCTTATTAATTTGTTCTATCACACTGATTGATTTGCGAATGTTGAACCATCCTTGTAGCCCAGGGATGAATCCCACCTGATCATGGTGGATAATCTTTTTAATGTGCTGTTCGATCCTGTTTGCTAGGATCTTGTTGAGAAACTTAGCATCCAAATTCATCAGTGATATTGGTCTGAAATTCTCCTTTTTGGTAGGTTCTTTGCCTGGTTTGCGGATCAGGGTAATGCTGGCTTCATAGAAAGAGTCTGGAAGTTTTCCTTCTGCTTCCATTTTTTGAAACAGCTTCAGGAGAATAGGTGTTATTTCTTCTTTGAAAGTTTGGTTGAATTCCCCAGGGAATCCATCAGGTCCTGGGCTCTTGTATTTTGGGAGGTTTTTGATCATTGCTTCAATCTCGTTACTAGATATTGGTCTGTTCAGGTTGTAAATTTCATCCTGGTTCAATTTGGGGAGTTTATAGTTTTCCAGGAATGTGTCCATTTCATATAGTTTGCTTAGCTTATTGGCATATGACTATTGATAATAACTTCTGATGATTGTTTCTCCTTCCTTGGTGTTAGTTGTGAGCTCTCCCTTTTCATTCATAATTGTATGAATTTGGGATTTCTCTTCTTTCTTTTGGATTAGTGTTGCCAATGGTTTATCTATCTTATTGAAGCTTTAAAAAACCAGCTTCTAGTTTCATTTATACGTTGTACTGTATCTCTGCTTTCTACCTTTTGACCTCAGCTATCATCTTGATTATTTCCCTTCTTATGTGTGGAGTTTGTTTGATTTGTTGTTGATTCTCTCATTATTTAATGTGTAGAGACAGCTGCTGTGTTCTGGATTTTTTAATTTTTTGAGAGAGGCTTGGATGACTATGTATTTCCCCCTTAAGACCGCCTTTGCTGTATCCATAGGTTTTGGACTGAAGTGTCTTCATTTTCATTCGTTTCCATGAATTGTTTCAGTTCTTCTTTGATTTCCTGGTTGATCCAAGCATTCCTAAGCAAGGTGGTCTTTAGCTTCCTGGTGTTTGAGTTGCTTCCAAACTTTTCCTTGTGATTGAGCTCCTGTGTCAAAGCATTCTGATCTGAGAATATGCAGGGAATCATCTCAGTCTTTTGGTATCAGATGAGTCCTGATTTGTGACCCAGTATGTGGTCTATTCTGGAGAAGGTTCCATGTGCACTTGAGAATAATGAGTATTCTGTTATTTTAGGGTGGAATGTTCTGTATATATCTATGAGGTCCATCTGGTCCAATGTGTCATTGAATGCTCTTGTTTCATTATTGATATTCTGCTTTGATGATCTGTCTATTTCTGAGAGAGGTGTGTTAAGATCTCCTACTATTAATGTATTCATATCAATATGATTCTTTATCTTGATTAACAGTTTTCTTATGTAATTGGCTGCTCCCATATTGGGGGCATAGATATTTACAATTGTTAGATCATCTTGGTGGATAGTCCCTTTAAGAATGATGTAGTGTCCTTCTGGATCTCTGACTACAGTCTTTAGTTTAAAATCTAATTTATCTGATATGAGAATCGCTACCCCAGCCTTCTTTTGAGGCCCATTGGCATGAAAGATGCTTTTCTATCCCTTCCCTTTCAGTCTGGGTGTATCTTTAGGTTCAAAATGAGTCTCTTGTAGACACCATATTGATGGGTCCTGTCATTTTATCCCATCTGCATCCCTTTGCTGTTTTATGGGTGCATTTAGGCCATTCACATTGAGAGTGATTATTGATCGATACATTTTTATTGACATTGTGTTATCTTTGAAGTCTGTCTTTCTGTAGATTGTCTCTATATTTCTGTCAATTCTATTCTTAGGATTTTTCCTCTTTTATATAACCCCCCCCCTTAATATTTCCTGCAGTTTCGCCTTGGTGGTTGCATAGTCTTTTAAGCCTTGCCGTTCGTGGAAACTCTTTATCTCTCCATCCATTTTGAATGTCAGTCTTGCTGGATAAAGTATTATTGGCTGCATGTTCTTCTCATTTAATGCCCTGAATATATCTTGCCAGCCCTTTCTGGCTTGACAGGTCTCTATGGACAGGTCTGACATTATTCTGTTGGGCTTTCCTCTGTAAGTAAGGAGCCTCTTTGTCCTAGTTGTTTTCAAGAGATTATACTTACAATTATGATTCCTCAATTTGACTATTAGGTGCCTTGATGACTTTTTGGAATGTATAAGCTTGGGTGGAGACCTTTCAACTTAGTACATAAACGCTGGTTCTATTCGCGAAATTGGAAAAATTATCATGAAGAACTTGTTCCACTATATCTTCTAGACTACTTTCTCCTCCCCTTCAGGGATTCATATAATTGTGACGTTGGAACGTTTCATGGCATCATTTATTTCCCTGATTCTGTTTTCGTGGTTTCTAAGCTGTTTGTTCCAGGCTTACTCCTGATCCTTTCTCTCTATCTGTTTGTCCTCCAGATCACTAATTCTATCTTCTCTCTCAGTTACCCTAGCTTTGAGAGAATTTAGATTAGATTGGAACTCATTGAGAGTATTGTGAAGTTCATCCCTGGTAGCTTTCAGTTCAGCCCTAATGTTGTGAACATCCTGTCTGGTCACTTTCAGTTCTGCCCTAATCAATTCCGTTTGGTCATCCATGGCTTTCTCCAACCTTTCATCCTGTCTGGTCGCTTTCAGTTCTGCCCTAATCAATTCCTTTTGGTCATCCATGGCTTTCTCCAACCTAGCTATTGCCTGGATAATTGTTAGCCCGAATTCTCTTTCTGACATATTATCTATGTTGATAGCTGTTAGCTCTGTTGCAGAAGACTCATCCCTGTATTTTTCTTCTGTTGGGCATTCCTTCTCCTAGTCATTTTGGTGAGAGATGACTGAACAGATGTAGGTGGATGTATCGACCATGGTGCAGTCAAGGTGCACCCTGGAACGCTTCTGAGCAATCAGGACTCCCCACCCAAATGAAAGAAGAAAGAAAAGAAAAAGAAAAAGAAAAGTGAGAAAGAGAGAGACAGAAGAAAAAAGGGATGGTAAAAGAGAAGTTTCAGCCCAAATGTGCCCCAAGGTAAGATTTATGAAGTATACAAACAAAACAGACAAACAAAAAGACTGATAAAAGTATATGACAAAAGAAAAAAAAATATATATATATATATGCAAATAAAGGAATCACCTCGTCTAAAGGACGAACCCCAAGTTCGTCCCAAGTGTAAAGATTTATATACTATCAGGACAAACACAAAAACACAGAAACAGTGGTGGAGGAAAAAGTGGTTATAAATTCTCGGTGTTGCGAGGAAGGTTGTTTTGATTCTTCCCGGATGTATCTTGATATCTTTGTTGAAGGAATCAACTTTCCTAAGATAAAGGGGGATAAAAATTGGTTTACCTATAGGGATAGCATTGATTGGGGAAAGGGGATTACTTTGAAGTTTAACTCTATATGAATATTAGAAAATAAAAATAAAAAGGAATAAACTAGACTAAACTAAACTAAATTTTTAAAAAAATGAAATTCAAAATATAGAAATGCAAAAGGAAAACACAGGTGTATGTATCAAAAAGTTCAGGTTAGAATATTATTATGGAATTTGATGTGCTGGACATTTCACTGTGACGGCAAATACGTTAAAAAAAAATCTATATAAAAAAAAATGAACCAGAATAGTGGGAACAAGTTAAAAATAAAAGTTGTCCTATGAAGTAGTGGTGGTTGTTCTCTTGTAGTCTTTTTTTTTTTTTTTTCCTTTTTTGGTTGGATTTCTGGGGGAGGGGCCTGCCACGTGGGTTTTCAGTCAATGATGTTCCCTGAGTTAAGTCCTCCTGCCCCCCTCAAGGGAGTGGGCTCTGAGGAAACTGGTTTTTTTTTTTTTTCCAGGCTTTTGTTCTCTGGCAGTTTTTATGTTTTTTCACTTTTTTTTTCCTCTCACCTTGACCGCTTTTGATGGTTTTTTAGTTTTAGAGGAAGACAAACTGCACCCTGACATCCCTCTCAGAGAGAAGGCTCAGTCTGGCTACCGAGCCCAAATGAGTTCCCCCTTGGCTGCTGACAGAGCAGGTCCTGAGTCATGGTCCCTGGGGACGCAGGATCTTTTGCTTGTACCCAAAACCACGGCAGCGGAGGCTGTCTGGGTAGCTCCAGAGTGCCAGAGACATTCCAAGCAGCAATTGCACACTGAGATTTACCACTGGACCCGGCTGGGAGTGCCTGGTCTTTCTGGGTCTAAAAGCGCCCGGCTTGCACGCACCAATTTCAGGGGAGGCTGTGGGTCGCGCTCGCATTTCAGGCTCTGAGGATGGGGCCCAGGTCCGAAAGCACCAGGCTGGGCCTTCGTGCACCTCTTTCAGGGGAGAGTTTGGGGCACAAGTCTTAGGGTCTGAAACAATGGCGTGGGTCAACAATGTGCAGGCCGAGCCTTTGTCTACCTCTTTCAGGGGAGAATGAGGGGTGCGCGCATCTCAGGCTGTATATAGCAGGGCTTGTGCGTTCTGTCATCTGGCGAAGCTCCCAGCCCCTCACAGGAGCTGGACCCCTCGCGTTCTCGGGCGCGCTGTTGGCTTAGGGACCAAGACCTGGTTTCTCCGCTGCCCTCTCTCTGGCTCAGCACCAGGGGAGGCTGTCCTGGGACTGGGGCCTTAAACCTCTGTCCCTAGCCGCCCCAATTCCCACAATTTCCCCCCGCCCCATGATTCTTTGCTCTTTTGGAGTGCTTTCAACCAGTCTCCAAGTTAATGCTGGTCCCAAGATGCAGGATACTCTGGCTCATATTAGGAGTATTACTATCCAACTGATCATCTCTGGTGGCTCCCTCCCCCTTTTGTTTATCTTCTGATATCAATCTGATATCAGTCTGTTCCCACAGTTCCACTCTGCTTTACCTGCCCACTGGCGTCTTTTGCCCCTGTAGAGATCCAGATGTGTATAATTCTGATCTCAGGCTGATTTCATGGTTGATCGGAGTTCTTTGGTAGGTAATCAGCTCACTTTAGGGTACAGGTTTCAAATGCACCTCCTCCTACTTCCCCGCCATCTTGTCCCCCCCCCCGAAATCTCTTTTCTTGACTATAGAAATCATAGGCCAAACAGTAGTGTTTACTGGGGAGGAATGGCAGAAAGTTAAACTTCTACTCTTCTTTTTTTTTTATTTTTAAATTAAATTTATTTATTTTCAGCATAAGAGTATTCATTATTTTTTCACCACACCCAGTGCTCCATGCAATCAGTGCCCTCTATAATACTGACCACCTGGTACCCCAACCTCCCACCCCCCGCCACTTCAAACCCCTCAGATTGTTTTTCAGAGTCCATAGTCTCTCATGATTTACCTCCCCTTCCAATTTCCCCAACTCCCTTCTCCTCTCTAACTCCCGATATCCTCCATGCCATTTGTTATGCTCCACAAATAAGTGAAACCATATAAAAATCTAGTGTAGATGGTTTTGGTTTGCATGCTTTAGGGGGCTGTTTCAGTCTCACTCCTGGGTTTTGAGTTTTTTATGGCTGTGTTGTTGTCTGTGGATAGTTGTTAATTCATATTTCTGTAAGGGAGACTAAACTCTGGTGTCAACTATTCCATCACCTTGCTGATGTCACTTCTAAATGATTTTGTATATCCCTTTAAAAAATTATTTTTTAACTTCTACATTGGTGTGGGCATTGTGTCAAAAATTGGGGAAATACCAGTGATAAAAATAGGTAAAATGCCACAATTCTTATATTTACATCCTATTATGGAGAAGAGATAATAAAGTCATGATAAAAATATGAGAAATGGTTAATGTGAATAAAAATAAAACAGGGTAAGGAGCATATGACAATTTAACATTAACTTATAAAATAAAACTTCTCTAATAATCAAATAATGGAGAAGAGACCTAAATGAATTGAAAAAATAAAAAAGACCACAATTTATCTGGTGAAAGAGACTGCCAGAGAGAGAGAATAGTAATATTTTCTCTTTACTAAGTATGTTAAACCCAATGATACTTATTGATATATCTAATAAATTTATATTGTATTCTCTTGCATTATACTAATTTATATCATTTTATTGCTTTATTTTAAAGACTTTTTTTTACTATGGGGTTCTATGTCCATATAACTAATTTTATATATTTGTTCAGTTTTCTTTTAACAACACATTCATAGGGTATAAATTATACTTTATAAAGAGTAACATGCCCTTTGTTTTATTTCTCTTTATGCGGTTTGTACTGGTTCCCTAATATAAACAAGATAAACTACCTTTCAAATATCTTTTCTCTTTTTTTATCATCCAATCCTGGCTCATATTTCCTAGTGTTTGTTACTCTCTATCTTTAAATATGCTTCGTCTTTCACTACTTGATTTATTAACCCTAAAATTTTTTTTACTGCCAAATATTAACCGTGAAGCAACCATTCAGTTTAATCTTCATTATTTTTTTCAAATTCTTTCCTGACTCAAGCTAATTCCCATTTTACATTTCTCTGTTTTCTGACGATGACCTCTTCTGGACAAGTCATCAAATCTCTGACTCTTATATTTCAGCCTTATGATGTTTTCCCATTGTCAAAACTACTTTATTTAGAAATTTTTTTCTGGTTGTAAATAAAGTTTCAGTATTGTATTAGGATTTAAATCAGGCTTGTGACAACAAATTTCAGATCAATCTACTTGTTCTCCTAAAAAGTTTGCTAATTATTTTTTGTTGATGTTTCCTTTTCCCTATAGTATTTTTGGTAAGAAAATGCATTTTCATATGTTATTATTTAAAGATTTAATTTGCTTTTACCATTGTTACCAGTTAGATTCCATAAAGTTGCTGTCATGGGGGAATCCTTTCCACATTTCTCAAGCTCTACTGCTTTGTCATATTCACTCCCACAATTTTCTCCATGTCTTATATCTTTCTAATTTCTTGTTCTTAAATTTAAGTGTAGTTTACACACTAAATTACATTGGTTTCATGTGTAAAATATAGTGATTCCACAGATTTATACATTATACTATGCTGATCACAAATATAACTATTATCTGTCATTTTACAATGTTATTACAATATCATTCACTGTATTCCTTATGCTGTCCCTTATGCTGTCTCCTGTCTTACTCATTTCACAACTGGAAGAATGTTTATCTCCCATTCTTCTTCACTCACTTTGCCAATTCCTTATGTCCTTGCCTTCTCGTAACTATGTTTCTTTCTTCTCTGTATTAAGGTCTGATTCTGGTGTTTTTTTTGTTTGTTTGTTTAATAATGTATTGTTTATTAATTTATTTTAGAGTACACCCACATATGAGTGAAATTGTATGGTATTAGTCTTTCTCAGTTTGAGTTATTTCACTTACCATGATGCCCTCCAGGTTTATTCGTGGTGATGCAAATGACATGATTTCTTCTTTTTATGGCTGCATACTATTCCTGTGTGTGTGTGTGTGTGTGTGTGTGTGTGTGCACTATATCATCCATACCCATGTCTCTATTGATGGACACTTAGTTTGCCTCTGTATCTTGGCTATTTGAAATAATGTTGCATTTAGCACACTGTTTTCCATACTGGCTACACCCATTTGCATTACCATCAGTGGTGTACAAGGATCCCTTTTACTCCACATTTTTACCCACACTTGTTTGTTCTCTGTTTAACACTAGCCAGTTTGACTGGTTTGAGGTGATAGCTAACTGTGGTTTTGATTTTCATTTTGGGATGATTAATAATGTGGAGCATCTTTGTATATGTCTATTGGTCATCTGTATGTCTTCTTCAGAAAAATATCTATTCAGGTTCTCCGCCATTTTTTAATCAGAATTTTTTCATTTTGAGTTGGATAAGTTCTTTACATATTTTGGATATTAATTCCCTATGAGATATACCATTTGCAAATATCTTCTATTCAATAGGTTGCTTTTTTGTTTTGTTTTGTTGGTTTCCTTTGCTGTGCAAAAGCTTTTCATTATGGCAGCTGGGTGAACCTGGTGGTGGGTATTATGGAGGGCACATAATCCATGGAGCACTGGGTGTGGTGCATAAACAATGAATCTTGGAACTCTGAAAATAAATTAAATTAAATTTTTAAAAAACTTTTCATTTTGATGTAGTCTCACTAGATCATTTGTGCTTTTGCTTACCTTGCCTCAGGAGACTTATCTAGAAAAATGTCATGACCAATTTCAAGGAAATTACTGCCTATTACTTCTTCTAGGATTTTTATGATTTTAGGTCTCACATTTAATCTATTCAGATCTCACATATTTCATCCATTTTGAGGTTATTTTCTGTGTATGGTATTAGAAAGTGGTCCAGTTTCATTATTTTGCATATAGCTTTCCAGTTTTCCCAGACCATTTATTGAAGAGTCTTTTTCTGATTGTATATTCTTGTCTACTTTGGTCATAGAATAGCTAACTATATAATTGCATGTTTACTTCTGGGCTCTTTATTCTGTGCCATTGATGTATGTGTCCATTCTTTATGCAGCACCATACTGTATTGATTACTATACCTTTGTAGTATAAACTGATTTGTGAACTTAAGATATTTCCAGCTTTGTTTTTCTTCCTCAAGATTGTTTTGACTATTTGTGGTCTTTTTGTTTCCATACAAAGTTTAGTTTTATTTGTTCTAGTTTCTGAAAAGTGTTGGTATTTTGATAGGGATTGCTTTGTTAGGCAATATGGACATTTTAACAATATTAATTCTTCCAGTCTATGAGCATGGAATCTCTTTCCATTTATTTGTGTCATATTTGATTTCTTTTACCAGTGCTTTATAGTTTTCAGAGTACAGGTCTTTCACTGTCTTGGTTATTTGTTTTAGGTATTCTATTATTTTGGGGGCTATTATAAATTGAGTTCTTTTCTTAATTTCTCTTTCTGCTATTTTGATATTGGTGTATAGAACCACTATCATTTTCTGGGTATTAATTTTGTTTCCTGCAAATACACTGAATTCATTTCCAGTAGTTGTGTTTTTTGGGGATTTTTCTATATATAATATCATATCATCTGCAAATAGTGACAGTTTAACTTTTTCCTTACTAATGTGGATACCTTTAATTTTTTTCTTGTTTGATTGCTGTGCCTAAGACTGCCAGTATTATGTTGAATAAGTCATGTCTCACTTCTCATTACTTTATTATCCCTGGCCATGACTGGTAAGGTGATCTCCTCAGTTTTGACAATCCTTCCTCTTAGCTCCACCATCTCCTTCCCAGGCTCTCTCCAAGCCTTTCTTTTGATGTATCTTCTGATTGCTCTTTGCATTTTGCCTATCAGACTTCTGCACAGGTATTCACATTAATGGAAAAAAAAACCTCTTCTTATTAGGAAAAATAGTTTCTGATATTTTTGGAGTGCTGCTTCTGTCAGTGACCTTGAATGTTGCTCTTCTTCTTTTCTGGAACTTCTGTTCCCATTTTTGCTTTTCAGCACAGGTTTTTATGAATCACAGTACCTTTTTTTCTCTATTACATGTCATTTGCATTTGGTCAGTTTTATTTGTCTCCTGATTATAATGAAGATGTCATTTGCACTTTCTTTTGTAACTCCTTGTCGTGAATGTTTGGTATATATTTAAAAATTAAAATAGAATGAGTAAGATTATAATCTTATAATTTTATGAGATTATAAAATTAATTAAAGTTGTGTACTAGCAACCTCCTTACTTATATTAGAAAAGTTTTACTGTTTGCCTCTGTGAAGAAGGAGCTGATTGAAATTAGGGGGCACCTTGGTGTCTCAATAAGTTACGCATCTGCCTTCAACTCAGGTCATGATCTCAGGGTCCTAGGATTGAGCCCCGTATCACACTCTCTTTTCAGCAGGAAACCTGCTTCTCCTTCTCCCTTTGTCTGATGTTCCCACTGCTTGTGTGCTCTCTGCCTTTCTGCAAATCAATAAATAAAATAAATGAAATAAGAATTTTAAAAGAATACTTTTCTTTATTATGTTCAATCAGCCAGCATATAGTAATACTTTTTTAAAAAGTGTACAAAAGATTTTCACTAGGTACTTCTGCAGAGTTCCAAATAGTAGAAAACGATGGTGACTGGGAGAGAGAAGTAGTGCATATGACAAGGAAACATTGAAAAAATACATATTTATACACCCACACATATGTGTATATGTATATAATTAAAAGAAAAAATTTTCTGAGTATATGATTAGTTAGTATGTATATCCCTCATTTTATTAGCAAAACTAATAACTAATATGATAAGACATAAACAAAATGCCTGTAAGATCAAAGATTTTTTCACTTTTTCCTCTAAATTATTCCATCTCAAATAAAAACTTTTTTTTGATAGCTACTCTAACACAGGAGAATTTTTTACTATTTGTGCCTTACCTTAAGAAGGAAAATTATGTTACATAGTTCTGAACTCAGATAAATTTCTATATTGCTGTAATAAGACAGTTATATAAACTATATAGGTTTAACATTTCATCATTTCATCTTGATTAACAAAGATATACACAAATAAACATTTCTTCTTTTTTTTTAATTTTTTTTCAGCATAACAGTATTCATTGTTTTTGAACCACACCCAGTGCCTCATGCAATCCGTGCCCTCTCCAATACCCACCATCAGGTTCCCCCAACCTCCCACCCCCAGCCCCTTCAAAACCCTAAGATTGTTTTTCAGAGTCCATAGTCTCTCATGGTTCACCTCCCCCTCCAATTTCTCTCAACTCCCTTCTCTCCATCTCCCCTTGTCCTCCATGCTATTTGTTATTGAGAGCACCAGAACTAGAGTAGGTTTCATTTTGAATTCCATTTTCTCCTCTTTTGCATGAAAGTCTATAGCTTTGCTCTTAATGATGCCATGCATCAAATGTTAAGCCCCTAATGTCCATTGACCAGCTTTGGCTAAATATGTGTAAGTCTTCATTTTAACTAAATTTTCTCATTGATTTTCACTTGGATTATGATGTAATTTTATGCATGCATGCAATTATAGATATGGAATAATATTTGGCAATATAACTTTGATAGTAGTCTGAATATTGATCAAGATATTTGATTACATCTTAAAGTAAAATATTTGCATAAAAAGAAAACAGGAGGTGAATTATTCTCCTGCATAAGTAATTTTAATATTCAAACATATCACTTAAAAATTAACAAAATATGCAAATACATTTAAAAAATGCAAATAACAAACAACTTCCACTTAAAAATAAATATTAAAGCAATTATTTTCACAAATCACATTAGAAGCTAAAAATAATAAAATATAATTTGTTCATGGTAAGTTGACATGAATAGTTTTCAATCATGTCTGGAAGAAACATTGATTATACTACATACATAAGATTGGCAAGCTTAATTAATGTCATACATTTTGTCAACTAGTTCTATTAGGGAAAACTTTAAAGTAAATAAATAATACTTTAAAGTAAATAAAGTATAAGTAATTGTATTTTTTTACAATGTTATCATTTATGGTAATAAATAATAACCAACTTCAATTACATTTAACAAAATAATTGCTAAACAAGTTGTTTCTTCAGTGTACTCGGCAGTTAACAATGATATTTGGATAAAGATAGTATAAGTCAATGTTATTTTTAAAATTTAAATATATTATTTTTCAAATATTATGTACTAAAACATAATGTGTTCAAAATAAATTATAAACAAAAATAATAAATACTGGGTGACTATAAATACCATTGAAATATTTCAAAAATTAATACTCAACATTTGTTTTTTGTTTGTCTGGGCAATTCATTTATTATTTATTTATTTGTTTGTTTATTTTAATTTTTATTTGACAGAGTGAGTGAGTGAGTGAGAATGAGAGAGAACACAAGTAGGGGGAGAAGAAGCAGACTATACACTGAGAAGGGAGCCTGATGTAGGGCTCAATTGTTTTGGTAACTCTATCTCTCCTTCTTTCTGAATGATATCTTTGCTGGATAGAATACTCTTGGATGCAGATTTTTCCCATTCTGCACTTTGAATATATGATGTCACTCTCTTGTGGCTTGCTAAACTTCTGTTGAGAAATCTCCAGCTTCCCTTGTAAGTTAGGACTTCTTTTTTCTTGTTGCTTTTAAGATTTTTTTCTTTAGCACAATATTTTGCAAATTTAATTGCAATATGTCATGGTGTTGGCCTGGTTTTGTTGAGTTTGATGGGAATTCTCTATGCCTCTCAGATCTGGATGTCTGTTTCCTTCCCCAGATTAAGGAAGTTTTCATCTCATTTCTTTACTTAAATTTTCTGCCCCTCTTCTCTCTTCTTCTTCTTTGGGACTCCTATAATATGAGTTTTACTATGTTTTATGGAGTCACTGAATTCCTTAAGTCTATTCTCATGTTGCAGAATTCCTCTGTCACTCTTTTGTTTAGCTTCATTATTTTCCGTTTTGTCTTCTGTATCATTAATTCATTCATCTGCTTTTTCCAGCTTGCTGTTCATTGCATGAAACCTGTTTCCAAGAGAAAGTATTGTGATGGTGTTTTCATTAGTGCTGTTCCCATTTGAAAGAGGGATACATGCTCAAGGAAACAGATGGAGGAGGAATTTTCCATCAAACAACACACATTGAGAAAAGTACTATCAGTCTTTACAATATGAATGCTATAAAAGGAAGATAATTATATTAGATAAACAGTACAGTTTACCGTTGTTTACCTTATTATCGTCTTTCCCTAAAATATTAATCCTTTTATAAATTGAAGTCTACAGGACAATGGAGGAAAGCAACAACAGTTCTGAAAAGGGATTTCTTCTTCTGGGGTTTTCAGATGAGCCCCAACTAGAAAGGATCCTTTTTGTCATAATTTTGCTTTTCTACATCTTGAACATCCTGGGGAACACTGCCATCATTTTGGTATCTTGTTTAGCCCCCAAACTCCACACCCCAATGTACTTTTTCCTCAGCAATCTCTCTTGTGTGGACATTTGCTTTACCACCAGTGTTGCCCCACAGTTGCTGGTTACCATGAATAAGAAAGAAAAAAACATGAGCTATGGTGGATGTGTGGCCCAGCTCTATGTGGCCATGGGGTTGGGCTCCTCTGAGTGTATTCTCCTGGCAGTCATGGCTTATGACCGATATGCTGCTGTCTGTCAGCCTCTGCAATACACAACTATAATGCATCCTCAGCTCTGTGCATCCCTGGCCAGTGTAGCATGGCTCAGTGGACTCATAACCTCCTTAATTCAATGCTCCCTTACTGTGCAACTGCCCCTTTGTGGTCATCACAAACTGAACCATATTTTCTGTGAGGTTCCTGTGCTCATTAAGCTGGCCTGTGTGGACACAACTTTCAATGAAATAGAACTCTTTGTGGCTAGTATAATTTTTCTAATTGTACCTGTGTCACTCATCTTAGTCTCCTATGGCTTTATAACAAAAGCCATGCTGAGGATAAAATCAGCAAAAGGGCGCTGGAAGGCCTTTGGGACTTGTTCTTCCCACCTGATTGTGGTCATTATTTTCTATGGAACCATCATCTTTATGTACCTTCAACCAGCCAAAAGTAGCTCAAAAAACCAGGGAAAATTTGTCTCTCTTTTCTACACCATAGTCACCCCACTCTTAAACCCCATTATCTATACCTTGAGAAACAAAGATGTGAAAGGGGCCTTGAGAACACTGGTAATGAGAAATGTTCTTGTTTTAGAAAATATATGACTGTAGATATAACATTAGTGGGCTATTCTTAGCTCACAGATTATTTGTTCTAAGTACTGGGTTGTTTTTAAACATTGCCATAAGGAATAGTAACAGACACAGAATTCTGTAAGAAGCTAAAATACTCAAGTCACCGTGGTTTTTCATTCTTTCCAAACATTCTTTGAATGAATCCAAGATCTTATGTTCTATCAACTTTTCTCTTCTTCAACCATGTTATCAAATCAATTTTCATGCACAGATTGTTTTACGCTGGAGTCCATGTATAGCTTGTAAACCTCTGCTTATTCCTAAAAGCTCAACTGAAATGTTACTGGCACTCCCTAGCTTTCTGGAATTATCATTCACCTTACCTTTAAAAAAATTATCATAATATATGTTCCCATGAAATATGAAATATACTTTATTTCTATATTTTCAAACACTGTGTGTACATATAAACACACATAATATATATGTTGTATATCATGTGTATATATGTATTTTTCCAAGTTTATAACATATTTATGCATATATATGACATAATCTATAACATACATATTATATATATGTGTGTGCATATATATATAATATTTATATATATACATATATATAAAGTAAACTTGGAAATTATATATAATATGTAACTGTTTCACCATTAGTTTAAACTAGAGAATGGACAAATTTCACTATGTTGGCTTATTTGTATTATAAAAAACATAAACCTAATTCAGAATTGTGATACATTGATTACATTTGTAATGTAAATTATGACTTTTTTATTAAAAAAGTGAAATGAGTAAGCTTTTATTAAGTTGATCAGTTCACATATTATTTATTCCCCTTCTCTTAAAAAATTTAGAAATTGAGTGAAAGTGAAAGAAAAGTGTGCCATTCTTTCTGTCTTTCAGTCCAAAGAGAGTGAAATTTGTTAACTTGCCAAATCAAGTACTTTAACAGAATTGTGCAGCTATAGGAAAATTAATTTAATCTACAATCTTTTACTTTCTTTTTTTATTATGACACAGCAAGGCAAAAAGAAGCATAAAAATATCAATGAAAATAAAAAGCATAATTCATACAGAATTTGTGTGGGCTTTCATATGATTTAAACTTGCAATGACAAAAAAGAAAACAGGATCATTTAAAATTCTTCATATCAAAATGACGTTGTCAGTCTACAAGAGCTGAAGAGAAAATTTTGACCTGTCTCTACATCCAAAGACAAGTTTAAAGACAAAAACGCTGCACACATAAGAAAAAAAATCAGAAAAATTTTCTAAATAAATTAGTTAAGACCTTTATAAAGATACGTTGTGAAATTTATACCCTTTAAACACCTTGATGGCAACAAAAATAATGAATATTAAATTTATGAGAAAGAAAAATCATAAAAGACTAGTTGAATTTGCCTTCTAGAATTTTCAAATATGAGTAACACACACACTAATGGGAGTAACCTAGTGGGAACAGAGTGGGACATGTTAAGGGACACAATCTTTCATTTATAATACTCAAGATGAGAAGAAGTTGTATAAATGACCTTTTTTATAGAGTCATTACTTCTTTATATCCAGAAAAGCATGGCAAAAGAAAACACAACCCACATGTCAAAGTTTGTGGGAATGCAAGCTGGTGCAACCACTCTGGAAAACAGCATGGAGGTTCCTCAAAAAGTTGAAAATAGACCTACCCTATGACCCAGAAATTACACTACTAGGTATTTACTCTAAAGACACAAATGTAGTGATCCAAAAGGACATATGCACCCGAATGTTTATAGCAGTAATGTCCACAGATGAAAGGATAAAGAAGATGTGGTATGTGTGTGTGTGTATATATATATATATATATATATATATATATATATATAATGGAATACTATGCAATCATCAAAATAAATGAAATCTTGCCATTTGTGATGATGTGGATGGAACTAGAGGGTATTATGCTTAGCGAAATAGGTCAGTCATAGAAATACAACTATATGATCTCCCTGATATGAGAAAGTGGAGATGCAATATGGGGGGTTTAGGGGGTAGGAAAAGAATAAAAGAAACAAGATGGGATTGGGAGGGAGACATACCATAAGAGACTCTTACTCTCACAAAACAAACTGAAGGTTTCCAGGGAGAGGGTGGTGGGGTTATGGACATTGGGGAGGGTATGTGCTATGGTGAGTGCTGTGAAGTGTGTAAACCTGGCAATTCACAGACCTGTACCCCTGGGGCTAATAATACATTATATATTAATAAATATATATATATAAATAAAAAAATTCTACTTAGAAGACAAGATGGCAGAGAAGTAGGAGAAGGCCCTGTTTCAACCTGTACCCTAAAGTGAGCTGATTACCAACCAAAGAACTCTGATCACCCATGAAATCAGCTTGAGATTAGAATTATACACTTTTGGATCTCCACCAGGGCAGAAGATGGCAGTGGACAGGTAAAGCGGAGTGGGAACATCGGACTGATATCAGAATATAAACAAAAGGGGGAGGGAGCCACCAGAAGTGACCCATTGGAAAGTAATACCCCAACACAAAAGTGCCCTGTTATTAGGGACCAGCACTAACTTGGAGTCTGGTTGAAAGTACTCAAAATGAGCAAAAGATCTTAAGGGGAAATTGGTGGAATTGGGCGGTTAGGGACAGGGACATAAGCCCATGGACCCAGGACAGCCACCACTGGCAAGGAGCCAGAGAGTGCAGCGAGAAGCCAAGTCTTGGTCCCTGAGCTGCCAGCCTGCCTGAGAGCCTCGGGTGGCAGTGCCCGTGAGGGTGAGGAAGCCTGCGGTGGATGCCAGCTGGCAGAACGACAGCTTTTTGCACTCTGCATGTGTGCTGTTAGGCAGGGTCTGAGTCATGGCCCACAGCCTCCCCTGAGAGAGGTTCATGCAGGTGCCAGCTAGCTGGTGCTCTCTAGGATGCAGAGAGTCTGAGCACTCTCAGCCCTGGCCAGCATGAAAATAGTGCACTGTCTCTGCTTCAGACCTCTCTGGTGGACTGGAGCTGCCCAGACAGCCAAGGCTAGTATTTCTCATGGTTTTGGGTACAAGCGAGAGTTCCTGTGACCCCAGAGACCTTGATGGGGGACGTGTTGTGCCAACAGCAAAGGGGGAATTTATGTGCTCTGGAGCACCCAGAGGGGAACAGACTGAGGCTTCTCTCTGAGATAGAAGTCTGGGTACAGTTTGCTTTCCTCTAAATCTCTTAAGAACTGACAAAAGCCACCACAGGGAGAAAAAATAAACAAACAAGCAAAAAACCAAAAAACCCTCCAGAGATCAAAATGCTTAAAAACCGGTTTCCTCAGAGCCCAGGACTCAACTCTAGCAAGAATCCCTGAAAAACCATGTGGCAGGCCCCTCCCCCAGAGAGCCAGTCAAAAAAACAAAAGACAGGAGGAAAACCACCACTACTTCATAGACACAACTTTTGTTTTTAATTAATTCCCACTATTCTGGTTCTTTTCATTTTTTAATAATTTTTAACCTATTTACCATCACAATGAGATGCTTAGTACATGAAATTCCATAATAACCTTTTAACCTGAACTTTCTTTTCTTTTTTTTTTTTTTAACGATTCATCAGTTGTTTATTACACCCAGTTCTCATCACATCACATGCCCTCTTTAATGGCCATTGCCCATTTATTCCCTTCCCCTAAACCCCTCCCCTTCTGTAACCCTCAGTTGTTTCCCAGAGTCAAAAGAGTTTCTCATGGTTTATCTCCATCTCTGATTTTTTTCCCTTTCAATTTTCCCTCTCTTCCCCTATGATCCTCTGCAGTATTCCTTATATTCCACATATGAGTGAACCCATGTGATAATTGTCTTTCTCTGATTGATTACTTCACTTAGCATAATCCCCTCCATTACATCCATGTCAATGTAAATGGTAAGTGGTCATCCTTGTTGGCTCAGTAATATTTCATGTTTTTGCAAGGATGTGGAGAAATGGGAAACTTCTTACACTGTTGGTGGGAATGCAAGCTAGTACAGCTACTCTGGAAAACAGTATGGAGGTTCCTAAAGAAGTAAAAATTAGAGCTACCCTATTACCTAACAATTGCACTACTGGGTATTTACCCCAAAGATATTCAGGTAGTATATAAATGTAGTGAAAAGAAGGACATATGTTCTCCAATGTTCATAGCAGCAATATCCACAATAACAAAACTGTGGAAGGAGCTGAGATAGCCTTCAATAGAAGAATGGATAAAGAGGATGTGATTCATATTTACCATGGAATATTAACCTGAACTTTCTTGATACATATACCTCTGTTTTGCTTTTGCTTTTCTATTTTTTAATTTTTTTAATTTAATTTAATTTTTTTTAATATTCATATAGAGATAAGCTTCTAGGTGATGCCCTTTTTCCAATCAATGCTATTCCTATAGGTAAACCAGTCTTAATCCCCCTTGATCTCAGGAAAGTTGAGTCCATTAACAATGATATCAAAATACATCCAGGAAGAAACAAAATAACCCTGCTCACAAACACTGAGAACTTACAACCATGCTCCCATCATTTTTTTCTGTCAGTGTTTCTGTGTATATGTTTTTATTCTGGTAGTATATAAATCTTATACTTCAGGTTCATTTTGATGGGGTTCTTTTATTTATTTATTTATTTATTTATTTTTATTTTTTCCCTTCTCAACTACTTTTGTCAGACTTTTAGTTTCTCTGTTTTTGTTTGCATATTTCAAAAAACTTACCTTTGGGGCCCATTTGGGCTGGGCTTTCTCTTTTGTTTTATCTTTTTTTTTTCCCATCTCTCTCCCTTTTTATCTTTTTTTCTTTCTTTTTGGTGGGGCCTCCTGATTGCTCAGAAGCAATCCAGGGTGCACTGTGCCTGCATCACAGTTGACACATTCAGTTACACATCCATTCAGACATCTCTCACCAAAATGATTAGGAGGAGGAATGCCCAACAGAAGAAAAATTCAGAGACTGGGACCTCTCCATCAGGGCTGCTGGATATGGACATGCATATTATGTCAGAAATGGAATTCAGGCTAACAATTATCCAGGCAATAGCTATATTGGAGAAAGTCTTTGATGACGCCATCAGGGATGATGTTCACAATTATCTCAATGAGTTACAACCTAATCTAAATTCTCCAAAAGCAAGGGTAACTGAGACAGAGTAGAATTAGTGATCTAAAGGAAAAAGTGATAGAGAAAAAGGATCAGGAGGAAGCCTGGAACAAACAGCTTAGAAGCTATGAAAACAGAATTAGGGAAATAAGTGATGTCATGATATGTTCCAACATGAGAATTATTAGAACTCCTGAGGATGAGGAAAGAGAAAGAAGACTAGAGGATATTGTTGAAGAAATTCTCCATGAATATTTCCCCAATCTGGCGATTGGAACCAGCATTCTTATGCTAGAGGCGAAAACGCTGCCCCCAAGATCATAGAACCTAGAAAGAACTCAAGACAGCTGATTGTGAAAATGATGAATCATAATAGTAGACAGGAGCTCTTGAAAGCACCTAGAGGATAGAAATCCCTTATGTATAGAGGAAAACCCATCAGAATAATGTCAGACCTGTCCACAGAAACCTGGCAAGCCAGAAACAGCTGGCAAAACATATTCAGGGCACTAAATGAGAAAAACATGCAGCCAAGAATATTTTATTCAGCAAGACTGACATTCACAATGGATGGAGAGATAAAGAGGATCCAATACCAGCAAGGTTTAAGAGTATGGGACCACCAAGCTGACACTGCAGAAATATTAAGGGAGGTTATATAAAAGAGAAAAAATTCTAAGAATATCATTAAACAGAAATATATGGAGACAATCTATAGAAACCAAAATTCACAGATAACATGATATCAATAAAAATATATCTTTCAATAAGCACTCTCAATGTGAATGGGGAAAAAAATGTGCCCATAAAACGACATATGGTTGCAGATTCAATAAAACTACAGGACCCATCCATATGTTGTCTACAAGAACCCATTTTGAACATAAGGATACATGTAGACTAAAAGTGAAGGGATGAAGAAGCATCTTTCATGCCAAAGGGCCTCAGAAGTAGGCTGGGGTAGCAATTCTCATATTAGATAAATTACATGTTATACTAAAGACTGTAGGAAGAGATACAGAAGGACACTACATAATTCTTAAAGGGTCTATCAACAAAGAAGATCTAACAATTATATATATTTATGCCCCAAATATGGGAGGATCCAATTACAGAAGAAAACTTTTAATCAAAGAGTCATATTGATATGAATACATTGATAGTAGGAGGTTTTAACATGCCACTCTCAGTAATAGACAGATCATCAAAGCAGAAAATCAATAAAGAAACAAGAGCATTGAATGACACATTGGACCAGATGGACCTCATAGATATATAGACAACATTCCACCCAGAATGGTGGAATGCAACAGAATACTCATTCTTCTCGGGTGCACGTGGAACCTTCTCCAGAACAGACCATATACGGGGTCACAAATCAGGACTCAACTGATACCAAAAGACTGAGATGATTTTCTGCATACTCTCAGATCAAAATGCTTTGGAACTGGAGTTCAACCACAAGGGAAAGTATGGAAGAAATTCAAACACCTAGAAGGTAAATACCACCTTGTTTAAGAATGCTTGAATCAATCAGGAAATCAAATAATAACTTAAACAATTCATGAAAACCAAGGAGAATAAAGACACTTCAGTCCAAATCCTATGGGATACAGTAAAGGCAGTCCTAAGGGGGAAATACATAGCCATCCAAGCCTCCCTCAAAAAAATTGAAAAATCCAGAATACACCAGCTGTGTCTACACCTTAAAGAACTGGAGAATCAACAACAATTTAAGCCAACTCCACACACAAGAAGGGAATAAGATGAGAGCGGAGATCAATGAGATAGAAACTAGAGATACAGTAGAATGCAATAATGAAACTAGAAGCTCGTTTTTGGAAAGAATCAGTAAGATCAATTAACCATTGGCCACACTAATCCCAAAGATAAGAGAGAAAGTCCAAAATAATAAAATTATGAATAAAAGGGGGATATCACAACTAACACCAAGGAAGTAGAAAGAATCATCAGAAGTTATTACCAACAGTTATATGCCACTAAATTAAGAAACTTAGATAAAATGGATGCATTCCTGGAAAACTATAAACTCCCAAAATTGAACCAGGAAGAAATTGACAACCTGAATAGACCAATATCTAGTAACGAGATTGAAGCAGTGATCAAAAACCTCCCAAAAAACAAGAGCCCAGGACCTGATGGATTTCCCGGGGAATTCTACCTATTCTTCTGAAGCTGTTTCAAAAAAATGAAGCAAAAGGAAAACTTCCAGAAGGAAAAAGTTCCAGAAGGAAAACTTGAAGCAGAAGGAAAACAAAACTAGTGGAATACATTCTTTTTATGAAGTCAGCATTACCCTGATCCCCAAACAGGTAAAGACCCCACCAAAAAGGAGAATTTCAGACCAATATCCCTGATGAATATGGATGCTAAGATTCTCAACAAGGTCTTAGCAAATAGGATCCACCAGCACATTAAAAAGATTATCCACCATCACCAGGTAGGATTCATCCCTGGGTTGCAAGGATGATTCAACATTCTCAAATCAATCAATGTGATAAAACAAATCAATAAGACAAGAGAGAAGAAACACATGGTCCTCTCAATTGATGCAGAAAAAGCATTTGACAAAATCCAGCATCCGTTCCTGATTAAAACGCTTCAAAGTATAGGGATAGAGGGAACATTCCTGAACTTCATCAAACCTATGTATGAAAGACCCACAGCAAATATCATCCTCAATGGGAAAAAGCTCAGAGACTTCCTGTCGAGATCAGGAGCACTAGAAGGATGCCCACTCTCACCACTCTTGTTCAACATAGCATCAGAAGTCCTAGCAACAGCAATCAGACAACAAAGAGAAAGAAATGGTATCCACATTGGCAAATAAGAAGTCAATCTCTCTCTTCATGCAGATAACATGACATTTTATATAGAAAACCCAAAAGACTCCATCCCCAAACTACTAGAGTTCACAGCGATTCAGTAATGTGACAGGATACAAAGTCAATGTGAAGAAATCAGTGGCTTCCTTATACACTAACAATGAAAACACAGAAAGGGAAATTAGAGATCTGAATCCATTTATAATAGCACCAAGAACCATAAGATACCTGGGAATAAACCTAACTAAAGAGGTAAAGGATCTGTATTCAAGGAACTACAGAACACGCATGAAAGAAATTGAAGAAGATACAAAAAGATGGAAGACAATTCCATGCTCACAGATCGGGAGAATAAACATTATTAAAATGTATATACTGCCTAGAGCAATCTGTACTTTTAATGCCATTCCAATAAAAATTCCACTGGTATTTTTCAAAAAGCTAGAGCAAATAATCCTATAATTTGTATAGAATTAGAAGAGACCCCGAATTGCTAAAGAAATGTTGAAAAACAAAAATAAAACTGGGGGCATCACATTACCTGATTTCAAGCTTTACTACAAAGCTGTAATCACCAAGACAGCATAGTACTGGCATAAAAACAGACACATACGCCAGTGGAACAGAGTAGAGAGCCCAGATATGGACCCTCAACTCTATGGTCGACAACTCTAATGTTCGACAAAACAGGAAAAAATATATAGTGGAAAAAAGACAGTCTCTTCAATAAATGGTGCTGTAAAAATTGGACAGCTATATGTAGAAGAATGAAACTCAACCAGTCTCTTACACCATACACAAAGATAAACTCAAAATGGATAAAATACCTCAACGTGACACAAGAATCCATCAGAATCTTAGAGGAGAACATGAGCAGTAACCTCTTCGATATCAGCCACAGCAACTTCTCAAGATATGTCTCCAAAGACATAAGGAAACAAAAGCAAAAATGAACTTGGGACGTCATCAAGATAAAAAGTTTCTGCACAGCAAAGGAAACAGCCAACGAAACAAAGAGGCAGCCAACGGAATGGGAGAAGATATTTGTAGAGGACAGTACAAACAAAAGGTTGATATCCAGTATCTATAAAGAACTTCTCAAACTCACACACACAAAACAGATAATCATTGCCAAAAAATGAGCAGAAGACATGAACAGACCCTACTCCAATGAAGACACACAAATGGCTATCAGACACATGAAAAAATCTTCATCATCACTAGCCATTCAGGGAGATTCAAATTAAAACCACATTGAGATACCACCTTACACCAGTTAGAATGGCCGAAATTAACAAAACAGGAAACGACATGTGTTGGAGAGGATGTGGAGAAAGGGGAACCCTCTTACACTGTTGGTGAGAATGTAAGTTAGTGCAGCCACTTTGGAGAACAGTGTGGCGATTCCTCAAGAAATTAAAAATAGAGCTTCCCTAGGACCCTGGAATTGCACTACTGGGTGTTTAATCCAAAGATATAGATGTAGTGAAAAGAAGGGCCATCTGTACCCCAATGTTTATAGCAGCAATGGCCATGGTCGCCAAACTGTGGAAAGAACCCAGATGCCCTTCAACGGACAAATGAATAAGGAAGATGTGGTCCATATACACTATGGAGTATTACGCCTCCATCAGAAAGGATGAATACCCAACTTTTGTGCAACATGGACGGGAGTGGGACAGATTCTGCTGAGTGAAATCAGTCAAGCAGAGAGAGTCAATTATCATATGGTTTCACCTATTTGAGGATCATTACAAATAACATGGAGGACATAGGCAGATGGAGAGGAGATGGGAGTTGAGGGAAATTGGAAGGGGAGGTGAATCATGAGAGACTATGAACTCTGAAAAACAATCTAAGGGTTTTGAAGGGGCAGGGGTAGGAGGTTGGGGAGCCAGGTGCTGGGTATTAAGGAGGACACAGATTGCATGGAGCACTGGGTGTGGAGCAGAAGCAATGAATTCTGTTATGCTGAAAAGAAATTTTTTAAAAAATGGAAAAAAAGAGGATGATGTTCCATCACATTTATGTTCCCATCTTTGTCTTCTAACATAATATTATTGCGAAGAGTTCCAAGGCTCTCTCAATTTTAAATATTTTCTATGTAATGAGCCCTGTTGCATCCAGCGTGACAAATCGACCAGGAAAACGTGAGGGTAAGAGGATGGTGAAAAGAAATTAAGAGACAAAGAGATGGGGACAGGAGGAGCACTGAGGAGTATATCCAACAGTACCTATTTTATTCCACATCTTACAAGCATTTATAAGGCAGAACACAAAAGGAGGAGTAATACATGAGTATCTAGTCAGATGACTGCAAGTTCCTATAACAAGTTTACATTAACTGCAAGCAAATCTCGAGATGCCAGGTAGTCACAGCTAATGCCATTAGCAAGACAATCAACCAGGGAGTGGGTTATGAGAGGTACAGGAACAACAAGGTCCAACTAAGAATTCATGACTCTGACCATATTATTCCCTTCTGTAAGGATAACGTGTGGGAAGTCACTTAGGTGAGCTCACGGCACATAGCACAGACCCTTTCTCAGTGTTACTCAACTTTCCTGATTTTAACCCCTTATCAAGGTGTCCGGACTTTATTTATTTATTTATTAAAAGATTTTATTTATTTATTTGACATAGAAATCACAAATAGGCAGAGAGACAGACAGAGATGCAGAGAGAGAAGGGGAAGCAGGCTCACCACTGAGCAAAGAGCTCAATGCGGGGCTGGATCCCAGGACCCTGGGATCATGACCCAAGCCGAAGGCAGAGGCTTCAATCCTCTGAGGCACCCAGGCACCCAAAGGTGTCTGGACTTTAAAGGAGACACAAGTCAGGGCCTGGTTTGATCCACGACTCCAACAAGGCCGTAGTCTCCAACATCTCCCCCTTCTTTTTTAAAATAAATCAAGCATATAAATTTGTGCCTGAGTATGCAGTCATTGTTGTCCTGTATTAAACAAGGAAACTCGCCATCCTATAATCAATATAGCCAAGACTATGAATATAATGATAAAAATCCCAAAGGGATATTTCATTATATTTCCAGGATTAAACACGTGCAACCCATCCAAAACCTGAGATACTATAGTACCAGGATTTTGTACATCTAGTTGTGATGCCCTATATTAGCAATTTCCTTTTTCAACTCTGCAAGATCTAGACTTACATTACTATGAAACCATATTCCTTGCAAATGATGTTTAACAGCATCAGAATAATTCAAGGCTTTCAAGGAAGTGACACAAATATGTTGAAATCCTCCATGGCATATTAAAGACATTTGAGTTCTTAACACCAATAATTGCCCCCCCCCAAAATTCTACCGCTTCTTCTAATCCTTCCAACCGGCTGAAAACTTTTTGGTCTGGGGGACAAGATGGCGTGGGAGTAGGAGGAAGCGCCTTTTCAGCCAGTACCCCAAAGTGAGCTGATTACTTACCAAAGAACTCCGATCACCCATGATATCAGCCTGAGATCAGAATTATACACGTCTGGATCTCTACAGGGGCAGAAGATGCCAGTGGGCAGGTAAAGCAGAGTGGAAACTGCGGACTGATATGAGAAGATAAACAAAAGCGGGAGGGAGCCACCAGAGGTGACCGGTTGGAAAGTAATACCCCAATACGAGTGAGAGTGCCCTGCATCTGGGGACCAGCATTAACTTGGAAACTGGTTGAAAGCACTACAAAGAGCAAAGGATCATGGGGGGAAATTGTGGGAATCAGGGAGGCTAGGGACAGGGGCTTATGTCCCCGGTACTAGGACAGCCTCCCGGGCGCTGAGGCAGAGAGAGTGCAGCAGAGAAACCAGCTCTTGGTCTCTAAGCTGCCAGTACGCCCCGAGAATGCATGGGTTCTGGCTCTTGTCAGGGGATGGGAGCTAAGCCAGTCGGCAGAACGCGCGAGCACTACCACAAAGCTTGAGATACGCACACATGTCCCTCAAGCTCCCCTGAGTTACAAAGGCCCAGCCGGCGCTCTTTGACCCGCGCAATTGTTTCAAAGCCTAAGCCATGCGCCCCAAACTCTCTCCTGACAGTGGTGTGCAAAAGCCCAGCCTGGTGCTTATGGCCTTGCACGCCGTTCTCAGTGCCTGAGATGTGTGCGGGAACAATAGCCACCTCTGAAAGAGGTGCGCACAAGCCGGGCACTCCCAGCCCGGGCCAGCAGCAAAATCTCAGTGTTTGATCACTGTTTGGAACCTCTCTGGTGGTGGGGAGCTCCCAGACAGCTGCCACTGCCTTGGCTTTGGGTACAGGCAAAAGCTCCTGTGCCCCCAGGATCTGCAAATTGGAACCTGCTCTGCCAGCGGCCAAGGGGGAACTTATTTAGGCTCTGCACCCAGGTTGAGGCTTCTCTCTGAGAGGGAGATCAGGGTGCGGTTTGTTTTCCTCTAAAACTACAAAAACCATCAAAAGCGGTCAAGATGAGAGGAAAAAAAAGTGAACAAGCATAAAAACCGCCAGAGAACAAAAGCCTGAAAAAAAATGAGTTTCCTCAGAGCCCACCCCCTTGAGGGGGGGCGGGAGGACTTAACTCAGGAATCATTGACTGACAACCGACGTGGCAAGCCCCTCTCCCAGAAAACAAACCAAGAAAGAAAAAAAAAAAAAAGGACTACAAGAGAACAACCACTACTTCATGGGAAAACTTGTATTGTTCACTCGTTCCCACCATTACGGTTCTTTTTTTTTTTTTTTTTTTTTTACACATAGGTAATTTTTTTAACCTATTTACCATCACAGTGAGCTGTAAGTACATCAAATTCCATAATACCTTTCTACATGAACTTTTTAATACATACACCCCCTTTTTCTTTTGCATTTTTATTTTTTGAATTCCTTTTTTTAAATTAAATTTAGTCTAGTTTATTCCTTTTTATTTTTATCCTCTAATATTCATATAGAGTTAAACGTCAAAGTAATCCCCTTTCCCCAATCAATACTACCCCTATAGGTAAACCAATTTTAATCCCCTTTATCTTAGGAAAGTTGAGTCCTTAACAAAGATATCAATATACATCCAGGAAGAATCAAAAAAAACTTCCTTGCACACACTAAGAATTTATAAGAACTCTCCCATCTTCTTGCAACAGTGTATCTGTGTTTTTTGTGTTTGTCCTGATAGCATATAAATTTTATACGTGGGGTTCTTTTTGACGAGGTTCTTTCTTTATTTGCATATATATTTTTTTTCTCTTGTCATATACTTGTATATCAGTCTTTTTATCTCTTTTTGTTTGTCTACTTCATAAACCTTACCTTGGGGCCCATCTGGGCTGCACCTTCTTTTTCATCTTCCCTTTCTTTCCTGTCTCTCTCACTCTCCTTTTTTCTTTCTTCTTTTCCTTTTTTTTTTTTTTTGTTTTTTTTTTTTTTGTTTTTCATTTTCTTTTCTTTTGTATCTCGTTTGGGTGGGGAATCCTGATTGCTCAGAAGTGTTCCAGGGTGTACCGTAACTGCACCACAGTTGATACATCCAGCTACATCTGTTCAGTCATCCCCCACCAAAATGACTAGAAGTAGGAATGCCCAACAGAAGAAAAATACAAAGGATGGACCTTCTGCAACAGAGCTAACAGCTATCAACATAGACAATATGTCAGAAAGAGAATTCAGGCTAACAATTATCCAGGCAATAGCTACATTGGAGAAAGTCATGGATGACCAAACAGAATTGATTAGGGCCCAACTGAAAGCGACCAGACAGGATGTTCACAATGTTAGGGGGGAGCTTAAAGCTACAAGGGAGGGGGTTCATAACGATCTAAATGAGTTCCAATCTAATCTAAACTCTCTCAAAGCTAGGGTAACTGAGACAGAAGATAGAATTAGTGATCTGGAGGACAAACAGAGAGAAAGGATCAGGAGGAAGCCTGGAACAAACAGCTTAGAAACCACGAAAACAGAATCAGGGAAATAAATGATGCCATGAAGCGTTCCAATGTCAGAATTATTAGAATCCCTGAAGGGGAGGAGAAAGAAAGAAGTCTAGAAGATATATTGGAAAAAGTCCTTCATGAAAATTTTCCCAATCTCGGGAATGGAACCAGTGTTCATGTACTAGAGGCTGAACGGTCTCCACCCAAGATTATACATTCCAAAAAAACATCACGACACCTGATAGTCAAATTGAGGATTATAATTGTAGGTATAATCTCTTGAAAGCCGCCAAGGCAAAGAGGCTCCATACTTACAGAGAGAAGCCCATCAGAATAATGTCAGACCTGTCCACAGAGACCTGACAAGCCAGAAGAGGCTGGCAAGATATATTCAGGGGACTAAATGAGAAGAACATGCAGCCAAGAATACTTTATCCAGCAAGACTGACATTCAAAATGGATGGAGAGATAAAGAGTTTCCAAGAACAGAAAGGGTTAAAAGACTATGCAACCACCAAGCTGACACTGCAGGAAATATTAAGGGGGGTTCTATAAAAGAGGAAAAATCCCAAGAATAGCATTGAACAGAAATATAGAGACAGTGTACAGAAAGAAAGACTTCAAAGGTAACTCGATATCAATAAAAACGTATCTATCAATAATCACTCTCAATGTGAATGGCCTAAATGCACAGGGATGCAGATTGAATAAAACGACAGGACTCATCCATATGTTGTCTACAAGAGACCCATTTTGAACCTAAAGATACACCCAGACTGAAAGGGAAGGGATGGAGAAGCATCTTTCATGCCAATGGGCCTCAAAAGAAGGCTGGGGTAGTGATTCTCATATCAGATTAATTAGACTTCAAACTAAAGACTGTAGTCAGAGATACAGAAGGACACTACTAAATCCTTAAAGGGACTATCCACCAAGATGATCTAACAATTGTAAATATCTATGCTCCCAATATGGGAGTAGCCAATTACTTAAGAAAACTATTAAGGAAAAGAGTCATATTGATATAAATACACTAATCGTAGGAGATCTTAACACGCCTCTCTCAGAAATAGACAGATGATCGAAGCAGAAAATCAATAAAGAAACAAGAGCATTGAATGACACATTGGACCCGATGGACCTCATAGATATATACGGAACATTCCACCCTAAAACAACAGAATACTCATTCTTCTCAAGTGCACACAGAACCTTCTCCAGAATTGACCACATACTAGGTCACAAATCAGGACTCAACGTATACCAAAAGACCGAGATGATTCCCTGCATATTCTCAGACCACAATGCTTTGAAACTGGAGCTCAGTCACAAAGAAAAGTTCACAAGGAGCTCAAACACCTGGAAAATAAAGACCACCTTGTTTAAGAATGCTTGGATCAACCAGGAGATCAAAGAAGAACTGAAACAATTCATAGAAACCAATGAAAATGAAGACACTTAGGTCCAAAAACTATGGGGTACAGCAAAGGCGGTCCTAAGGGGGAAATACATAGCCATCCAAGCTTCCCTCAAAAAAAGTGAAAAATCCAGAATACACCAGCTGTCTCTACACCTTGAAGAACTGGAGAATCAACAACAAATCAAACCAACTCCACACATAAGAATGGAAATCATCAAGATTAAAGCTGAGATCAATGAGGTAGAAACAGAGATACAGTAAAACGTATCAATGAAACTAGAAGCTGGTTTTTTGAAATAATCAATAGGATTGATAAACCATTGGCCACACTAATCCAAAAGAGAAGAGAGAAAGCCCAAATTCATAAAATTATGAATGAAAAGGGAGAGATCACAACTAACACCAAGGAAGTAGAAAGAATCATCAGAAGTTCTTATCAACAGTTATATGCCAATAAGATTAGCAACCTAGATGAAATGGATGCATTCCTGGAAAACTATAAACTACCAAAATTGAACCAGGAAGAAATCAACAACCTGAATAGACCGAAATCTAATAACGACATTGAAGCAGTGATCAAAAACCTCCCAAAAAACAAGAGCCCAGGACCTGACAGATTCCCTGGGGAATTCTACCAAACATTCAAAGAAGAAATAACACCTACTCTCCTGAAGCTGTTTCAAAAAATTGAAGGAGAAGGAAGACTTCCAGACTCTTTCTATGAAGCCAGCATTACCCTGATCCCCAAACCAGGCAAAGACCTTACCAAAAAGAATTTTAGACCAATATCATTGATGAATCTGGATGCTAAAATTCTCAACAAGATTCTAGCCAACAGGATCCAACAGCACATTAAAAATATCCACCATGATCAGGTGGGATTCATCCCTGGGCTACAAGGATGGTTCAACATTCACAAATCAATCAATGTGATACCACAAATTAATATGAGAAGAGAGAAGAACCACATGGTCCTCTCAATTGATGCAGAAAAAGCATTTGACAAAATCCAGCATCCATTCCTGATTAAAATGTTTCAAAGTATAGGGATAGAGGGAACATTCCTAAACTTCATCAAATCTATCTATGAAAGACCCATAGAAAATATCATCCTCAATGGGAAAAAGCTTGCAGCCTTCCCATTGAGATCAGGAATGAGACAAGGATGCCCACTTCCACCACTCTTGTTCAACATAATATCAGAAGTCCTAGCAACAGCAATCAGACAACAAAAAGAAATAAAAGGTATCCAAATTGGTAATGAAGAAGGCAAACACTCTCTCTTCGCAGATGACATGATTCTTTATATGGAAAACCCAAAAGACTCCACCCCCAAACTACTAGAACTCATACAGCAATTCAGCAACGTGGCAGGATACAAAGCCAACGTACAGAAATCAGTGGCTTTCTTATACACCAACAATGAAAATACAGAGGGAAACAGAGAATCGATTCTATTTACTATAGCACCAAGAACCATAAGATACCTGGGAATAAACCTAACCAAAGAGGTAAATGATCTGTACTCGAGGAATTACAGAACACTCATAAAAGAAATTGAAGAAGACACAAAAAGATGGAAGACCGTTCCATGCTCTTGGATCAGAAGAATAAACATTGTTAAAATGTCTATACTGCCTAGAACAATCTATACTTTTAATGCCATTCTAATCAAAATTCGACCGGTATTTAAAGAGCTGGAGCAAATAATCCAAAAATTTGTATGGAATTAGAAGAGACCCCAAATCACTAAGGAAATGTTGAAAAAAAAAAAAAAAAGCTGGAGGCAACACGTTACCTGATTTCAAGCTATATTACAAAGCTGTGATCACCAAGACAGCATGGTACTGGCATAAAAACAGACACATACACCAGTGGAACAGAGTAGAGAGCTCAGATATGGACCCTCACTCTATGGTCAATTAATCTTCGACAAAACGGGAAAAAATATACAGTGGGAAAAAGACAGTCTCTTCAATAAATGGTGCTGGGAAAACTGGGCACCTATATGTAGAAGAATAAAACTCGACCATTCTCTTACACCGTACACAAAGATCAACTCAAAATGGATAAAAGACCTCAACGTGAGACAGGAATATATCAGAATTCTAGAGAACATAGGCAGTAACCTCTTCGATATCAGCCACAGCAACTTCTTTGAAGATATGTCTCCAAAGGCAAAGGAAACAAAAGCGAAGATGAACTTTGGGGACTTCATCAAAATCAAAAGCTTCTGCACAGCGAAGGAAACAGTCAAGAAAACAAAGAGGCAACCCACAGAAAGGAGAAGATATTCACAAATGACAGTACAGACAAAAGGTTGATATCCAGGATCTATAATGAACTCCTCAAACTCAACACACACGAAACAGGCAATCATATAAAAAAATGGGAAGAAGATATGAACAGACACTTCTCCAATCAAGACATACAAATGGCTATCAGACACATGAAAAAATGTTCATCATCACTAGCCCTCAGGGAGATTCAAATTAAAACCACATCGAGATACCACCTTACACCAGTTAGAATGGCCAAAATTAACAAAACAGGAAACAACATGTGTTGGAGAGAATGTGGAAAAAGGGGAACCCTCTTCTACTGTTGGTGCGAATGCAAGTAGGTGCAGCCTCTTTGGAGAACAGTGTGGAGATTCCTCAAGAAATTAAAAATAGAACTTCCCTATGACCCTGCCATTGCACTCCTTGGTGTTTACCCCAAAGATACAGATGTAGTGAAAAGAAGGGCCATCTGTACCCCAATGTTTATAGCAGCAATGGTCAGGGTCGCCAAACTGTGGAAAGAACCAAGATGCCCTTCAATGGATGAATGGATAAGGAAGATGTGTTCCATATACACTATGGAGTATTATGCTTCCATCAGAAAAGACGAATACCCAACTTTTGTAGCAACATGGACGGGACTGGAAGAGATTATGCTGAGTGAAATCAGTCAAGCAGAGAGAGTCAATTATCATATGGTTTCACTTATTTGTGGAGCATAACAAATAGCATGGAGGACAAGGGGTGTTAGAGAGGAGAAGGGAGCGGGGGTAAATTGGAATCAAGAGATACTATGGACTCTGAAAAACAATCTGAGGGGTTTGAAGTGGCCGGGGTGTGTGAGGTTGGTTACCAGGTGGTGGGTACTATAGAGGGCACAGATTGCATGGAGCACTGGGTGTGGTGAAAAAATAATGCATACTGTTTTTCTTAAAATAAATAAATTGAATAAATAAATAAATAAATAAATAAATAAATAAAACCTTTATATTGAAATGCCTGGGTGGCTCAGTTGGTTGGAGGACTGCCTTCGGCTCAGGTCATCATCCTGGATTTCGGGATCACGTTTCACATCGGGCTTCCAGTTCCATGGGGAGTCTGCTTCTCTCTCTCACCTTCTCCTCGCTCATGCTCTCTCTCACTGTCTCTCTCTCAAATAAATAAATAAAATATTTTTTAAAATTTTAAAAAATAAAAATAAAACCCTTATATTAAAAGGTATAAAAAGTTAGGTATTGGATTAATTTGTTAAATATTGTTACAATAAACCTTAGAGTTAAATGATTACACATCTTCAGAATTTTTGTGTTAATATGTAACAGGGATAGTCTGAAGGAAGCTACAATCTATTTAGATCTAAAATAAACATATTTATTAATTAAATCTACTAGGGACAACAGTGAAAATGTCTAATGCTATAATCTCTTAAAAACAGGAGAGACAGAGGAAATATAGAAAGAAATGAGAACAAGAGGCAAATATATGTGTTCTGATCAACATTTGGGTAAGTTTGGGCCAAAATCATGAAAATGAAATGTGTGCTTCTTACTCAACCCTGATTCGTCAATTACTCTGCTACCACCAAAGTTTATAGAAAGCATAGGTAACAAAATCATCTTTGGGATTCATTGAAGAGATAATATTTCTGTAACATTCTCTGAAAATTTAATAACATATTAGTAATAATTTTACTGTTTTTATATTTATAAAATGAAACCGATTGAAGGTTAGATATAAAAAATGAAAAACTAAAATAGGTAGACAAATGTGTACATAAAAGTTTATATGAACAAAGACAATGAAAAAAGTGCCACAGAAAGTAAATTAGAATTTCAAAAAGAAAAAAAGAACTTTAGAAGAAAAAAAGTCATAAACCATACTAAAATATTTTTAATTAGATAATTTATCTGATTATATGACAAAAGCTAAAGATCAGTAATATATAAATCTCTTACATATTTAGCAGAAAAAATAGAAACATTCCAGGTTTGAAAAGTGGAACAAACATTTTTACGAAGAAACAATTACAGAAACAAATAAATAGTAATACAAATGCAAATTAAATTGAGATTAGATCCCCACATTTTTTTTCTTGCTGAATTATAGACCAGAAAAATGGATGATGTTGTGATGAAAGTTATAAGACCAGAAATGCTGACTAATATGTAAGGGTAGCTCTTTCATAGGTAGCTACAATATATAATTCTGAAATAAGCAGTATTTTCTTAATAAAAATAATTCATCATATAGAATCTGGGGATTATTTTACATAGATATTTTTCTCAGCATTGTTTTAGGTTAGTAAAAATTTCAAGGAATATTGTATTTAAAATAACATAGAATTACTATGGGAATTATTTTGGTATGGTAAAATAATAGGGATATTTAAAAATGTTCATAAGAATTATATTTTTAACTATTAAAAATGAGAATATGTATACAAATATAAGATTTAGGGAAATATAAAACTATACATAGCATAATTTTATTATATATCCGATATATTTTATATATCTATCTGAGAGCATTTTTTAAAAAGATTTTATTTATTTATTTGACAGATAGAAATCACAAGTAGGCTGAGAGGCAGGCAGAGAGATAGAGGAGGAAGTAGTCTCCCCACTGAGCAGAAAGCCCAATGTGGGGCTCGATCCCAGGACCTTGGGATCATGACCAAAGCCAAAGGTAGAGGCTTAAACCCACTGAGCCACTCTGGTGCCCCTATCTGTGTGCATTATTTATTGAAATATATATTGTAAAGAATAGATGAAACTTTCATAGTAAATATCATATTCATAAATGTATTTTTTAAAAGATGTTATTTGACAGACAGAGATCACAAGTAGACAGAGAGGCAGGCAGAGAGAGTGGGGGAAGCAGGCTCCCCACTGAGCAGAGAGACTGACGTGGGGCTCAATCCCAGTTCCCTGAGATCATGACCTGAGCTAAAGGCAGAGGCTCAATCCCCTGAGCCACCCAGGTGCCCTGTAAAAATCATATTCAATGTTGGGATTAGATGTGCCCCATATTCTTCTTTTGTTCCATATGTGTTAAATTATCTGTAGTGTTCATAATAAATTGTGAAATTAAAATGATATTTTTAAATAATTCAAATTAAATATAACAGAAAAGCACATGATATCATTGACTTGAATTTTTTTTTTTTCATAAAGAAAAACTGAACCCATGAGGTAGTTTCAAAAGAAAAGCCAGATGAGCAATGTGAATGTTCTTCTCCAAATGTCACAGTTTTATATAGTATTGCATTCTGAGCCAGGTGAAGGTAAGTCCATGATAATTCTTAACACTAAGAAAACTATAGAAAAAAGCACTAATAAAACAGAATGGACACTGTGTGGTTAAATCAGAATGTCCTCTTACACTGAAAAAAAAAATTAGATCAGTTCAATTCATGATGATAGAATAGAAAAGCTGAATTTAGCTAACATATCTAGCCACATCCCATAGAGACAGCTCTGTGTTTCCCCAACAGCTGAACTTCTTGGAACTTCTTGAACTTCTTGGAACTTGCATATTTCTTCAGGCATCAGACTTTTTGCTTTTCTTTTTCCCTCATGTAAAATAATCCTCCTCTGCTTCTTACATCCTCTATTGTTATCCTCAATTGCAACACATTATTATTTTTTAGAATTTAACATTGAAATAATTAAATCCTCCTGATTTACTTGCTTATGTATTCTCTGCTGTCTCTCTTGCCCACAGGCTTTGGAGCCTATATATTCTATATAATCTATATAAACTATATATAGTTTATATATATAGATCTATATCTATATTATCAATATATATATAAAATCTCTATATTAAACCTACATATAAATCTATATTATATATTTATATATATCTATATTATATATATAAATCTATATAAAATCTATATAAATATATATAAAATCTATATGCTATATAATCTATATAAATATAGATTCAATTTCTATTGTTCAAATTATATTCCATATCATAGCACAGTGCCTGCATGGCACTGAATATATACCTATGAGGTTGCTTCTGAATAAAAGCAGATCCCTGTAATGTTCTCCAAATTTCTGCATTGTTTAGCTACTTGCAAAATTTAATTTTCACAATCAAATAACTCAATTTTTTCATTTGATAGCTTTTTTTTTGCTATTCTGTGCATCTCACATTTTTGTGTCCTCTGAACTATGGGAGACAGAAAAATAATATCCATAACAGTGTCTTCAAAATTAATATCATACCTTAGTAATTCATAGATAACACCTCTGTACTCTCTTTGCCTTCTGCACTTGAAGTAAATATTTTAAAAAATCATGCATTTCATAATTTTATTAATATTTATTTCTCTTTTACAATACATTTTACAATACATTTCAGTTGTTTCTGATTGAAATGTATTTAGTCTGATTGATGACTGAATAGAACAATAATGACTTGTGAGGCAAAAATTATATAGCATATGTAATGCTTTCTTTTCACCACTTTAATCATGTTTAGCATTTTGTGCTTTAAAGTAGAAGACAGTAATATACTGTCATTTCTATAATTTGTACCCTAATCTACTGATGTGAGAATTATTATAGCCATTTCTTAGATCACAATATAGACTGAAGAGTTTTAACTTATTTACCTAAAGAAATTTGAATTGCTTAAGATAAAAACTTTATTTAATACCATGCATTCAGCTTAGATTTTCTTCCCTTAAAAACTGGTAAGGTGGTTCTTCAGACACTCAGAGAATAAAGGTTAAGGTCTCATTTTTTAGATTCTACACTGATAACAGAAAGATCTTGTTTCTGGGATAATATCCATCTCCTGTGTTTCTTTAAATATCACTGAACAATACAGAGAACTTCACAATACACAGGGGCACTACCTATTTGAAAAATAAAACTTTGTTTTCAACATGTCATCCCAAATATTTTAGAGAGCTACTACATGTATAGCTGAAAAGACAATCTAGAAGAAACATGCACATAATCTAAAGCCATTGTGTCAGAGTGTCTATGGAGAATGTTGTGATTTCAGATTTAGAGATAAATCTCCAGGATAATATCTTATTTATACCTCTTTTGTATACAAAGAACAGAAGAGATGTTGTATGTTGCTTGTCTAGCATAAGAGAAAACACATATATGTCTCCTGTCCTAAGATCCCCTGGAAAACTAATAATGCTTTTTTTCTCTTAAAAAAAATGACAGGATGGCTTTCAAAAATCAACTAATGAAATTTTGTTAAAATTTATTCAAATTCCAATGCCAAAAGCACGAATGATGACCAACAGGAGTTTCCCAATGGGCTTCATTCTTCTTGGTTTCTCTGAATGACCTCATCTAGAAATGGTTCTTTTTTGGATTGTGATCATCTTGTACACCATGATCCTCCTCTCCAACTCAACCATTATATTGCTTTCTTGTGTGGACCCTCTTCTATACACCCCCATGTATTTCTTTCTTAGTAATCTTTCCTTCTTGGATCTCTGCTTTACAACAACTACTGTACCCCATATGTTGTCCAACTTGTGGGGGCCAGGAAAGATCACCTACACAGGTTGTGTCATCCAACTCTGTGTTTTGCTCTGTCTTGGTGCCACAGAATGTGTCATGTTGGTGGTGATGGCCTTTGGCCGCTATATTGCTATCTGCCAGCCCCTGCACTATACAATCATCATGCATTATCAGTTCTGTTGGAAGCTGGTGCTCATAGCCTGTATGTCTGGCCTGATAGAATCTGTTACCCAAATTCCTGTCACACTTAAGCTTCCCTTCTGCACCCACCACCACCTAGATGACTTTCTGTGTGAGGTTCCAGCCCTCATACGCTTGACGTGTGGAGACACATTTGCCAGTGAGTGGCAGATGACAAAATCTGCTGTTCTTTTTACCATTGTGCCACTGGGATTTATCCTGACTTCTTCTGGTTACATAGCTCAAGCTTTAGGTAAAATCCAATCCAAGGATGGAAGGCAGAAAGCCATTACCACCTGCTCCTCCAACATCATTGTGGTCTTCATGTTTTATGGAACAATGGCACCAGTGTATACATACCCTAAGAACCACTTTGCTTCAAAATACAGCAAATTATCTACTTTTCTTCTACACTGTGGTCACACCACTGTTAAACCCTCTCATCTATTCCCTAAGGAACAAAGATGTAAAGGATGCACTGTTACAACTGCTGAGAAGAGGATCATCATAAGGAAAAAGTAGAAATTGATCTTTGAACCAGAAAGGAGGTTGAAAATCATGACATTCACACATTGTTCATAAGAGATAATTTTTGAATCATCATTTTAAAAGTGGAGTTTTGTATTAAAAACAATAATTTATTACTTAACTTTTTTTTTGATTTTTGATTTTTTTTATTTTTTTTTATAAACATATATTTTTATCCCAAGGGGTACAGGTCTGTGAATCACCAGGTTTACACACTTCACAGCACTCACCAAAGGACATACCCTCCCCAATGTCCATAATCCCACCCCCTTCTTTCATACCCCCTCCACCCAGCAACCCTCAGTTTGTTTTGTGAGATTAAGAGTCACTTATGGTTTGTCTCCCTCCCAATCCCATCTTGTTTCATTTATTCTTCTCCTACCCACTTAAGCCTCCATGTTGCATTACCACTACCTCATATCAGGGAGATCATATGATAGTTGTATTTCTCTGCTTGACTTATTTTGCTAAGCATGATACGCTCTAGTTCCATCCATGTTGTCGCAAATGGCAAGATTTCATTTCTTTTGATGGCTGCATAGTATTCCATTGTGTATATATACCACCTCTTCTTGATCCATTCATCTGTTGATGGACATCTAGGTTCTTTCCATAGTTTAGCTATTGTGGACATTGCTGCTATAAACATTCGGGTGCATGTGCCCCTTTGGATCACTACATTGTATCTTTAGGATAAATACCCAATAGTGCAATTGCTGGGTCATAGGGCAAATCTAATTTCAACATTTTGAGGAACCTCCATGCTGTTTTCCAGAGTGGCTGCACCAGCTTGCATTCCCACCAACAGTGTAGGAGGGTTCCCCTTTCTCCGCATCCTCGCCAGCATATCTCATTTCCTGACTTGTTGATTTTAGCCATTCTGACTGGTGTGAGGTGATATCTCATTGTGGTTTTGATTTGTATTTCCCTGATGCCGAGTGATATGGAGCACTTTTTCATGTGTCTGTTGGCCATCTGGATATCTTCTTTGCAGAAATGTGTGTTCATGTCCTCTGCCCATTTCTTGATTGGATTATTTGTTCTTTGGGTGTTGAGTTTGCTAAGTTCTTTATAGATTCTGGACACTAGTCCTTTATCTGATATGTCGTTTGCAAATATCTTCTCCCATTCTGTCAGTTGTCTTTTGATTTTGTTAACTGTTTCCTTGGCTGTGCAAAAGCTTTTGATCTTGATGAAATCCCAGTAGTTCATTTTTGCCCTTGCTTCCCTTGCCTTTTGCGTTGTTCCTAGGAAGATGTTGCTGCCCGTGTTCTCCTCAAGGATTTTGATGGATTCCTTTCGCACATTGAGGTCCTTCATCCATTTTGAGTCTATTTTTGTGTGTGGTGTAAGGAAATGGTCCAATTTCATTTTTCTG
Source organism: Mustela nivalis (assembly GCF_964662115.1). Classification (NCBI taxonomy): domain Eukaryota; kingdom Metazoa; phylum Chordata; class Mammalia; order Carnivora; family Mustelidae; genus Mustela; species Mustela nivalis. The sequence continues at coordinate 29,908,489 of NC_139022.1, forward strand.
CATGTGGCTGTCCAATTTTCCCAGCACCATTTATTGAAGAGGCTTTCTTTTTTCCATTGGACATTCTTTCCTGCTTTGTCGAAGATTAGTTGACCATAGATTTGAGGGTCTATTTCTGGGCTCTCTATTCTGTTCCATTGATCTATGTGTCTGTTTTTGTGCCAGTACCATGCTGTCTTGATGATGACAGCTTTGTAATAGAGCTTGAAATCCGGAATTGTGATGCCACCAACGTTGGCTTTCTTTTTCAATATCCCTTTGGCTATTCGAGGTCTTTTCTGGTTCCATATAAATTTTAGCATTATTTGTTCCATTTCTTTGAAAAAGATGGATAGTACTTTGATAGGAATTGCATTAAATGTGTAGATTGCTTTAGGTAGCATAGACATTTTCACAATATTTATTCTTCCAATCCAGGAGCATGGAACATTTTTCCATTTCTTTGTGTCTTCCTCAATTTCTTTCATGAGTACTTTATAGTTTTCTGAGTATAGATTCTGTGTCTCTTTGGTTAGGTTTATTCCTAGGTATCTTATGGTTTTGGGTGCAATTGTAAATGGGATTGACTCCTTAATATCTCTTTCTTCTGTCTTGCTGTTGAGGTAGAGAAATGCAACTGATTTCTGTGCATTGATTTTATATCCTGACACTTAACTGAATTCCTGTATAAGTTCTAGCAGTTTTGGGAGTGGAGTCTTTTGGGTTTTCCACATATAGTATGATATCATCTGCGAAGAGTTATAATTTGACTTCTTCTTTGCCAATTTGGATGCCTTTAATTTCCTTTTGTTGTCTGATTGCTGAGGCTAGGACCTCTAGTACTATGTTGAATAGCAGTGGTGATAATGGACATCCCTGCCATGTTCCTGACCTTAGCAGAAAAGCTTTCAGTTTTTCTCCATTGAGAATGATATTTGCGGTGGGTTTTTCATAGATGGCTTTGATGATATTGAGGTATGTGCCCTCTATCCCTACACTTTGAAGAGTTTTGATCAGGAAGGGATGCTGTACTTTGTCAAATGCTTTTTCAGCATCTATTGAGAGTATCATATGGTTCTTGTTCTTTCTTTTATTGATGTGTTGTATCACATTGACTGATTTGCGGATGTTAAACCAACCTTGCAGCCCTGGAATAAATCCCACTTAGTCGTGGTGAATAATCTTTTTAATGTACTGTTGAATCCTATTGGCTAGTATTTTGTTGAGTATTTTCGCATCTGTGTTCATCAAGGATATCAGTCTATAGCTCTCTTTTTTGGTGGGATCCTTGTCTGGTTTTGGGACCAAGGTGAGGCTGGCCTCATAAAATGAGTTTGGAAGTTTTCCTTCCATTTCTATTTTTTGGAACAGTTTCAGGAGAATAGGAATGAATTCCTCTTTAAATGTTTGGTAGAATTCCCCCGGGAAGCCATCTGGCCCTGGGCTTTTGTTTGTTTGGAGATTTTTAATGACTGTTTCAATCTCCTTACTGGTTATGGGTCTGTTCAGGCTTTCTATTTCTTCCTGGTTCAGTTGTGGTAGTTTATATGTTTCTAGGAATGCATCCATTTCTTCCAGATTGTCAAATTTATTGCCATAGAGTTGCTCATAGTATGTTCTTATAATCGTTTGTATTTCTTTGGTGTTAGTTGTGATCTCTCCTCTTTCATTCATGATTTTATTTATTTGGGTCCTTTCTCTTTTCTTTTTGATAATTCGGGCCAGGGGTTTATCAATTTTATTAATTCTTTCAAAGAACCAGCTCCTAGTTTCGTTGATTTATTCTATTGTTTTTTTGTTTCTATTTCATTGATTTCTGCTCTGATCGTTATGATTTCTCTTCTCCTGCTGGGCTTAGGGTTTCTTTCTTGTTCTTTCTCCAGCTCCTTTAGGTGTAGGGTTAGGTTGTGTACCTGAGACCTTTCTTGTTTCTTGAGAAAGGCTTGTATCGCTATATATTTTCCTCTCAGGACTGCCTTTGTTGTGTCCCACAGATTTTGAACCGTTGTATATTCATTATCATTTGTTTCCATGATTTTTTTCAATTCTTCTTTAATTTCCCGGTTGACCCATTCATTCTTTAGAAGGATACTATTTAGTCTCCATGTATTTTGGTTCTTTCCAAACTTCCTTTTGTGTTTGAGTTCTAGCTTTAGAGCATTGTGGTCTGAAAATATGCAGGGAATGATCCCAATCTTTTGATACCGGTTGAGTCCTGATTTAGGACCGAGGATGTGATCTATTCTGGAGAATGTTCCATGTGCACTAGAGAAGAAAGTGTATTCTGTTGCTTTGGGATGAAATATTCTGAATATATCTGTGATGTCCATCTGGTCCAGTGTGTCGTTTAAGGCCTTTATTTCCTTGCTGATCTTTTGCTTGGATGACCTGTCCATTTCAGTGAGGGGAGTGTTAAAGTCCCCTACTATTATTGTATTATTGTTGATGTGTTTCTTTGATTTTGTTATTAATTGGTTTATATAGTTGGCTGCTCCCACATTGGGGGCATAGATATTTAAAATTGTTAGATCTTCTTGTTGGACAGACCCTTTGAGTATGATATAGTGTCCTTCCTCATCTCTTATTATAATCTTTGGCTTAAAATCTAATTGATCTGATATAAGGATTGCCACTCCTGCTTTCTTCTGATGTCCATTAGCATGGTAAATTCTTTTCCACCCCCTCACTTTAAATCTGGAGGTGTCTTCGGGCTTAAAATGAGTTTCTTGGAAGCAACATATAGATGGGTTTTGTTTTTTTATCCATTTTGATACCCTGTCTCTTTTGACAGGGGCATTTAGCCCATTAACATTCAGGGTAACTATTGAGAGATATGAATTTAGTGCCATTGTATTGCCTGTAAGGTGACTGTTACTGTATATGGTCTCTGTTCCTTTCTGATCTACCACTTGTAGGCTCTCTCTTTGCTTAGAGGACCCCTTTCAATATTTCCTGTAGAGCTGGTTTGGTATTTGCAAATTGTTTCAGTTTTTGTTTGTCCTGGAAGCTTTTAATCTCTCCTTCTATTTTCAATGATAGCCTAGCTGGATATAGTATTCTTGGCTGCATGTTTTTCTCGTATAGTGCTCTGAAAATATCATGCCAGCTCTTTCTGGCCTGCCAGGTCTCTGTGGATAAGTCAGCTGCCAATCTAATATTTTTACCATTGTATGTTACAGACTTCTTTTCCCGGGCTGCTTTCAGGATTTTCTCTTTGTCACTGAGACTTGTAAATTTTCCTATTAGGTGACGGGGTGTGGGCCTATTCTTATTGATTTTGAGGGGCGTTCTCTGAACCTCCTGAATTTTGATGCTCATTCCCTTTGCCATATTGGGGAAATTCTCCCCAATAATTCTCTCCAGTATACCTTCTGCTCCCCTCTCTCTTTCTTCTTCTTCTGGAATCCCAATTATTCTAATGTTGTTTCGTCTTGTGTCACTTATCTCTTGAATTCTCCCCTCGTGGTCCAGTAGCTGTTTGTCTCTCTTTTGCTCAGCTTCTTTATTCTCTCTCATTTGGTCTTCTATATCACTAATTCTTTCTTCTGCCTCATTTATCCTAGCAGTTAGAGCCTCCATTTTTGATTGCACCTCATTAATAGCTTTTTTGATTTCAACTTGGTTAGATTTTAGTTCTTTTATTTCTCCAGAAAGGGCTTTTATATCTCTCGAGAGGGTTTCTCTAATATCTTCCATGCCTTTTTCGAGCCCGGCTAGAACCTTAAGAATTGTCATTCTGAACTCTAGATCTGACATATTACCGATGTCTGTATTGATTAGGTCCCTAGCCTTCGGTACTGCCTCTTGTTCTTTTTTTTGTGTTGAATTTTTACGTCTTGTCATTTTGTCCAGATAAGAGTAAATGAAGGGGCAAGTAAAATACTAAAAGGGTGGCAACAACCCCAGGAAACTATGCTTTAACCAAATTAGAAGAGATCCAAAATCGTGAGTGGGGAGAAAGGGGATAAAAAGAGGTTCAAAAAGGAAGAAAGAAAAAAAAGAAAATAGAAAAAAAAAATAAAAGAAAAGAATTTTTAAAAAAAGAAAACACCTAAGAAAAATGTAAAAAAGAAAAAATATATATATTAGATAAACTAGTAAAAAATCGTTAAAAAAAAAAAATTTTACCCGAAGGCGAGAAGAAAAAAAAAAAAATGAAAAAGAAAAAATTAAATTAACTGCAAGACTAAAAAAAATCACAGGAAAAAAGCCATGAGTTCCGTGCTTGGCTTTCTCCTCCTCTGGAATTCTGCTTCTCTCCTTGGTATTGAAACCGCACTCCTTGGTAGGTGAACTTGGTCTCGGCTGGATTTCTTGTTGATCTTCTGGGGGAGGGGCCTGTTGTAGTGATTCTCAAGTGTCTTTGCCCCAGGCGGAATTACACCGCCCTTACCCGGGGCCGGGGTGAGTAATCCGCTCGGGTTTGCTTTCAGGAGCTTTTGTTCCCTGAGCGCTTTCCGTAGAGTTCCGGAGGACGGGAATACAAATGGCGGCCTCCTGGTCTCCGGCCGGAGGAGCTGAGAGCCCAGGGCCCCACTCCTCAGTGCGCCCTCAGAGAACAGCACCCAGTTACTCCCGTCTGCCCGACCTCCGGCCGCGCTCCGAGCTCACCGAGCCTGCGACCGGTTCAAGGTAACACCGAGCTGTGAGCTTCCTGTTGGCTCTGTCTCTGCAGCCGGCTTTCCCATTCCAATACCCGCAAGCTCTGCGACACTCAGACACCCCCGATCCTTCTGTGACCCTGCGGGACCTGAGGCCACGCTGACCCCACATGGGCTTCGCCCCGGTTTAGCCTCTGGAGCGATGTCCCTCAGCGGAACAGACTTTTAAAAGTCCTGATTTTGTGCGCGGTTGCTCGGCCGCTTGCTGGGAGCCGGCCCCTCCCCCCGGGGTCTATCTTCCCGTCGCTTTGGATTCACTTCTCCACTGGTCCTACCTTTCAGAAAGTGGTTGATTTTCTGTTTCCAGAATTGCTGTTCTTCTTCTCTTCGATCTGCCGATGGATTTTTAGGTGTTTGCAATCTTTAGATAAGCTATCTAGCTGATCTCCGGCTAGCTGAAGCAGTCTCAGCTTGCTACTTCTCCGCCATCTTGACTCCTCTCCTACTTTTATTTCTATGATTTTACATGTCATTTTGTTAAGGCAATATATCTATATAAATGCAATGCCAGTTTTTGGCACCTGATAGGTGGTAGATATATATTTTCCAATTGAGGAATACTGTTGCAGAGTTGACTTTTCAAGAAAATATGTTAATATTTATTAAGCAACATAAGCACCATGAACTTGACTGTTTTGATTCAGAAAACCAATAAAATATATATTAACTGTTACTTTTGTTTTAATTATTTCTTTTTAAAGGAACTGTATAGGGGATCCTGGGTGGCTCAGTCAGTTAAATATCTCACTCTTGGTTTTGGCTCAAGTTATGATTTCATGGATCCTGAGACTGAGCCCTACTTCAGGGTCCATCCTCAGCAGGGAGTCACCTTGAAGATTCTCTCCATCCACCCCCGCTTATTCTCTCTCTCTCTCTCTCTTTCTCAAAAAATAAAACTGTTAAAAAATAAAAATAAAAAAGAACCATGTATTGTGGATTTTTTTTCATGCAAACCTGAAAAAGGGGGAAATTTTTCCAGAGTTTCCCTAGATCCTCATGCATGTATAGTCTTTCCTTTTTAACTTGAGTATGATAATAAAAATTTGATTATAAAGAAGAAATGTTACATGAATATTCTATGCTATATTATTCCTTTATTTAAAAATTTAGAAGACTATGCCATGACAGTGAAGTGCCTCTGTGTTATTCGAACAGTAAAGATGTACTCATATCATGATCACATATATCCCTAAATTAAATCAAACTTAACTTAGCCTCCATTTTATTACAAATAAGATACATTTTTGCCAAATCTACCTTTCTATGTATATAAATTAAATAACAGTTTAAAATAATATAAGTATTAAAAAACTATGTGCTTCATCTACTTTCTGTGCTTTCTTGTTATAAAATTAAACAATCACAGCTCTGCCTAATCCAAGTGAATTTTTCCTAATGGAACTGTGATATTAAAAGATGGTTCTAGCAATTCAATACTATAATTTGATCTGGAAGTTTGTTTCCTTTTTTCTGAAATGTTTTGGGCGGTTGTGTTGTTAGAAATACCATTTATAACATGTACCTACAAGACTCTGTAACACATAACTCTCCTTTGATTTATGGCAGAATTTTAAGGCAGTTGTCAAATTTTATTACCAAGAATTAGTTAAGTAGGATGTCTGGAAGTTGCACTAATGGCAAAAAATGTGTCTTAGAGTGTGTGGCAAGAATTAATGCTATTCAGAAAAGACTCTTATAACCCTTATAATCAGTAAAGCTAAGAGAATATCAAGGTAACAACAACAGATTGTCAGTGCCTTAACAAACAACATGGGTTTATTTCATTCACTTTCGGAGTCCAGTGTGGGAACATATAACTCTCTGGGGCAGTGAACTGTGCTTGTAGGCTTAATATTCTAAGATGCTTTTTTCTTAAGATGTTTCCATATGCAATCCCATGACAGAAGATAGGGCTATAGGTCCAATCCCACAAAACTAGATATTTTTCCTCCTAGAAATTACACATACTTCTTCCCTCAGATCTCCTGAGTTGCAGCAAGGCAGATGGCCATATAAAATTTCAAGTGAGCAGAGTCTTAAGATTTTCTTATATCTCCAAAAGTGGAACAGAGAGGGGGTGAGTAATACTGAAATGCCTATCACATGCACAATAGATAAAAGAGGGACTCAGCTAAATATGTTTCCTGGAGATGGAAATAGAGAATCAAGTTTATTTGTTAAGCTATAGAAATAGGAGATTCTTTTTCAAACTAGCTGTATAAATTGGGTATTTTTGGAAAACTTAAAGGAAAATTCAGAGAAGGAAGAATTTTAGGAATGACTTCTTGTTTCACTGTTGAGTGGCCTGATGAAGTGTATGTGTTTATGTTTTCTGTTTCTCTTCTAATTTCATTATTTCTTACTCTCTTTTTGTCCCCTCAAAATATAGTTAAGAGTTTTTAAGAGTTTTAAGAGGTTTTTTTAAATCATTTGTTCCATGTCCTTCCATTTTAAAATATTTCTTTCTTTATGAGTAGGTCACACTTTGTCAGCCCTATTTACTACACTGAATAAAGCTGTTGAAATAAATTTGATCACTGTCTCATAGTCAATCAATATTAATAAACATGAAGATAAGAATAAGTATTGGATTAGCTCAACATATGGAATTTTAATTATGATTTTATTTTAGACATAGGCCTAGTTTCCAAATTAAAAATTGGACAGTAGCTTCTGAAAATTGTCACTGACCTTGTCTTCCAGACTCAAAAAGTAAAAAACAATTCCAAATGAAAAATAAAAATTAAAAGGGCAAAGATGGCATTAAGCAGGGTAGAAAACTAACAGAATATTTCACCCAATAAATTGTGATGATAGACAAATATATTTTTCAAAGGCACATAAACATTTATTAAATAGACCACACCCTAGTCCATAAAATAAACCAAATATATATACTATAACTGAAACCCTAATAATGTGTCCTCTTGTAATAATTATATAAGACTGGAAATTTCAGTATTTAAGCACACAAATTTAAGTATTTTAGAGAAATATCTATTCATATGTAAATTAAATGTACTTCTAAATAATCAACGTATAAAGAGGAGGTTTCAGTTGAGAATCCTGAGAAAATAAAACTATTAATACTGAATTCTAAACTTAAGAAAATATTCCTTTAAAAGTAATGGGAAAATAGAATTTATTTTTTGTTCTTTTTCACAATGTAGTGTTAATGAATTAAGCAAATGGCTAGTCCCATATGCATCTACACATATCTTTACAAAAACATATCTTGATGAAAGATGTTACATGAAGCATGCTGTATACATAGTGTAGTTTCACTGAATTGAGAAAATATCTATCCCCACATGCTTTTACACATATGTTAAAAACTCACTGAGATAACTCCTCTGCTTAATGCATAAATACACAAGGATTAGGAGTTTGGAAAAGAAGACAACAGCAATAAAGTTTTAAGAGAAGCACTACAAGCTTAAAGGTGGAGTAACCTGGTATGTCTATCAGTCAGATCTTTCCAAGGAGAATAACCAGAATAGTGATTTTGGGGGGTTCTCAAATAAATGAGTGGTTGAGACCATAGTTTCACAATGCTTACCAATTAAGATATGGTCTTGTTCAGAGAGATTCCCAATAGCAAAAATCCAAGGGTCACCAGATTTTGAAGAAATCTTCCAAAATAGAAGATAGAAATCAAAACAAATGGATATAATAATAAAAAAAAAAAAAAAACAGCTTGTGCAACGAACAAAAAGACTTTTTTTCAAGAGGGAACTCTGATTAACCTGCTCAGAGAGACAAGAACATAATAAGAGATATTAAATTAGAACAAGTGGTTAGAGCTTTGGAGGAATAAAACTTACTTTTTGAACATTTAATATAGGATACCAAAGACCATGAAGTAGAACATAAAAAAAAAGAAAAAGAGAACCTATTGGTACCACCTCAAAATAAAAAACTTATGCACAGCAAAGAAAATTCTCAACAAAACTAAAAGAAAACCTGCTGAATGGGAGAAAATATTTGCATATAACATATGTAATAAAGAGATAGTATTCAAAATAGATAAGGAACTAATGAAAGTAAAACCCCAAAAATAAATAATAAATAATCTAATTACAAAAATGGGAAGAAGACCTAAACAGCCATTTCTCCAAAGAAGATAATACCAACAGACACAAATAAAATACTTAACACCACTTATCATCAGGGAAATGCATATCAAAACCACAATGAGATATCACCTCATGCCTATGAAAGGCTAAAATTAAAAACACAAAGAACAAGAGTGTTGCTGAGGATGCAGAGGAAAATGAATCCTCTTGCACTGTTGGTGGGAAAGCACACTGGTACAGTCAATATGGAAAATAGCTTTGAAATTTCTCAATAAGTTAAACATAGAACTACCATACAATCCAGTAATCATACTACTGAGTATTTACCCAACAGAGACAAAAACACCAGTTCAAGAACCACCTCTATGGTTATTACAGCATTGTTTCCAAAAGCCAAAGTACAGAAGCTTCCAAAATGTCTATTCATGGGTAAAGAAGATGTAGTATATATAATCAATGGAATATTACCCTGCCATTAAAAAGAATGAACTCTTGCCTCCTGCACAGACATGAATGGGACTACATTGTATAATGGTAAACCAAATGTGCCAGTCAGAGAAAGACAAATACCACAGGAAGACACAAACTAAAAAACAGACTCTCAACTAAATATTAGAAACTGATGGTTATCAGAAAGGATGGTGGTAGAGTATATGTGAAAAAAATGATGAGGATTGAGAGTACACTTATCACAATGAGCACTGAGTATTTTATAGAACTGTTGAATCACTATGTTGCATACATGTAACTAATATAACACTATATGTTAACTCTAGTAGGAATTAAAATTTAAAACTTAAAAAAATTCACAGAAAGACAAGAGTATGGAAAGTGAAAAAGGTAATAAAATTTGAGCTTTTGTTTAAGAGAGTCAATGCAAACAAAAAATTTTTGAAGAAAGGATTTGGAAAAAATATGGAAGTGAGAAAAATACTAAAAGTATTTTTTCAATGATATATCCTCCTATTAAATAACTTGGATTTCAAGAGTTACGGCCCATTCAATCCCTAATATAGTTGATTAAAAGAAGCCTGTCTAGAAAAAGCATTATGAAATTTTAATACAAGTGCAAAGAATAGATTAAAACCCTCCAGGGGTGAAACAGTTCACACACAAATATGTACAATTTATATAATATTGGAATTCTCAGTAGATATACTGAATGTTAGAAGGCAAATGGAGTGAAGTTCTTATAATCATGACCCAACTGTAATCAGATAAGCTACCACAAAGCACAGATTAGAGAGAGGATTATAAATTGGGGTGCCAATCAACTGGAATGTTGATTGTACAGAATTTACTTGTCCACATAGACCAATGCATTTAAACAACCAGCTACTGAACAGCTTTAACTGCTCTGCAAAGGCACTCACTGAGTGAAGAGTGCAAGAATTACTGTGACTATGCCCACGTCAGCCTTACCTTTCCTAAAAAAGTAAATGCAACATAGGAACCTATGTTTTCCTCAAGCTCAAAGGCTCAAGCTCATGTCAGTCATAGATCTAGCTAGCCAACAACATTATAAACCTAGCAGTCAGTCCCAAAAAAAGAAATAAAAATCATTGAAATTGACAAAGAAGTCAAACTCTCCCTTCACAGATGACATGATAATTTACGTGGAAAAGCCAAAAGGCTCCACCCCAAGATTGCTAGAACTCAAAGCAATTCAGCAATGTGGTAGGATATAAAATCAATGCACAGAAATCAGTTGCATTTCCATACACTCACAATGTGAGTGAAGAAAGAGAAAGTAAAGAATTGATCTCATTTACAATTGCACCAAAAACCATACGATACCTAGGAATAAACCTAATCAAATGGGTAAAGTATCTTTGCTCTAAAAACTACAGAACACTTATGAAAGAAATTGGGAAGACACAAAGAGATGGAAAACATTCCATGCCCATGGACTGAAAAAACAAATTTTGTTAAAATGTCTATGATACCAGAGCAATATACACATTCAATGCAATACCCATCAAAATACCATGGACACTTTCCACAGACCCAAAGCAAATAATCCTAAAATCTGAATGAAACCAGAAAAGGCTCTGAATAGCCAGAAGAATGTTAGAAAAGAAAACCAAAGCTGTGGAATCACAATGCCTGACTTCAAGCTATATTATAAAGCTGTGATCAATACAGCAAGACAGTATGATACTGACACAAAAACAGACATATGGATCAATGGAACAGAATAGAGAAGCCAGAAATAGGTCCTCACACCAAGGTCAACTAATCTTTGACAAAGCAGAAAAGAATATCCAATGGATAAAAAAAAAAAATCTCTTCAATAAATGGTGCTGGGAAAATTGAACAGGCACATGTAGAAGAATGAAGTGAATCATTTTCTTACAGCATACATGAAGATAAACAAACTGGATAAAAAAAAAACCTCAGTGTGAGACAGGAATCCATCAAAATTCTAGAGGAGAACATAGGCAGCAACTTCTTCCACCTTGGTCACAGCAACTTCCTTCAAGACACATCTCCAAAGGCAAGTGAAACAAAAGCAAAAATGAACTTTTGGGACTTCATCAAGATAAAAACTTCTGCACAGCAAAGGAAACTGTCAACAAAGCTAAAAAGAAATCTACAGAATGGAGAAAATATTTGCAAATGACATGACAGATAAAGGTTAGTATCTAAATTCTATAAAAAAACTTCTCAAACTCAACACCCCAAAAACCAAATAATCCAGTCAAGAAATTGGAACAAAAAATGAACAGACACTTCTCCAAAGAAGACGCACAAATGACCAAAAGATACATGAAAAATGAAAAAATTCTTCATAATCACTTGATGTCAGGGAAATATGAACCAAAACCACAACGAAATACCACCTCACACCAGTCAGAATGGCTAAAATTATTAAGGCAGGAAGCAACAAATGTTGGCAACGATGTGGAGAAAAGGGAACTTTCTTACTCTGTTGGTGGGAATGCAAGGTGGTATAAGCACTCTGGAAAACAGTATGGAAATTCTTCAAGAAGTTAAAATGGAGCTACCCTATGACCCAACAATTGCACTACTAGGTATTTACTACAAAGATATAAACATAGGGATCAAAAGGGGCACTTGTGCCCCAATGTTCATAGCAGCAATGTCCATAATAGTCAAACTGTGGAAGGAATCAAGTGGTTCTCCTTCAACAGATGAATGCATAAGAAGATGTGGTGTATATATATCTATATATATACATAGATATACATAGATATATTCACATAAAATGGAATATTATTCAACCACCAGAAAAGATTAATATTTATCATTAATATGATAATATTAAATATAATACCCTCAACTCTGGAGGGTATTATGCTGAGTGACATAAGTAAATCAGAGAAAGACAGTTATGATACAGTTTCACTCACATTTAGGATATAAGAAACAACTTAGAGGACCATAGGGGAAGGGAGGTAAAACAGAATGGGAAGTCATCAGAGAGGGAGAAAAACCATGATAGACTCTTAATTCTAGGAAACAAACTAAGGGTTACTGGAGGGGATGTGGGTGGGGTGATGGGGTAACTGGGTGATGGGCATTAAGGAGGGCATGTGATCTGATAAGCATAAAATATTGATAAAATATTAAACACTACATCTGAAACTAATAATGTATTATAAATTAGTTAACTGAATTTAAATTAAAAATAAAAATAAAACTAGAAGTCAACCATAAGTAAAATTGTAGAAAGACAACAAATATATGGAGGTTAAACAACAGGCTACTAAATTATAAATGAGAATTCATGGAAATAAGTAAAAATGGAAACACGATTGTCCAAAATCTTTGAAATGTGGCAACAGTAGGGAAATATATAACAATACAGGCCTACCTTAAGAAGGAAGGAAAATCTCAAAGCACTAGTCTTTTACCTAAAGGAGCTAGAAAGAAAAAAGGTCTAAAGCCAGCAGAAGGAATGAAGTAATAAAACTAGAGCAGAGATAAATGATACAGAAACTTTAAAAAAAAAAAAAAGAAAGAAACAGACAAATGAAAAAAGGATCTGGTTCTTTGAAAAAATGAAGTAACTTGAAAAATGCCTGTCCAGACTTATCAAAAAGAAAAGAGAATGGGCTCAAAAAAAAAAAAAATCACAAATGAGGAGAAACAACACCACCACAGAAGTACAATCAAAAGAGAATATTATGAAAAACTATATGTCAACAAGTTGAACAACCTGGAAGAAGGAGATTATTCCTAGAAACATATAAACTACCAAAACTTAGACATAACAAAACCAGCAAAAAAAAAAAAAAAAAAAGAAATTGAATCAATAATCAAAAAACTCCCAAGAAACAGAAGACCAGGACTAGATGACTTTACAGATGAATTCTACTAAACATTTAAAAAACAGTTAAAACCGATTCTTCTCAAACTATCCCAAAAATTAGAAGAGAAAAGAAAACTTTCAAACTAATTCTATGAATCCAAAATTACTTTGATAGCAAAACCAAATAAAGATGCCACCAAAAAAGAAATTATAGGCCAATATCCCCAATGAACATAGATGCCAAAATTCTCAATAAAATACTAGTAAACTATGGAGACTAAACAGCACTCTTCTAAAGAATGAATGGGACAACAAGAAATTATGAAGAATTGAAAAAAATCATGAAAACAGATGATAATGTAAAAAAAAAATGGTTCAAAATCTGTGACACACAGCAAAAACAGTCCTGAGAGGAAAATCTATAGTGATACAAGCCTTTCTCGAGAAAAAAGAAAGGTCTTAAATACACAATCTAACCCTACACCTCAAGGAGCTGGATAAAGAACAACAAAGAAAGCCTAAACCCAGCAAGAGAAGAGGAATCATAAAGATCAGAGCAGAAATCATGAAATAGAAACACACACAAAAAAACACAATAGAACAAATCAATGAAATTAGGAGCTGGTTCTTTGAAAGGATCAATAAGATTGATAAGCCCCTGTCCAGACTTATCAAAAAGAAAAGAGAAAGAAGCCAAATAAATAAAATCATGAATGAAAGAGGAGAAATTACAACCCACACCAATGAAATACAAACAATTATAAAAACATATTATGAGTAACTATATGCCAACAAATTTGACAATCTGGAAGAAATGGATGCATTCCTAGAGACATATAAACTACCACAACTGAACCAGGAAGAAATAGAAAACCTGAAAAAAACCATAACCAGTAAGGAAATTGAAGCAGTCATCAAAAATCTCAAAACAAACAGGAGCCCAGGGCCAGATGTCTTCCCAGGAACTTCTACCAAACATTTTTTTTTTAATTTTTTATTTTTTATAAACATATATTTTTATCCCCAGGGGTACAGGTCTGTGAATCACCAGGTTTACACACTTCACAGCACTCACCAAAGCACATACCCTCCCCAATGTCCATAATCCCACCCCCTTCTCCCAAACCACCTCCCGCCAGCAACCCTCAGTTTGTTTTGTGAGATTAAGAGTCACTTATGGTTTGTCTCCCTCCCATTCCCATCTTGTTTCATTTGTTTTTCTCCTACCCACTTAAGCCCCCATGTTGCATCACCACTTCCTCATATCAGGGAGATCATATGATAGTTGTCTTTCTCTGCTTGACTTATTTTGCTAAGCATGATACGCTCTAGTTCCATCCATGTTGTCGCAAATGGCAAGATTTCATTTCTTTTGATGGCGGCATAGTATTCCATTGTGTATATATACCACATCTTCTTGATCCACTCATCTGTTGATGGACATCTAGGTTCTTTCCATAGTTTGGCTACTGTGGACATTGCTGCTATAAACATTCAGGTGCACGTGCCCCTTTGGATCACTACTTTTGTATCTTTAGGATAAATACCCAATAGTGCAATTGCAGTCTCATAGGGCAGTTCTATTTTCAACATTTTGAGGAACCTCCATGCTGTTTTCCAGAGTGGCCGCACCAGCTTGCATTCCCACCAACAGTGTAGGAGGGTTCCCCTTTCTCCGCATCCTCGCCAGCATCTGTCATTTCCTGACTTGTTGATTTTAGCCATTCTGACTGGTGTGAGATGATATCTCATTGTGGTTTTGATTTGTATTTCCCTGATGCCGAGTGATATGGAGCACGTTTTCATGTGTCTGTTGGCCATCTGGATGTCTTCATTGCAGAAATGTCTGTTCATGTCCTCTGCCCATTTCTTGATTGGATTATTTGTTCTTTGGGTGTTGAGTTTGCTAAGTTCTTTATAGATTCTGGACACTAGTCCTTTATCTGATATGTCGTTTGCAAATATCTTCTCCCATTCTGTCAGTTGTCTTTTGATTTTGTTAACTGTTTCCTTTGCTGTGCAAAAGCTTTTGATCTTGATGAAATCCCAATAGCTCATTTTTGCCCTTGCTTCCCTTGCCTTTGGCGTTGCTCCTAGGAAGATGTTGCTGCGGCTGAGGTCGAAGAGGTTGCTGCCTGTGTTCTCCTCAAGGATTTTGATGGATTTCTTTCGCACATTGAGGTCCTTCATCCATTTTGAGTCTATTTTTGTTTGTGGTGTAAGGAAATGGTCCAATTTCATTTTTCTGCATGTGGTTGTCCAGTTTTCCCAGCACCATTTATTGAAGAGGCTGTCTTTTTTCCACTGGACATTCTTTCCTGCTTTGTCGAAGATTAGTTGACCATAGAGTTGAGGGTCTATTTCTGGGCTCTCTATTCTGTTCCATTGATCTATGTGTCTGTTTTTGTGCCAGTACCATGCTGTCTTGATGATGACCGCTTTGTAATAGAGCTTGAAATCCGGAATTGTGATGCCACCAACGTTGGCTTTCTTTTTCAATATCCCTTTGGCTATTCGAGGTCTTTTCTGGTTCCATATAAATTTTAGCATTATTTGTTCCATTTCTTTGAAAAAGATGGATGGTACTTTGATAGGAATTGCATTAAATGTGTAGATTGCTTTAGGTAGCATAGACATTTTCACAATATTTATTCTTCCAATCCAGGAGCATGGAACATTTTTCCATTTCTTTGTGTCTTCCTCAATTTATTTCATGAGTACTTTATAGTTTTCTGAGTATAGATTCTGTGTCTCTTTGGTTAGGTTTATTCCTAGGTATCTTATGGTTTTGGATGCAATTGTAAATGGGATTGACTCCTTAATTTCTCTTTCTTCTGTCTTGCTGTTGGTGTAGAGAAATGCAACTGATTTCTGTGCATTGATTTTATATCCTGACACTTTATTGAATTCCTGTACAAGTTCTAGCAGTTTTGGAGTGGAGTCTTTTGGGTTTTCCACATATAGTATCATATCATCTGCGAAGAGTTATAATTTGACTTCTTCTTTGCCAATTTGGATGCCTTTAATTTCCTTTTGTTGTCTGATTGCTGAGGCTAGGACCTCTAGTACTATGTTGAATAGCAGTGGTGATAATGGACATCCCTGCCGTGTTCCTGACCTTAGCGGAAAAGCTTTCAGTTTTTCTCCATTGAGAATGATATTTGCAGTGGGTTTTTCATAGGTGGCTTTGATGATATTGAGGTATGTGCCCTCTATCCCTACACTTTGAAGAGTTTTGATCAGGAAGGGATGCTGTACTCTGTCAAATGTTTTTTCAGCATCTATTGAGAGTATCATATGGTTCTTGTTCTTTCTTTTATTGATGTGTTGTATCACATTGACTGATTTGTGGATGTTGAACCAACCTTGTAGCCCTGGAATAAATCCCACTTGGTCGTGGTGAATAATCCTTTTAATGTACTGTCGGATTCTATTGGCTAGTATTTTGGTGAGGCTTGATGTACAGCCTGCCGGTCTCTGGCTAATGTGCGTTGGAGGCCCTTATCCAACGCAGTGCCAGGAGGAGGACAAAGAGCACAATACAGCTGAGTGCAATAGTCCCAAACCAGGATTTCCCAAAAGCCACCACTGCCTGATCACCCATGAAATCAGCTTGAGATTACAACTATACACTTCTGGATCTTTACAGGGGCATAAGACACCAGTGGGCAAGTAAAGCAGAGTGGGAACATTGGAATGATATTGGAAGATAAACAAAAGGGGGCGGGAGCCACGAGAAGTGACCCATTGGAAAGTAATATTCCAATATGAGAGTGCCCTGAGACTGGGGACCAGAATTAACTTGAAGTCTGGTTGAAAGCACTCAAAAAGAGCAAAGAATCATGGGGGGAAATTGTGGGAATTGGGGCGGTTAGGAACAGGGGCTTAAGTCCCCAGACCCAGGACAGCCACCCTTGGGGCTGAGCCAGAGAGAGTGTGGCAAAGAAACCAGGTCTTGGACCCTGAGTCATGAGTGCACCTAAGAGCACCATGGTGGTGGCTCCCGTGAGGGGCTGGGAGCTTCACCATCCATCAGAACCACAGCCTTTTGCACTCTCCATGTGCACGTAGCACTGTGTTATCAGAGTCTGAGTCACACCCCACAACCTCCCCTGAGAGAGGTGCATGCAGGCACCAGACCAGCACTCTCAGACCGAGAAAGTCTGAGCACTCCTAGCGCAGACCAGTGGGAAAATCTCAGTGTGCTATCATTACTTGGGACCTCTCTGGTGGTCTGGAGCTGCCCAGACAGCCACCACTGTCATGGTTTTTGGTACAAATAGGAGTTCCTGCGTCCACAGGGACCGCAACTGGGAACGTGCTCTGCCAGCAGCTGAGGGGGAATTTATGTGCTCTGGAGCACCTAGAGGTATTGGAAGACGGAGGCTTCTCTCTGAGAGGGAGGCCTGGGCGCCTTTTGCTTTCCTCTAAACCTCCAAAAAACATCAAAAGCTGTCAAGGCGAGAGAAAACAAATGAACAAACAAAGAAACAAAAAAACTCCAGAGAACAAAGGCCTGAAAAACCGGTTTCCTCAGAGCCCACCCCCTTGATGGGGGCAGGAGGACTTAACTCAGGGAATACAGCCTGAAAACCCCCATGGCAGGCCCCTCCCCCAGAAAGCCAACCAAAAAAAAAAAAAAAAAAAAAAGGACAAGAGATCAAGCACCACTACTTCATTGATACAACTTTTATTTTTAATTTGTTCCCACGATTCTGGTTCATTTGTATTTATAGATAATTTTTTACCTTATTTACCATCATAGTGAGATGTCCAGTACATCAAATTACATAATACCCATTTAACCTGAACTTTTTTGTCACGCTCTCCCTGCCCGCAGATATAACGCAACACACACACAGGTCGATGCACAAGCTCTTGTTTATTCCCTGGTCGATCTTTCTCCTCCCCTCTCCTTCTTTCTACTTTTTCTGTGGGGAAGTTCCCTTGCCTTATATAGGGCATAACAGCCAATCACAGGGGTGTTCACATGAACAGGGAGTATACAGCCATTCACAGGGCTGTTCACGTGGAGATATCTGGGGCTCGCAGGCAGTGGCGGCATACGGTGCTCATGTGACCAGCATGAAGTCACATGTGGCCAGGGCGGATATTTTTTAGGCTGTCCCTACTGCTCTGGCACCATCTTAGGGGCACGACCGGCGCCATCTTGGGGGCGTGACCCCAACAGCTCCCCCTTCTTTATTTATTTGTATGGATAAGGGACCGTGCCTGTCTTAGGTTGGGACAATCAACTTGCGCCCTTACCCGTCATCAAATACTGCAGAGCATGCTGCAGCTTCTGTCTTAGGTTGGTACACCGTTATCGTCCTCATTACCCGTCATTGACTACTGGTCCAGCATGCTAAGCCATACTTGGGGTGAGCTACCATGCTCTGTGGCTACCAAGGCTTGATGTACAGCCTGCGGGTCTCTGGCTAATGTGCGTTGGAGGGCCCTTATCCAACGCAGTGCCAGGAGGAGGACAAAGAGCACAATACAGCTGAGTGCAATAGTCCCAAACCAGGATTTCCCAAAAGCCACCACTGCCTGCATAGTTTGTAGGAATTGGGAGGCCGTGAGAGGGTTGACTCTCGTGGCATTGATCTGCAGAATCTCCAACTGGAGGGAGGCTGTCAGGTTGTGGAATTTGGCTGACCAGGTGCCGTTGAGCATCTGAGATAATTCTCCGGAGAGGTTCGCTGCTCGGGAGAGATTAGAATACAAGTTAGATGTGATGTATATGCCTGATAAGGGCTGGATACAACTGGTGGAGAGAATTTGGATGTACTCATCGTGTCAGGCGTTCTGGAACCCAAACCGGAGTCGGCTGGTCCTGAGGGGAAACACAAACGGAACCACGGACCCATCGTAGGACTGGGTCCGGACCCTTCCATAGTCCTGTCAGAATGTCTTTCCATTTTACCCAATCATTGAGATTGACCTCCTGACGGGAGTGGCGATCTGCTGCCGATCGTCCTATTGTGTCCATGACCGAAAAATTTAAAGTAAAGAGAGTGGTATTGAGTTTGTCCTTAGGGGACTGGTAGGTGGCCCTTATTCCCCCTTTTTGTTTTATTAATTGATTTTTCAGGGTCAAGTGTGCACGTTCGACAATTCCTTGCCCTTGAGGGTTGTAGGGTATGCCTGTGACTAGATGTATGTGAAATGTATCAGCAAAATTTTTAAAGCTGTGTGATGTGTAAGCAGGCCCGTTGTCAGTTTTGATTTGTTTTGGGATGCCCCAAGAGGCAAAGTTTTTCAAGCAATGTTGAATGACATCTCTGACCTTTTCTCCTGTATGTAAGGAGGCCATAATGACCCCCAAGTATGTGTCTACTGAGACATGTACATATTTTAAGTTGCCGAATTCAGGGATGTGTGTAATATCCATTTGCCACACATGATTGGGTAGTATTCCACGTGGATTTACTCCAAGGGAGGGTCCTGGGATGAGAGGGGCACAGTGCCAGCAAGATTTAACAATCTGTTGAGCAAGGGTTTTCGGTATTTGAAATTTTCTGTGGAGTATAGTGGAATTTAACAAATATGGGTGTATTCCAAGGGGATGTCGAAGGGCGAAGATGCCCAGCATTCAGTTGTTCCTTTATTAAACCTTTGGCTGCCTCTAATTTTTCTTTAGTTAGGGGCCACTGAGGAATCCAGCGAGGCCTATCGTCTTTCCATTTTAAAGGTATGGCATGTTCAGTGGCCCCTATTAAAAACCCAGACCTTGATTCTTCTGGAAGTGCTCTGAGAGTGGTATCGGTTGAGTTATGCCTTGCTCTTGTTTCCCTAACCCTCGGCCCATTGACTGCATCATTCCCTTGACAGGACCGTTGAACAAATTCTCCGTGGTTAGTTTTAAATCCATTTGTGCTAGGATATCGCGCCCCCAAAGTGATATAGGTAGGGCACAAATGTATGGTTGGAACAGTCCGGTATGGCCCTCTCTGTCCTTCCATTGCAATGTTGCTGCACTTTGGTCGGGGCTTTGTGCAACTCCCAGGCCCTGTAGTGTTTGGTTGGCTTTGACTATAGGCCAATCTTTAGGCCAGTCAAGGGACCTTATAATGCTTTTGTCAGCTCCTGTATCGAGCAGACCCAGGAAGTCCCTTCCTCGAATGGTTAGGGTTAATAACAGCCTGTCCTGTAATCCCAGGGTTAAACAAGCGAGAGGCTCTCTGGAGGAACCAAAACCTTTAGTTCCTCGGGGGGTGTTCTTATATGCATAAAGATCATGTTGGCTAGGTAGAATAAGCATTTGAGCTATCTTATTTCCCGGGGTTATGACCCTTATGCCTTTTGGGGAGGATACCATAATTTTCACTTGTCCTTGAAAATCAGAATCAATAACACCTGGGTGCACAATTAATCCCTTCAAGGTAGTGGAACTCCTTCCTAACAGGAGGCCGACTGTCCCTTGGGGTATTGGTCCCTACCAATCTGATTCCACCGTCTGCACCCCCATGTCAAGAGTTAAGACCAATCTGGAGGTGGCACAAATGTCCAATCCTGCGCTTCCTACTGTGGCCCTCCTTGGCTCGTAAGTGGATGCCAGCTCATGGGCACTTGTTGTATCACTCCGTACATTTGTTGTGGGCCCCGGAGTGAAGGGCCCGAATTCCTGTTTTTTTGTAGCTTAGGATTAGGACCTAGGAAATTTCCCTCCCTATCTCTTACGGAGGTGCAAGTATTACTCCAATGATTCCCTTTCTTACATCTAGGACAGAGCTTGGGTTTTTGGCTTTGTTCGGCTTGTTCAGAGTGCCGTTTGTTTGGCCATTGTGCTTTCCTGTGGCTGAATTGCCCACAGGAAAAGCAGGCACCCGGATTAGACCGAGATGGCTTCTGAAAACCATAACTGGAAAGGCCCTGGGTAATGGCTGCTGCAAGGACCTGCCCTTGTATGACTAGGGGCATGGCTTGTTCCGCATCCCAGAAAATGCGGGAAGCTGTCTGGAGTAGACGATCTACAAAATCGGCATATGGCTCATTATTGCCTTGAATGACTTTTGATAATTGTCCCTGTAAAACTCCAGTACTCTGTAGGGTTTTCCAAGCTTTTGTAGCTGCAGTGGCTATTTGTAGGTAGATGGCAGGGTGGTATTGGGCTTGAGCCTAAACAGTGACATAATTTCCTAAGCCCATTAGCATGTCTACATTCCAGTCTGGGTGGCCGACGGCTGCATTGCGCCTGGCAGTGTCCGTGCTGTATTCCTGCCAGGCTGTTTTCCACATCAGATATTGGCACCCTGATAAGGTCGCTCTAGCCAAGTTTGTCCAGTCCCCTGGGCTCAAATTGAGCCCCGCTAGGGACTCTAATAAGGATACTGTGAAGGCGGCCTGAGGACCATATGTGTTAACTGCTTCCTTTCATTGTTTCACAAGCTTAAAGTCTAAGGGCTGATGAAACCTTTGGTTTTGAGCGTCCTCCAGAATGGGGAAGCAAGCCGTTGAGAGATCTGCCCAAGGAGAGGAGGTTTGACAGAAGCATGCACCCTTACAGGAACCTGAATAGGGAGAGGGTGGCGCTATGGGCTTGATCCTATCAGGAAGGGTTGCATGACCTATTTTTAGTTCTTTTACCTTCCTTTCTAATTCTTCCCCACTGAACTCCTCCTCTTCACCATTTTCACTGTCAGTTTCAGAGGAACTAGAAATTTCCGACCCCATTATCTTTACCTTTACAGTTGCGATCCGCGAATATACAGCTGCTGTCCCTTTGTGGTTGCTCTTCAGCAAACTTCTAACCTTTCCTTTGTGGTCATCCTAGTGACGAACGTGCAATATGACGAGGGGGAAAAAGTACTCATGTATTGCCTTCTCTCTAAAACGCTAAGTTTAAAAGGCTGCACAACTTCTATTCCATGGAATATTCCTGTTAGAACTACCACTTCTAAAAATCAAGTAAACAATGGAAACATTGTATTTCACTCTGACAAAACTGTTCAATGTGAGATTAATGCACATAAGATTAAAAAGTTAAATATGCCTCAACATTATCAGTAAATAAGAACATATCTCAACCAGTATCAGAATTTCTACCTTCACTGTATCTTTGCTATTTTTAAATATACTCACAGTTCCTGGGTGCCGGCACCAAATGTAGCACTCTTCCTGCCCGCAGAGATGATGCAACACACACACAGGTCGATGCAAAACTCTTGTTTATTCCCTGGTCGATCTTTCTCCTCCCCTCTCCTTCTTTCTCCTTTTTCTGCGGGGAAGTTCCCTTGCCTTATATAGGGTATAACAGCCAATCACAGGGCTGTTCACCTGGAGGTATCTGGGGCTCGCAGGCAGTGGCGGTACACGGTGCTGATGAGGAGCACGAAGTCACGTGTGGCCAGGGCGGATATTTTTTAGGCTGTCCCTACTGCTCTGGTGACATCTTAGGGGCGCGACCGGCACCATCTTGGTGGCGTGACCCCCACAATTTTTGATATATGTACCTGTGTTTTTCTTTTGCTTTTCTATTTTTCAATTTTTTCAATTTTATTTTAGTTTTTAGTTTATTCTTTTTTTATTTCTTTTTTTTACACCTTCACTTCAGTTTTTTATTTTTTATTTTTTTCAATTTATTTATTTGCAGAAAAACAGTATGCATTATTTTTTCACCACACCCAGTGCTCCATGCAATCCGTGCCCTCTATAATACTCACCACCTGGTAACCAACCTCACACACCCCCGCCACTTCAAACCCCTCAGATTATTTTTCAGAGTCCATAGTCTCTTGTGATTCACCTCCCCTCCAATTTACCCCAACTCCCTTCTTCTCTCTAACACCCCTTGTCCTCCATGCTATTTGTTATGCTCCACAAATAAGTGAAACCATATGATAATTGACTCTCTATGCTTGACTTATTTCACGCAGCATAATCTCTTCCAGTCCCGTCCATGTTGCTACAAAAGTTGGGTATTCATCCTTTCTGATGGAGGCATAATACTCCATAGTGTATATGGACCACATCTTCCTTATCCATATCCATATACAGTTAAGCTTCAGGGCAATCCCCTTGCCCCAATCAATGCTACCGCTATAGGTAAAACAGTTTTTATCACCTGTTATCTTAGGAAAGTTGTGTCCTTTAACAAAGATATCAAGATACATCCAGAAAGATTCAAAATAACCGTCCTCGCCCACACTGAGAATTTATGACTACTCTCTCATCTTTATCTTCTGCCAGTGTTCCTGTATATTTGTGTTTGTCCTGGTAGTGTATAAATCTTATATTTGGGGTTCTCTTTGACCAGGTTCTTTTTTTGTTGTTGTGCTTTTATATATATATATATATTTTTTTTTCTCTTGTCATCCACTTTTATCAATCTTTTTGTCTGTTTTTGTTTGTATACTTCATAAATCCTACATGGGGGTCCATTTGGGCAGGGCCTTCTCTTTTATTTTATCTTGCTTTGTTTTCTTCTCTCTCTCTCTCTCTTTTCCTTTTTTCTGTCTTTTTTCTTTCATTTGGGTGGAGACTCTTGATTGCTCAGAAGCATTCCAGGATGCACCTTGCCTGTACCACAGTTGATACATTCAGCTACATCCA
Source organism: Mustela nivalis (assembly GCF_964662115.1). Classification (NCBI taxonomy): domain Eukaryota; kingdom Metazoa; phylum Chordata; class Mammalia; order Carnivora; family Mustelidae; genus Mustela; species Mustela nivalis. The sequence goes on from NC_139022.1 coordinate 29,932,035, forward strand.
TTCAGCCATCTCTCACCAAAATGATTAGGAGAAGGAATGCCCAACAGAGGAAAAGATCAGAGGCTGTGCCTTCTGCAAGAGAGCTAATGGCTATCGATGTAGACAATATGTCGGAAAGGGAATACTGGCTAACAATTATCCAGTCGATAGCTAGGTTGGAGAAAGTCATGGAAGACAAAATAGAATTGATTATGGCAGAAGTGAAAGCCAACATGGATGATGTTAACAAAGCCCTCAATGAGTTCCAATCTAATATAAATCTCTAAAAGTTAGGGAAACGGAGACAGAAGATAGAATTAGTGATCTGGAGGACAAACAGAGAAAAAGGATCAGGAGAAAGCCTTGAAAAAAAGGCTTAAAAGCCACAAAAACAGAATTAGGGAACTAAAGGATGCTATGAAACATTCAAAATTATTCATATATTGAATTATTGAATTATTGGAATTGCTGAGAGGGAGGAGAAAGAAAGAAGACTAGAAGTTAGAGTTGAACAAATTCTCCATGAAAATTTTCCCAATCTTGAGAATGGAACCATTCTTATGTTAAGTATTCTTAACATAAGTGTTCTTATGTTAGAGGCAGAAAAATCTGCCCCCAAAATTACAGAATCTAGAAAAACCTTAAGACACAGAATAGTGAGAATGATGAATCATAATTGTAGACAGGAGCTCTTGAAAGCAGCTAGGATAAAAAAAAATCTTTTACAAACAGAAGAAAGCCTACAGAATAACGTGAGACACGTCCACAGAAACCTGGTAGCCAGAAAGGGCTGGCAAGACATATTCAGGGCACTAAATGAGAAGAACATGCAGCCAAGAATACTTTATCCAGCAAGACTGACATTCAAAATGGATGGATACATAAAGAGTTTTCAAGACCGGCAAGGCTTAAAAGAGTATGTGACCACCAAGCCGACAAGCAGGAAATATTAAGGGGGGGTTCTATAAAAGAGGAAAAATCCTAAGGATATAGATGAACAGAAATATATGGAGACAATCTACAGAAAGAAAGATTTCAAAGGTAACACGATGTCAATAAAAACATATCTATCAATAATATTCTCAATGTGAATGCCTTAAATGCTCCTATAAATGACACAGGGGTGCAGATTGGATAAAAGGACAGGACCCATCCAAATGCTGTCTACGAGAGACCTATTTCAAATCTAAGGATACACCCAGACTGAAAGGGAAGGAATGAAGAAGTATCTTTCATGCCAGTGGGCCTCAAAAGAAGGCCAGGGTAGTGATTCTCATATCAGACAAATTAGATTTTAAACTAAAGACTGTAGTCAGAGGTACAGAAGGACAACACATCATTCTTAAAAGGACTATCCACCAAGTAGATCTAAGAATTGTAAATATTTATGCCCCCAATATGGGAGCAGACAATTACATTAAAAAACTGTTAAATCAAGATAAAGAGTCATATTGATATGAATACATTAATAGGAGGAGATCATAACATGCCACTTTCAGTAATAGACAGATCATCCAAGCAGAAAATCAATAAAGAAACAAGAGCATTGAATGGCACATTGGATCAGATGGACCTCATAAATATATACAGAACATTCCACCCTAAAACATCAGAATACTCATCCTTCTCGAGTGCACATGGAACCTTCTCCAGAATAGACCACATACTGGGTCACAAATAAGGGCTACAACAATTCCAAAAGACTGAGAATATTCCCTGCATATTCTCAGATCACAATGCTTTGAAACTGGAGCTCAATCACAAGGAAAATTTCCGAAGGAACTCAAACACCTGGAAGCTAAAGACCACCTTGCTTAAGAATGCTTGGATCAACCAGGAGATCAAAGAAGAACTGAAACAATTCATGGAAACCAATGAGAATGAAGACACTTTGGTCCAAAACCTATGGGATACAGCAAAGGCGGTCCTAAGGGAAAAATACATAGCCATCAAAGTCTCCTGCAAAAAAAAAAAAAAAAAAGGAAAAATCCAAAACACAGCAGCTGTCTCTACACCTTAAAGAACTGGAGAATCAACAACAAATAAGCCAACACCACACACAAGAATGGAAATAACCAAGATTAGAGCGGAGATCAATGAGATAGAAAATAGAGATACAGTAGAACGCATCAATGAAACCAGAAGCTGGTTTTTTGAAAGAATCAATAAGATTGATGAACCATTGGCCAAACTAATACAAATTAATACAAAGAAAAGAAAGAAGGCTCAAATTCATAAAACTATGAATGAAAAGGGAGAGATCACAACTAACACCAAGGAAATAGAAACAATCATCAGAAATGATTATCAACAGTTATATGCCAGTAAGTTAAGCAAGCTAGATAAAATGGATGCATTCCTGGAAAACTATAAGCTCCCAAAATTGAACCAGGAAGACATTGACAACTTGAAGAGACAGATATCTACTAACGAGATTGAAGCAGTGATCAAAAACCTCCCAAAGGGGACCAGCATTAACTTGGAGACTGGTTGAAAGCACTCCAAAAGAGCAAAGGATCGAGGGGGAAAATTGTGGGAATCAGGGAGGTTAGGGACAGGGGCTTAAGTTTCCAGTCCCAGGACAGCCTCCCCTGGCACTGAGCCAGAGATTCACTGAGCCAGATAGAGTGCGGTGGAGAAACTAGGCCTTGGTCCTGAGCTGCCAGTGTGCCCAAGATTGCATGGGGTCTGGCTCCTGTGAAGGGATGGAAGCCACGCCGAACAGCAGAATGCACGAGCCCTGCTACAGAGCCTGAAATGCGCATGCCCCTCATCCTCCCCTGAAAGAGGTACAAAGGTCCAGCCGGCGCTCTTTGACCCACGCCATTGTTTCAGAGCCTCAGATGCGTGCCCCAAAATCTCCACTGAGAGAGGTGCGCGAAAGCCCAGCCTGGTGCTTTTGGACCTGAGCCCTGTTCTCAGAGCCTGAGATGCATGCACGACCCACAGCCTCCCCTGAAATTGGTGAGCGCAAGCCAGGTGCTCTTAGACCCAGAAAGATCAGGCACTCCCAGCCCAGGCCAGCGGGAAAATCTCAGTCTGCGATCGCTGCTTGGAACCTCTCTGGTGGTTTGGAGCTGCCCAGACAGTCGCCCCTGCCATGGTTTGGGGTACAAGCAAAAGATACTGTGTCCCCAGGGACTGCAACTCAGAACCTGCTCTGCCAGCAGCCAAGGGGAAATTTATATGGGCTCTGCAACACCCACAGAAGAACAGACTGAGGCTTCTCTTTGAGAAGGAGGTCAGGGTGCAGTTTGCTTTTCTCTAAACCTACAAAAACTATCAAAAGCGGTCAAGGCAAGAGGAAAAAAAAAGTGAACAAACATAAAAACCGCCAGAGAACAAAAGCCTGAAAAAACCGGTTTCCTCAGAGCCCACCCCCTTGAGGGAGACTGGAGGACTTAACTCAGGGAACATCATTGACTGAAAACCCACGTGGCAGGCCCCTCCCCCAGAAAACCATACAGGAAAGAAAAAAAAAGAAATAAAGACTATAAGAGAACCATCACCACCACTTCTGCTGCTGCCCCTCGAAACAATTTGTTACTTAAACTGTAACCTCTGGAGGATTTTACTAGTTGCCAAGCACATTTAGATATGGCCTTAAGAAATACATATACTGGCAACAGGTCTTCGGGGAGAAGGACGATATACGACTGTGAAGCTGGGCAGCTGGGGATGGCTGGCCCGCTCAGGGTGGAAGGCCGCCCCTTCACAGAAGCCAGGCAGTCAGGCACACCTGGCCCGCCCAGGGCAGAATGCTGCCTGCTTCAGGGAAGCCAAGCACACGGGAACACCTGGTCAGCTCAGGGTGGAACAAAAACCACCTGCTTCCCTTTTCCGTTATTGCTCCTTTCTCTTCCCAGAAGTGCCCTTTGTTAGTTAGATAAGTCCTTTGAATGTGCTTGTTTAACTATAAACTCTATCCTACTCCTTGCTTGTCTGCAAGACTGGATTAATGTTTGACCTTCATCAGTCCTTCTTTTTTTTTTTTTTAAAGATTTTATTTATTTATTTGACAGAGAGAAATTACAAGTACACTGAGAGGCAGGCAGAGAGAGAGAGAGAAGGAAGCAGGCTCCCCGCCGAGCAGAGAGCCCGATGCGGGACTCAATCCCAGGAACCTGAGATCATGACCTGAGCCGAAGGCAGCAGCTTAACCCACTGAGCCACCCAGGCGCCCCCCTTCATCAGTCCTTCTGTTGGCTATTGTTTCTATCCAAAAAAGTGAGACTTTGGAGTTGCTCCTGGCAGCAGTCCTTTGTGACTGTTGTCCCCTGCTCCCAATCTCCTGCAGTTGACTTGTTTGTACCTAATTCTCCCATTACCAACTGGAAGCAGCAACTTCATACGACAACTTTTATTTGTAATCTGTTCCCACAATTCTAACTCTTTTTTTATATAGATAATTTTTAACTTATTTACCATCACAGTGAGCTGTCCAGTACATCAAATTCCATAATAACCATCTAACCTGAACTTTTTGATACATACACTTCTGTTTTTCTTTTGATTTCTACTTTTTGAATTTCATTTTTTTCAATTTTAGTTTAGTATACTCTAGTTTATTTCTTTTTTTCTTTTCATTTTCTAATATTCATATAGAATTAAACTTCAAAGTAATCCACTTTCCCAATGAATACTACCACTATAGGTAAAACAATTTTTAATCCCCCTTTATCTTAGGAAAGTTGAGTCCTTTAACAAAGATATCAAGATACATACAGGAAGAATCAAAACAACCTTCCTCGCCCAAACTGAGAATTCATAACCACTCTCCCAACTTTTTCTTCCACCACTGTTTCTGTGTTTTGTGTCTGTCCTGATAGTATATAAAAATTACAGTTGGGTTCTTTTTGAAGAGGTTCTTCCTTTACTTGCATATTTTTTTCTATTGTTACATAATTTTATCAGTCTTTTTGTTTGTCTATTTTTCTTTGTATACATCATAAATCTTACCTTGGGGCCCATTTGGGCTGAACCTTCTCTTTCATCTTCCCTTTCTCTCCTCTCACTCTCTCTCTTTTTCTTTTTTGTTTCTTTTTTCTCTCATTTGGGTGGGGAATCCTGATTGCTCATAAGTGTTCCAGGGTGCACCCTAACTGCACCATGGTCGAAACATCCAAATACATCTGTTCAGTCATTTCTCACCAAAATGATTAGGAGGAGGAATGCCCAACAGAAGAAAAATACAGAGGATGGACCTTCTGCAACAGAACTAACGGCTATCAACATAGACAATATGTCTGAAAGAGAATTCGGGATAACAATTATCCAGGCAATAGCTACGTTGGAGAGAGCCATGGATGACGAAACAGAATTGATTATGGCCAAGCTGAAAGCGACTAGACAGAATGTTCACAATGTTAGGGCTGAGCTGAAAGCTACCAGGAATGAACTTCACAATGCTCTCAATGAGTTCCAATCTAACCTAAATTATCTCAAAGCTAGGGTAACTGAGAGAGAAGATAGAATTAGTGATCTGGAGGACAAACAGACAGAGAGAAAGGATCAGGAGTAAGCCTGGAACAAACAGCTTAGAAACCACGAAAACAGAATCAGGGAAATAAATGATGCCATGAAACGTTCCAACATCAGAATAATTATTGGAATCCCTGAAGGGGAGGAGAAAGAAAGAAGTCTAGAAGATATAGTGGAAAAAGTCCTTCATGAAAATTTTCCAAATCTCACCAATGGAACCAGCGTTCATGTACTAGAGGCCAAACGGTCTCCACCCAAGATTATAGATTCCAGAAAACATCAAGGCACCTAATAGTCAAATTGAGGAATCATAATTGCAGGGATAATCTCTTGAAAGCCGCTAGGACAAAGAGGCTCCTTACTTAGGGAACAAAGCCCATCAGAATAATGTCAGACTTGTCCACAGAAACCTGGCAAGCCAGAAAGGGCTGGCAAGGTATGTTCAGGGCATTAAAGGAAAAGAGCATGCAGCCAATAATACTTTATCCAGCAAGACTGACATTCAAAATGGATGGAGAGATAAAGAGTTTCCAAGACTGGCAAGGATTAAAAGATTATGCAACCACCAAGCTGACAATGCAGGAAATATTAAAGGGGTTCTATAAAAGAGGAAAAATCCTAAGAATAGCATTGAACAGAAATATAGAGACAAACTACAAAAAAAAAAAAAAAAGACTTCAAAGGTAACACGATGTCAATAAAAACGTATCTATCACTAATCACATTCAATGTGAATGGCCTAAATGCACCCATAAAATGGCACAGGGTTGCAGATTGGATAAAATGACAGGACCCATCCATATGTTGTCTACAAGAGACCCATTTTGAACCTAAACGTACATCCAGATTGAAAGTGAAGGGATAGAGAAGCATCTTTCACAGAAATGGGCTCCAAAAGAAGTCTGGGGTAGTGATTCTTATATCAGATAAATTAGATTTTAAACTAAAGACTGTAGTCAGAGATACAGAAGGACAACACATCATTCTTAAAGTAACTATCCACCAAAATGATCTAACAATTGTAAATATCTATGCCCCAATATGGGAGCAGTCAACTACATAAGAAAAATGTTAATCAAGATAAAGAATCATATTGATATGAATATATTAATAATAGGAGATCTTAACACGCCTCTCTCAGAAATAGACACATCATCGAAGCAGAAAATCAATACAGAAACAAGAGCATTGCATGACACACAGGACCAGATGGACCTCTAGATATATACAGAATATTCCACCCTAAGAAAACAGAATACTCATTCTTATCAAGTGCCCATGGAACCTTCGCAAGAACAGACCACATACTGGGTCAAAAATCAGGACTCAACGGATACCAAAGACTGAGATTATTCCCTGCATATTCTCAGATCACAATGCATTGAAACTGGAGCTGAATCACAAGGAAAAGTTCAGAAGGAATTCAAACACCTGGAAGCTAAAGACCACCTTGCTTAAGAATATGTGGATCAACCAGAAGATCAAAGAAGAACTGAAACAATTCATAGAAACCAATGAGAATGAAGACACCTCGGTCCAAAACCAATGAGATACATCAAAAGAGGCCCTAAGGTAGAACTACATAGCCATCCAAGCCTACCGCAAAAAAAAAACTGGAAAAAAAAATAAAACAGCAACTGTCTCTACACCTTACAGAACTGGAGAATCAACAATAAATCAAACAGACTCCACACATAAGAAGGGAAATATTCAAGATTGGAACTGAGATCAATGAGGTAGAAACCAGAGATACAGTAGAACGTATCAATGAAACTAGAAGCTGGTTTTTTGAAAGAATCAATAAGATCGAAAAACCACTGGCCACACTAATCCAAAAGAAAAGAAAGCCCAAATTAATAAAAATTTTGAATGAAAATGGAGAGATCACAACAAACACCAAGGAAGTAGAAACTATCATAAGAAGTTATTATCACAGTTATATGCCAATAAGCTTAGCAACCTAGATGAAATGGATGCATTCCTGGAAAACTATAAACTCACACAATTGAACCAGTAGAAATTGACAACCTGAATAGACCGATATCTAATAACGAGATTGAAGCAGTGATCAAAAACCTCCCAAAAAACAAGAGCCCAGGACCTGATGGATTCCCTGGGGAATTCTACCAAACTTTCAAAGAAGAAATAACACCTACTCTCCTGAAGCTGTTTCAAAAAATTGAAGCAGAAGGAAAACTTCCAGACGCTTTCTATGTAGCCAGCCTTACCCTGACCCCAAAACAGGCAAAGACTCTACCAAAAAGGAGAATTTCAGACCAATATCACTGATGAATATGGATGCTAAGATTCTCAACAAGGTCCTAGCAAACAGGATCCAACAGCACAATTAAAAGGTTATCCAGCATGCCCAGGAGGGACTCATCCCTGTGCTACAAGGATGGTTCAACATCCACAACTCAATCAATGTGATAGAACAAATTAATATGAGAAGAGGGAAGAACCACATGGTCCTCTCAATTGATGCAGAAAAAGCATTTGACAAAATCCACCATCCATTCCTGATTAAAACGTTTCAAAATATAGGGATAGAGGGAACATTTCTGAACTTCATCAAATCTATCTATAAAGGACCCACAGCAAATATCATCCTCATGGGAAAAAGCTTGTGTCCTTCCCATTGAGATCAGGAACACGACAAGGATGCCCACTCTCACCACTCTTGTTCAACATAGTATTAGAAGTCCTAGGAACAGCAATCAGAGAAAAAAGAGTAATAAAAGGTATCCAAATTGGCAATGAAGAAGTCAAACATTCTCTCTTTGCAGACGACGTATTCTTTATATGGAAAACGCAAAAGACTACACTAGCAAACTACTAGAACTCACACAGCAATTCAATAACATGGCAGGATACAAAGTCAGTGTACAGAAATCAGTGGCTTTCTTATACACTAACAATGAAAATACAGAAAGGGAAATTAGAGAATCGATTCCATTTACTATAGCACCAAGAACCAAAAGATACCTGGGAATAAACATAACCAAAGAGGTAAAGGATCTGTACTCAAGGAACTACAGAACACACATGAAAGAAACTGAAGAAGACACAAAAAGATGAAAGACAATTCAATGCTTTGAATGCTATGCCGATCAAAATTCCACCGGTATTCTTCAAAGAGATGGATCAAATAATCCAAAAATTTGTATGGAATCAGAAGAGACCCCAAATCACTAAGGAAATGTTGAAAAACAAAAATAAAACTGGTGGCATCACGTTGCCTGATTTCAAGCTTTACTACAAAGCTGTGATAACCAATAGAGCATGGTACTGGCATAAAAACAGACACCTAGACAAGTGTAACAGAGTAGAGAGCCCAGATATGGACCCTCAACTCTATGGGCAAATAATCTTCGACAAAACAGGAAAAAATATACAGTGGAAAAAAGACAGTCTCTTCAATAAATGGTGCTGGGAAAACTGGACAGCTATATGGAGAAGAATGAAACTCGACCATTCTCTTACACCATACACAAAGATAAACTCAAAATGGATAAAAGACCTCAATGTGAGACAGGAATCCATCAGAATCCTAGAGGAGAATATAGGCAGTAATCTCTTCGATATAAGCCACAGCAACATCTTTCAAGATATGTCTCCAAAGGCAAAGAAACAAAAGCGAAAATGAACTTTTGGGACTTCATCAAAATCAAAAGTTTCTGCACAGCAAAGGAAATAGTCAAGAAAACAAAGAGGCAACCCACGGAATGGGAGAAGATATTTGCAAATGACAGTACAGACAAAAGGTTGATATCCAGGATCTATAATGAACTCCTCAAACTCAACACACACAAAACAGACAATCATATCAAAAAATGGGCAGAAGATATGGACAGACCCTTCTCCAATAAAGACATACAAATGGCTATCAGACACATGAAAAAATGTTCATCACTACTAGCCATCAGGGAGATTCAAATTAAAACTACATTGAGATATCACCTTACACCAGTTAGAATGGCCAAAATTAGCAAGAAAGGAAACAACATTTTTTGGAGAGGATGTGGAAAAAGGGGAACCCTCTTCCACTGTTGGGAATGCAAGTTGGTGCAGCCCCTTTGAGGAACAGTGTGAAGATTCCTCAAGAAATTAAAAATAGAACTTCCCTATGACCCTGCAATTGCATTCCTGGGTATTTACACAAAAGATACAGATGTAGTGAAAAGAAGAGCCGGCCATCTGTACCCCCAATGTTTATAGCAGCAATGTCCACGGTCACCAATCTGTGGAAAGAACCAAGATGCCCTTCAATTGATGAATGGATAAGGAAGATGTGGTCCATATACACTATGGAGTATTATGCGTCCATCAGAAAGGATGAATACCCAACTTTCGTAACAACATGGATGGGACTGGAAGATATTATGCTGAGTGAAATCAGTCACGCAGAGAGTCAATTATCATATGGTTTCACTTATTTGTGGAGTATAACAAATAGCATGGAGGACATGAGAGTTAGAGAGGAGAAGGGAGTTGGAGGAAGTTGGAAGTGGAGGTGAACCATGAGAGACTATGGCCTCTAAAAAACAATCTGAGGGTGGGTGGGAAGTTGGGGTACCATGTCGTGGGTATTAGGGAGGGCATGGAGCACTGGGTGTGGTGAAAAAATAATGAATGCTCTTATGCCGAAAATTTTAAAAAAATTATTAAAAAACCAGTTATATGCCAATAAGCTAAGCAACCTAGATGAAATGGATGCATTTCTGGAAAACTATAAACTCCCAAAATTGAACCAGGAGGAAATTGACAACCTGAATACACCTATATCTTGTAACGAGACTGAAGCGGTGATCAAAACCTCCAAAAAAACAAGAGCCCAGGACCAGACGAATTGCCTGGGGAATTCTACCAAACTCTCAAAGAACAAATAACACCTATTCTCCTGAAGCTGTATCAAAAAACTGAAGCAGAAGGAAAACTTCCAGACTCTTTCTATGAAGCCAGCATTACCTTGATCCCCAAAACAGGCAAAGCCTCTAACAAAAAGGAGAATTTCAAACCAATATCACTGATGAATATGGATGCTAAGATGCTCAACAAGATCCTAGCAAACAGGATCCAACAGCACATTAAAAAGATTATGGACCATGACCAGGTGAGATTCATTCTTGAGGTACAAGGATGGTACAACATCTGCAAATCAATCAATGTGATAGAACAAATTATTGAGAAAAGAGAGAAGAACCACATGGCCAACTCCATTACTGCAGAAAAAGCATTTGACAAAATACAGCATCCGTTTCTGATTAAAACGATTCAAAGTATAGGGATAGAGGCAACATTCCTGAACTCCATCAAATCTATCTATGAAAGACCCACAGCAAATATCATCCTCAATGGGGAAAATCTTGCAGCCTTCCCATTGAGATCAGGAACACGAAAAGGATGCCCACTGCCACCACTCTTGTTCAACATAGTATTAGAAGTCCTAGAAACAGCATTCAGACAACAAAGAGAAATAAAAGGTAATGAAGAAGTCAAACTCTCTCTCTTCACAGATGACATGATTCTTTATATGGGAAACCAAAAAGACACCAACCCCAAACTACTAGAACTCATACAGCAATTCAATAACGTAACAGGATACAAAGTCAATGTGCAGAAATCAGTGGCTTCCTTATACACTAACAATGAAAATACAGAAAGGGAAATTAGAGAATCGATTTCATTTACTATAGCACCAAGAACCATAAGATACCAGGGAATAAACCTAACCAAAGAGGTAAAGGATCTGTACTCGAGGAACTACAGAACACTCTTGAAAGAAATTGAAGAAGACACAAAAAGATGGAAGACCATTCATTGGTTTTGGATCTGAATAATAAAAATTGTTAAAATGTCTATACTGCCTAGAGAAATCTATACTTTTAATGCGATTCCGATCAAAATTCCACCAGTATTCTTCAAAGAGCGGGATAAAATAATCCAAAAATTTGTATGGAATCAGAAGAGACCCCAAATCGCTAAGGAAATGTTGAAAAACAAAAATAAAACTGGTGGAATCACGTTTCCTGATTTCAAGCTTTACTACAAAGCTGTGATAACCAAGACAGCATGGTACTGGCATAAAAACAGACACCTAGACAAGTGTAATAGAGTAGAGAGCCCAGATATGGACCCTCAACTCTATGGGCAAATAATCTTTGACAAAACAGGAAAAAATATACAGTGGAAAAAAGACAGTCTCTTCAATAAATGGTGCTGGGAAAACTGGGCAGCTATATGTAGAAGAATGAAGCTCAATGATTCTCTTACATGGTACACAAAGATAAACTCAAAATGGATAAAAGACCTCAATATGAGACACGAGTGCATCAAAATCCTAGAGGAGAACATAGGCAGTAATCTCTTCAATACCAGCCACAGCAACTTCTTTCAAGATATGTCTCAAAGCCCAAGGAAACAAAAGCGAAAATAAACATTTGGGACTTCATCATATTCAAAAGTTTCTGCACAGCAAAGGAAACAAAGAGGCAACCCACAGAATGGGAAAAGATATTTGCAAATGAAAGTAAAAACAAAAGGTTTATATCCAGGATCTATAAAGAACTCCTCAACTCAACACACACAAAACAGATAATCATATCAAAAAATGGGCAGAAGATATGGACAGACACTTCTTCAATGAAGACATACAAATGGCCATGAGACACATGAAAAATGTTCATCATCACTAGCCCTCAGGGAGATTCAAATTAAAACACTTTGAGATATCACCTTACACCAGTTAGAATGGCCAAAATTAGCAAGACAGGAAACAACATGTGTTGGAGGGGATGTGGAGAAAGGGGAACCCTCTTCCACTGTTGTGTTATAAAGCAAGTTTAATGCAAGTAGAATGCCACACTTCCCACTGTTGGTGGGAATGCAAGTTGGTGCAGCCTCTTTGGAGAACAGTGTGGAGATGCCTCAAGAAATTAAAAATAGAACTTCCCTATGACCCTGCAATTGCGCTCCTGGGTATTTACCCAAAAGATACAGATGTAGTGAAAAGAAGGGCCATCTGTACCCCCAATGTTTATAGCAGCAATGGCCTCGGTCGCCAAATGTGGAAAGATCCAAGATTCCTTTCAATGGACTTATGGATAAGGAAGATGTGGTCCATATACAATATGGAGTATTACGCCTCCATAAGAAAGGATGAAGAGCCAACCTTTGTTTCAAGACAGGACTGGAAGAAATTGTGCTGAGTGAAATAAGTCAAGCAGCGAGAGTCAATTATATATGGTTTCACTTATTTATGGAGTATAACAAATAGCATGGAGGACATGGGGAGTTAGAGAGGAGAAGGGAATTGGGGGAAATTTGAAGGGGAGGTGAACCATGAGAGACTATGGACTCTGAAAAACAATATGAGGGGTTTGAAGTAGTAGGGGGGTGGGAGGTTGGGGTAACAAGGTTGTGGGTATTATAGAGAGCATGGATTGCATGGAGCACTGGGTATGGTGCAAAAATAATGAATACTATTATGCTGAAAATATATAAAAAATAAATTAAAAAAAAAAACTTCCCAAAAAACAAGAGCTCAGGACCTACTAGATTCCTTGGGGAATTCTACCAAACTTACAAAGAAGAAATAATGCCTATTCTCCTGAAACTGTCTCAAAAAATTGAAGCAGAAGGAAAAGTTACAGACTCTTTTTATAAAGCCAGCATTACCCTGATCCTTAAACTAGTTAAAACCACACCAAAAAGGATAATTTTACACCTACATCACTGATGAATATGAAGGCTAAGATTCTCAACAAGATCCTAGCAAATAGGATCCAACAGCTCATTAAAAAGATGATCCACCATGACCAATCCCTGGATTGCAAGGGTGGTACAACATTCGCAAATCAATCAGTGTGACATAGCAAATCAAAAAGAGAAGAGAGAAGAACCACATGGTCCTCTCAATTGATGCGGAAAAAGCATTTGACAAAATCCAGCATCCATTCCTGATTAAAATGCTTCAAAGTATAGGGGTAGAGGGAACATTCCTGAACTTCATCAAATCTAGCTATGAAAAACACACAGAAAATATCATCCTCAATGGAGAAAAGCTCACAGCCTTCCCCTTGAGATCAGGACATGACAAGGATGCCCACTCCCATCACTCTTCTTCAACATAGTATTAGAAGTCCTAGCAACAGCAATCAGACAACAAAGAGAAATAAGACGTATCCAAATTGGCAATGAAGAAGTCAACCTTTCACTCCTCACAGATGACATGATGCTTTATATGGAAAACCAAAAAGACTCCACCCCCAAACTACTAGGACTCATACAGCAATTCATTAATGTAGCAAGATACAAAGTCAATGTACAGAAATCAGTTGCTTTCTTATACACTAACAATGAAAACACAGAAATGGAAATTAGAGAATCGATTCCATTTACTATAACACCAAGAATGATAAGGTACCTAGGAATAAACCTAACCAAAGAGATAAAGGATCTGTAGTTGAGGAACTACAGAATCCTTGTGAATGAAATTGAAGAAGACTCAAAAAGATGGAAGACCATTCCATGCTCTTGGATTGGAAGAATAAACATTGTTAAAATGTCTATACTGCCTAGAGCAACCTATACTTTTAATGCCATTACAATCAGTATTCTTCAAAGAGCTGGAGCAAATAATCCAAAAATTTGTATGGAATCAGAAGAGATGCTGAATTGCTAAGAAAATGTTGAAAAACAAAAATAAAACTGGGGGCATCACGTTACCTGATTTTAAGCTTTACTACAAAGCTGGATCACCAAGACAGCACGGTGCTGGCATAAAAACAGACACCTAGACCAGTGGAACAGAATAGAGAGCCCAGATATGGACCCTCAACTCTATGGTCAAATAATCTCCAAAAAAGCAGGAAAAATATACAGTAGGAAAAAGTCTCCTTAATAAATGGTGTTGGGAAAATTGGACAGCTATATATATGGAGAAAAATGAAACTTTACATATTACACCATACACAAAGATAAACTCGAAATGGATAAAAGACCTCAACATGAGACAGGAATTCATCAGAACCCTAGAGGAGAACATAGGCAGTAATCTCTTCGATATCAGCCACAGCAACTTCTTTCAAGATATGTCTCCAAAGGCAAGGGAAACAAAGTGAAAATGAACTTTTGGGACTTCATCATGATCTAAAGCTTCTGCACAGCAATAGAAATAGCCAAATAAACAAAGAGACAACCCACAGTATGGGAAAAGATATTTGCGAATGACAGTACAGACAAAAGGCTGATATCCAGGATCTATAAAGAACTTCTCAAACTCACACACACAAAACAAATAAGCATGTCAAAAAATGGGCAGAAGAAAATGACAGTACAGACAAAAGATTGATATCCAGGATCTATAAAGAACTCCTCAAACTCAGCACACACAAAACAGACAATCATATCAAAAAATGGGCAGAAGATATGGACAGACACTTCACAATGAAGACATACAAATGGCCATGAGACACATGAAAAAATGTTCATCATCACTAGCCCTCAGGGAGATTAAAATTAAAACCCCATTGATATATCACCTTACACCAGTTAAAATGGCCAAAATTAGAAAGACAGGAAACAGCGTGTGTTGGAGAGGATGTGGAGAAACGGAAACCCTCTTCCACTGTTAGGAATGCAAGTTGGTGCAGCCACTTTGGAGAACAGTGTGGAGATTCTTCAAGCAATTAAAGGTAGAACTTCCCTATGACCCTGCAATTGCACTACTGGGTATTTACCCCAAACATACAGATGTCGTGAAAAGAAGGGCCATCTGTACCCCAATGTTTACAGCAGCAATGACCACGGTCGTCAAACTGTCGAAAGAACCAAGATGCCCTTCAACAGACGAATGGATAAGGAAGATGTGGTCCATATACACTATGGAGTATTATGCTTCCATCAGAAAAGATGAATACCCAACCTTTGTATCAACATCAACAGGACTGGAAGAGATTATGGTAGTAAAATAAGTCAAGCAGAGAGAGCCAATTATCATATGGTTTCACTTTTTGTGGAGCATTACAAATAACGTGGAGTACATAGGGAGATGGAGAGGAGAAAGGAGTTGGGGGAAATTTGAAGGGGAGATGAAACATGAGTGACACTGTACTCTGAAAAACAACCTCAGGGTTTTGAAGGGGTGGGGGGTGGGAGGTTGTGGAGCTAGGTGGTGGGTATTATAGATGGCTCGGATTGCATGGAGCACTGGGTGTGGTGCATAAACAATGAATTCTATTTTGCTGAAAAGAAAAAAAAATGGGCATAGGACATGAACAGACATTTCTGCAAAGAAGACATCCAGGTGGCCAATAGACACATGAAAAAATGCTCCACATCACTCGGCATCCAGGAAATACAAATCAAAACTACAATAAGATACCACCTCACACCAGTCAGAATGGCTAAAATTAACAAGTTAGGAAATGACAGATGCTGATGAAGATGTGGAGAAAGGGGAACCCTCCTACACTGTTGGTGGGAATGCAAGCTGGTGAGACCACTCTGGAAAACAGCATGGAGTTTCCTCAAAAAGTTGAAAATAGACCAACCTTATGATCCAGAATTTGCATTACTGGGTATTTACCCTAAAGATACAAACGTAGTGATCCGAAGGGGCACATGCACCCGAATGTTTATAGCAGCAATGTCCACAATCGCCAAACTATGGAAAGAACCTAGATGTCCATCCACAGATAAATGGATAAAGGAGAGTGGTATATATATACAATGGCATACAATGCAGCCATCAAAAGAAATGAAATCTTGTCATTTTCAACGACATGGATGGAACTAGAGGGTATTATGCTTAGTGAAATAAGTCAATCGGAGAAAGACAACTATCATGATCTCCCTTATATGAGGAAGAAGTGGAGAAGCAACGTGGAGAATTTTAGGGGTAGGAAAAGAATAAATTAAACAAGATGGAATCAGTAGGGAGGCAAACCATAAGAGACTCTTAATGTCACAAAACAAACCAAAGTGGGGCCGGGGAGAGGGGGTTATGGAGAGGGTGGTGGGGTTATGGACAATGGGGAGAATATGTGCTATGGTGAGTGCTGTGAAGTGTATCAACCTGGCGATTGTACCCCTGGGACTAATAATACATTATATGTTTATTAAAATTAAAAAAAATACTAGTAAACTGACTATAGTACACTTTAAGAAAAACATTTACCACGATGAACTGGGAATTATACCTGGGTTGCAAGATTGATTCAATATTCACCAATCTGTCATTAATAAAAGGATAAGTACCATATGATCCTTTCAATAGATACAGAAAAAGCATTTGACAAAACGCAATATACATTCATGATTTAAAAAAAAAAAAAACCTCATGAAAGTAGTGATAGAATGAACATCCCTCAACATCATATAGGCCATATACAAAAGACCCACAGCTAATAAAAGGGGAAAAACTGAGACCTTTACCCCTAAGGTCATAAACACCCTCACAACTGTTGCTCAGCACAATAGTGGAAAACCTAGTCAGCAATCAGACAACAAAAAGAAATAAAATGCATCCAAATCAGCAAGGAAGGAGTCAAAATTTTACTATTTGCAGATGACATGACATTCCATGTAGAATAACCCAAAGACTCCACCAATAAAATTGCTAGAACTGATACATGAATCCAGCAAAGTCACAGGATATAAAATCAGCATATAGAAATCTGTTGCCTTTCTTTTTTTTAACTATCTATTTAAGATGAGCAGGGGGGAGGGGAAGAAGGACAGGGAGAAGGAGGCTCCCACTGAGCAGGGAGCATGACATGGGGCTCAATCCCAGAAACCTGGAATCATGACCTGAACTGAAGACAGATGCTTAACGATCTGAACCCCCAGGCAACCCTGTTGCATTTCTAAATACCAATAATGAAGCAGAAGAAAGAAATAAGGAATCAAACCCATTTATTATTGCACCAAACACTATAACATACTTAGGAATAAACCTAACCAAGAAGGTAAAGATTTGTACTCTGAAAACTATAAAACACTTATGAAAGAAATTGAAGAAGGCACACACACAAAAAGGAAAAACTAATGAATTGGAAAAACAAATCCTGTTAAAATGTCTATATCACCTGGGCGCCTGGGTGGCTCAGTGGATTAAGCCACTGCCTTCGGCTCAAGTCATGATCTCAGGGTCCTGGGATTGAGCCCCCCATCAGGCTCTCTGCTCAGCGGGGAGCCTGCTCCCCCCCCCCCACCTTACTCTGCCTACTCGTGATCTCTCTCTCTATCAAATAAATAAATAAAATCTTTAAAAAAAATGTCTATACCACCCAAAGCAGTCTACATATTCAATGCAATTCTTATCAGAACAATACCAGCATTTTTCACAGAATAAGAACAAACAATCCTACTTACCTGGCAGGGGAGATACCATGATCACGAAGGTGGTTTTCCCAGGGCGAGGCTTATCCATTGCACTCCGGATGGGCTGACCCCTGCGATTTCCCCAAATGTGGGAAACTCGACTGCATAATTTGTGGTAGTGGGGGACTGCGTTCGCGCTTTCCCCTACAAAAGGAAAAAAAAAAAAAAAAAAAAAAAAAAGAACAAACAATCCTAAAATTTCTATTGAACCATAAGAGACCCTGAACAGTCAAAGTAATGCTGGAGGCATCACAGTACCTCAAACTGTATTATAAAGCTGTAATCGTTAAGACAGTATGGTACTCACTCAAAAACAGACACATAGAACAAGGGAAAAGAATAGGGAATCCAAAAATGGACCCACAACACCATGGTCAACTAATCTTCAACAAAACAGTTAAGTATGTCCAATAGAAAAATGACAGGGGAAAGCTGGGAAGATGGCAGAGGAGTAGGGGACCCTATTTTAACAAGTCCCCTGAATTTAGCTGGATATGTACCAAACCATTCTGAACACCCGTGAAATCAGACTGAGATGTAGAAATATATATCTGGATCTCTACAAGCAGAAAATCTCCAGTAGTTGTGAGGTATGAAGGGCAGAGTCATGATTCTGTGGGTTGATATTGGAAGATAAACAGAAGGAGGAAGGAGCCTCCAAAAGCTGGCACCAGGTAGGTGATATAATACTGGAGTGCAAAAGCAGTCCATGCTGGGGATCAGGCACAGACTCACAGACCAGTAGCAGTGGGGAGAGGACCAGGAGCTGAGGGTACAGGTGTGCTACATGTGGGAAGCTCATTGTTTTAGAAGCACAAAGGGCAAGGCCAAGCCTGGGCTACTTGGACAACCACTGAGAGAGTTGCTATCAGGCCCAGTCCACTGGGGAGGCTACAATTTTTAGCAGTGCAGACAGAAACAGAGACTGTGTGTCCTGAAGAGCTCAGTAAATAGCAGACTATGATTTCTCTGCTCTGAGCCAGAGATTTGGGTGTAATTAGTTCTTCTCTGATTCTCCAAAGAGACAAAGAGATGCAGAAATCCACCGAGAACAAAAGCTGAAAATACCAGTTTCCAACAAACCCACCCTCTCAACAGAGGTCAGGGCAACTCTGCCCAAGCAGGGGTTGCCTGAGTAATACCACAGCAGGCCCCTCATCCAAAACACAGGTTGGAAGAACAAGAGAACAAAAACATTAGAGCCCCTATAAAACAGGTGCATCTTGCTTGGGTAGTGGTTAATACTTTGGACATTATACAGCCCCTCAACCACTCCTCAACAGAATTACTAAGAGGGGGAACCTCCAACCAAAAAAAAAAAAAAAAAAGATTTAGAGAATGTGGCCTCTGCCACAGACCTGATGGATATGGATATGAGCAAGATGTCAAAGAGAGACTCCAAAGTAGCAATTCTGAAGTCAATATCTAGACTTAAGAACACTATTAGAGACAATAGGGAATCTCTAATGGCAGAAATGAGATCTAATCATGCGAAACATAAAATTGCTATGATGGACGTTGGGGAAAGAATGTGCTATGGGGAGTGCTGTGAATTACGTAAGAGTGATGAATCACAGATCTGTACCCCTTAAACAAATAATTTTTTTAATATTTTAAATTTATTTTCAGTGTAACAGTATTCATTGTTTTTGCACCACACCCAGTGCTCTATGCAATCACCACCTGGTTCCCCAAAACTCCCACCCCCCATCCCTTCAAAACCCTCAGATTGTTTTTCAGAGTCCATAGTCTCTCATGGTTCACCTACTCTTCCAATTTCCCTTAACTTCATTCTCCTCTCCATCTCCCCTTGTCCTCCATGCTAATGGTGCAACCACTTTGGAGAACAGTGTGGAGATTCCTCAAGAAATTAAAAATAGGGCTTCCCTATATCCCTGCAATTGCACTACTGGGTATTTACCTCAAAGATACAGATTTAGTGAAAAGAAGGGCCATCTGTACCCCCAATGTTTATAGCAGCAATGGCCACGGTCGCCAAACTGTGGAAAGAACGAAGATGCCCTTCAACAGATGAATGAATAAGGAAGATGTGGTCCATAGACACTATGGAGTATTATGCCTCCATCAGAAAGGATGAATACCCAACTTTTGTAGCAACATGGACGGAACTGGAAGAGATTATGCTGAGTCAAGTAAGTCAAGCAGAGAGAGTCAAATAACAAATTATATGTTAATTTAAAAAAAGAAAGAAAAAAGAAATTACCAAGTAGGGGAAAAAAAATGGTATGGATGAGATGTGGTCTAAACTGGATACCCTGACGGCTAGAGTAAATGACAAAGAATTCTCACTAATTTTAGTGAGCAAGAGGATAAGATTATACAAAAGAGGAAAGCTGAGGAGGCCTGGAATAAATACCTAAAATCCCAAGAGATCAGACTGAGAGAGATTAATGACATCATGAAGTGTTCCAATGTCAGAATTATTGGGATCCCTGAGGGGGTGGAGAGAGAGAGAGAGAGAGGATCTAGAAGATTTTTTTGAGCAAATCATTTCTGAGAACTTTCCTAATCTGGAGAAGGAAACAAGCATTTCATGTCCTAGAGGCAGGGAGGACCCTTCCCAAAATCCGTGGGAACACATCTATGCCCCGACATGTAATAATAAAATTTTCAAATCATACAAATGAGGAAGAAATCCTGAAAGCAGCTAGGGGGAAGAGATTTTTTATATACAGAGGGAGGAACATCAGAATAATGTCAGACCTGTCCACAGAGACATGGCAAGCCAGAAAGGTCTGGCAAGACATATTCAGGGTACCAGATGAGAAGAACATGCAGCCAAGGATACATGCAGCAAGGATGCCATTTAGAAAAGATGGAGAGACAAGGAGCTTCCAGGACTGACAGAAACTAAAAGAATCTGTGACAACCAAGCTGTCCTGCAAGAAATATTAAAGGGGATTCTATAAAAGTAGAAAAACCCTAAGGTAATATAGAACAGAAATTTATAGAGACAATCTATCAAAATAGAGTCTTACAGACAACATTATGGCACTAAAATCATATCTTTCAATAGTCATTCTCAATGTATATGGCCTAAATGCCCCCCCCCCACGAAATAGCAGAGTTGCAGATTGGATAAAAAGACATGATCCATCTGTATGCTGTCTACAAGAGATTCATTTTAAACCTAAAGATACATCCAGACTGTAAGTCAGGGGATAGAGAATGATTTTTCATGCCAATGGACCTCAAAAGAAAGCTATGGTCAAGAATTCTTAAATTCTTATATCAGAATTGTTAAATTAATTCTTAAACTAATGAAGAATTTAAGTTAAAGACTCCAGCAAGAGATGCAGAGGTACACTATATCACACTTAAAGTGTTTATCCAACAAGAAGATCTAACAATTATAAATATTCATGTCCCAACATGGGAGCAGCCAACTATATAAACCAACCATTAACCAAAATATTCATATTTTTTATTCTGTTATATTAGTCAACGTATAGTATATCATTGTTTTCGGGTTTTTTTTAAAAAAACTTATTTATTTATTTGACAGAAATCACAAGTAGGCAGAGAGACAGGCAAAGAGAGAGGAAGGGGAGCAGGCTCCCTGCTGAGCAGAGAGCCCAATGCAGGGCTCGATCCCAGGATTCTGGGATGACGACCTGAGCCAAAGGCAGAGGCTTTAACCCACTGAGACAGTTAGGAGGCCTCATCATTGGTTTTTGATGTAGTGTTCTATAATTCATTGATTGCATGTAACACACAGTGCTCCATGTAATATGTGTCCTCTTTATTATACATTATCGGGCTAACCCATCCCCTCAACCCCCACCTCTCTAAAACTCGCAGTTTCTTCCTCAGAGTCCATAGTTTCTCATGGTTCATCTCCCCATCTGATTCCCCCCCCCCATACATTTTCTCCTACCTTCTAATCTCCTCCATGCTGTTCCTTGTATTTCATAAATAAATGAAATCATATGAAAGTTGACTTTCACTACTTGACTTATTTCACTTAGACAATATCCTCTAGTCCCATCCATGTTGATGCAAAAGTAGGGTATTCATCCTTTCTGATGGCTAAGTAATATTTCATTGTATATATGGAAAACATCTTTATCCATTAATCTATTGAGGTGTATCTCAGATCTTCCCACAGTTTGGATACTGCTGCTATGAACATTGGGGAGCATATGGCCTTCTTATCACTACATCTATGTCATTGGGGTAAATACTCAGCATTGCAATTCCTGGGTCATAGGATGGCCCTATTTTTAATTTTCTGAGGAACCTCCATACTGTTTTCAAAAGTGGCTATACTACCTTGCAATCCCACCAACAGTGTAAGAGAGTTTCCCTTTCTCCACAACCTCTCCAACATTTGTTGTTTCTTGCCTTGTCAGTTTTTGCCATTCTAACTGGTGAAATGTGGTATCTCAATGTAGTTTTGATTTTAATTTCCCTTGTTTTGAACATTTTTTTCAAGTATCCACTAGTCATTTGTATGTCTTCTTTGGAGAAGTGTCCTTTCATGTCTTCTGTTCATTTATTGACTTATTTGTTTTTTGGGTGATGAGTTTGAGAAGTCCGTTACAGATCTTGGGTACCAGACCTTTATCTGTAATGTCATTTACAAATATCTTCTCCCATTCCATGTGTTGCCCCCTTTTCACTGTCTCATTTGTTATGCAAAAATTTTTTATCTTGATGAAGTCCCAGAAGTTCATTTTTACATTTGATTCCCCTGCCTTTGGAGACGTGTCTTGAAAGAAGCCGCCGTGACTAATGTTGAAGAGCTTACTGCCAATGTTCTCTAGGATTTCAATGGACTTGTGTCTCCATGAGGTTTGTCATGCAGTTTGAGTTTATCTTTGTGTATGGTGTAAGGGAATGGTCAAGTTTCATTCCACTATATAGAGCTGTCCAATTTTCCCAGCACCATTTATTGAAGAGACTGCCCTTTCACCATTGAATATTTTTTCTTTTTTGTGGAAGATTACTTGACCATATCTAGGATATCTATTCTGTTCTATTGATTTATGTGTCTGTTTTTGTGCCAGTATCATTCTGTCTTGGTGATCACAGCTATTTAATATAGCTTGAAATCAGATACCCCTTGCTTTGGTTTTATTTTTGAACATTTCCTTGGTGACTTCAGGTCTTTTCTAGTTCCATACAAATTTTAGGACTGTTTGTTCCAGCACTTTGAAAAATGCAGATGGTACTTTGATGGGGTTGGTGTTGAAAGTATAAATTGCTTAAGGCAGTATAGACATTTTAACAATGTTTATTCTTCCAATCCATGTGCTTTATGCATTTTATATGTTTACCTAACTATTTGTGTCTTCTGCAATTTCTTTCATAAGTATTCTGTAGTTTCTACAGTATGGATCCTGTACCTTTTTGGTTACGTTTATTCCAAAGTGTCTTATGGGTTTTGGTGCTATTGTTAATCAAATCAATTCTCTAATTTCCCTCTCTACAGTTACATTGTTAGTGTATAAGAAATCAACTTATATCTGTGCATTAATAATGTATCCTGCCACATTACTGAATTGTTTTATGTGTTCTAGAGATATTGGGGGAAGAGGCTTTTGGATTTCCTACATAAAGTATCATGTCATCTGTGAAGAGAGAGAGTTTGACTTCTTCTTTGCCAATTTGAATACCTTTTATTTCTTTTTGTTGTCTGATTGCTGTTGCTAGGACTTCTAGTAGTATGTTGAACAATAGTGGCCAGAGTGGGCATCCTTGTCGTGTTCCTGATCTTAGAGGAAAGGCTGTCAGCTTTTCCCCCATTGAGAATGATATTCACTGTGGGCTTTTCAAAGATGGAATTTTATGAAATTGAGGGATTTTGTCTCTATCCCTACACTCTGAACAGTTTTATTCAGGAAAGGATGCTGCATTTTGTCAAATACTTTTTCTGCATCAATTAAGAGGATTATATAATTCTTGTCTTATCTTTTATTAGTGTATTCTACTGCATTGATTAATTTGTGAGTATCTAGTTAAACTTGCATCCCAGGAATAAATTCTATGTGGTGGTGATGGGTTACCCTTTTAATATTCTGTTGAATCTTATTGGTTAGGATCTTGTTGAGTATTTTAGCATCCATGTTCATTAGGGATATGGATCTGAAATTCTCCTTTTTGATGGAGTCTTTTCCTGGTTTTGGGATCCAGGTAATACTGGCCTCATAGAACCAGTTTGGAAGTTTTCCTTCCATTTCTATTTTTTGAAACAGCTTTAAGAGAATAGATGCTATTTCTTCTTTGAACATTTGGTAGAATTCCCCAGGGAATCCGTCAGGTCAGGGGCTCTTGTTTTTTGGGAGGTTTTTGATCACTGCTACAATTTCATTCTATTTGGGTTGTCAATTTCTTCCGTTTTCAGTCTTAGTGGTTTATAAGTTTCTAGGAAGGTATCTATTTCTTCCATGTTTCTTAATTTATTGGCATATAGCTGTTGATAATAATTTCTAATGATTGTTTCTATTTCTCTGATGTTAGTTGTGATCTCTCCCTTTTCATTCATAATTTTATTAATTTGGATCCTTTCACTTTTCTTCTGGATAAGTCTGGCCAGTGATTTATCGATCTTATTAATTCTTACAAAAAGCCAGCTTCTAGTTTCGTTGATGTGTTCTACTGTATTTCTGATTTCTAATTCATTCATCTCTGCTTTAATCTTAATAACCTCCTTCTCATGCGTGGGTGGTCTACTTTGTTGTTGATTCTCCAGTTCTTTAAAGTGTAAAGAGAGTTTGTGTATTTGGAAATTTTTCTAGTTTTTTGAGTAAGGCTCGAATGGATATGTATTTCCCTCTTAGGTTTGCCTTGCTGTATCACATACGTTTTGGACTGATGTGCTTTCATTCTTACTGGTTTTCTTGAATTGTTTAGGTTCTTTGATTTCCTGGTTGGTCCAAACATTCTTGAGTGGGATGGTCTTCAGCTTCCAAGTGTTTGAATTACTTCCAAACTTTTTGATCTGAGTTTGTTTCCAAGTGTTGTGGTCTGATAATACATAAGGAATAATATTTTGGAATTGGTTGAAAAGAGAATTGTGACCCAGTATGTGATCTATTCCAGAGAAAGTTCCATGTGTGCTTGAGAAAAATGAGCATTATGTTGTTTTAGGGTAGAATGTTCTGTATGTATCTTTCAGGTCCATCTGGTCCAGAGTGTCATTCAAAGCTCTTGGTTCTTTGTTGATTTTCTGCTTAGATGAACTGTCAATTGCTTAGTGTAGTGTTGAGAGCTCCTCCTATTCTTTTGTGTGTGCGTGCTGATTACTATATTTATTTTTTAATTTTTTTCTAATCTATTTTATTTATTTATTTATTTATTTATTTATTTATTTTACTGATTTTTAAGATTTCCTTTCAGTGTTCCAGAATTCATTGTTTATGCACCACACTCAGTCATACATGCAATATGTGCCCTCCTTAATACCCACCACCTGGCTCTCCCAACCTTCCACCATTCCGCCCCTTCAAAACCCCCACATTGTTTGCAGAGTCCATAGTCTCTCATGGTTCATCTCCACCTCCAATTTCCCCCAACTCCCTTCTCCTCTCCATCTCCCAATGTCCTTCATGTTATTCCTTATGCTCCACAAATAAGCAAAACTGTATGATAATTGACTCTTTCTGCTTTAATTATTTCACTCAGCATTATCTCTTCCAGTCCCATCCACATTGATATAAAAGTTGGGTATTCAGCCTTTCTGATGGAGGCATCATACTCCATACTATATATGGAATATATCTTCCTTATCCATTTGTCCATTGGAGGGCATCTTGGTTCTTTCCACCGTTTGGTGACTGTGGACATTGTGACTATGAACATTGGGGTACAGATAACCCATCATTACATTACATCTGTATCATTGGGGTAAACACCAAGTAGTGCAATTGCAGGGTCATAGGGAAGCTCTACTTTTAATTTCTTAGAGAATATCCACACTGTTCTCCAAAGTGGCTGCACCAACTTGCATTTTCACCAACAGTGTAAGAGGATTCCCTTTTCTCCACATCCTCTCCAACACACATTGTTTACTGTCTTGTTAATTTTGGCCATTCTAACTGGTGTAAGGTGGTATCTCAATGTGGTTTTAATTTGAATCTCTCTGATGGCTCGTGATGATGACCATTTTTTCATGTGTCTGTTAGCCATTTGTATATCTTCATTGGAGAAGTGTCTGTTCATGTCTTCTGCCCATTTTTTGACGTGATTATCTGTTTTTTGTGCCCACAGTTTGAGTTCCTTGTAGATCCTAAATATCAGCTCTTTGTATTGTCATTTGCGAATATCTTCTCCCACTCTGTGGGTTGCCTTGTTGTTTTGTGGACTATTTCCTTTGCTGTGCAGAAGCTTTTGATCTTGATGAAGTCCCAAAAATTCATTTTCCCTTTGGCTTCCTTTGCCTTTGGACACATATCTTGAAAGAAGTTGCTGTGGCTGATATCGAAAAGGTTACTGCCTATGTTCTTTTCTAAGATTATGATGTATTCCTGTCTCACATTGAGGTCTTTTATCCATTCTGAGTTCATCTTTGTGTACAGTGTAAGAGAATGGTCGAATTTCATTCTTCTACTTATAGCTGTCCAATTTTCCCAGCACCATTTATTAAAGAGACTTTTTTTTTCCACTGTATATTTTCTCCTGCTTTGCCCAAGATTATTTGACCGTACAGTTGCAGGTCCATAGGTGGGCTTTCTACTCTGTTCCTCTGGTCTATGTGACTGTTTTTATGTCATTACCATGCTCTCTTGATGACCACAGCTTTGTAGTAAACCTTGAAATCAGGCAACGTGATACCGCCAGTTTTGTTTTTCTTTCTTAACATTTCCTTAGCAATTTGGGGTCTCTTTTGATTCCATACAGATTTTAGGATTATTTGATCCATCTCTTTGAAAAATACCAGTGGAATTCTGATTGGAATGGCATTCAAAGTATAGATTATTCTAGGCAGTATAAACATTTTAACAATATTTATTCTTCCAATCCAAGAGCATGGAATGGTCTTCCATTTTTTGTGTGTGTCTTCTTCAATTTCTTTCATGAGTGTTCTGTAGTTCCTCAAGTACAGATCATATACCTCTTTGATTAGGCTTATTCTCAGGTACCTTATCATTCTTGGTGCTATAGTAAATGGAATCGATTCTCTAATTACCCTTTCTGTAATTTCATTGTTAATGTATAAGAAAGCAACTGATCTCTGTACATTGATTTTCTATCCTTCCAGAGTACTGAATTGCTATATGAGTTCTAGTAGTTTGGGGGTGGAGTCTTTTGGGTTTTCCATATAAAGTGTTATGTCAACTGCAAAGAGAGAGAGTTTGACTTCTTCATTGCCAATTTGGATACCTTTTATTTCTCTTTGTTGTCTGATTGCTGATGCTAGGACTTCTAATACTATGTTGAACAAGAATGGTGAGAGTGGGCATCCCTGTTGTGTTCCTGATTGAGGCTCATTCTCATTGAGGATGATATTTGCTGTGGGTTTTTCATAGATAGATTTTATGAAGTTCAGGAATGTTCCCTCTATCCCTATACTTTGAAGTGTTTTAATCAGGAACAGATGCTGGATTTTATCAAATGCTTTTTCTGCATCAATTGGGAGGACCATGTGGTTCTTCTCTTCTGTCACACTGATTGATTTGAGAATGTTGGACCACACTTGCAATCCAGGGATGTATCCCAACTGGTCATGGTGGATAATCTTTTTAATGTACTGTTGGATCCTATTAGCTAGAATCTTGTTGAGAATCTTGGCATCCATATTCATCAGGGATATTGTCCGAAATTCTCATTTGGGTGGGGTCTTTGCCTGGTTTGAGGATCAGGGTAATGCTGGCTTCATGAAAAGAGTCTGTAAGTTTTCCTTCTGCTTCAATTTTTTGAAACAGCTTCAGGAGAATAGGTATTATTTCTTCTTTGAAAGTTTGGTAGAATTCCCCAGGGAATCAATCAGATCCTGGCTTTTGTTTTTTGGGAAGTTTTTGATCACGTTCAATCTCGTTACTAGATGTCTGTCTCTTCAAGTTGTCAATGTCTTCCTGGTTCAATTTTGGAAGTTTATAGTTTTCCAGGAATTCATCCATTTCATCTAGGTTGCTTAACTTACTGGCATATAACTGTTGATAATAATTTCTGATGATTATTTCTATTTCCTTGTTGTTGTGATCTCTCCCTTCTCATTCATAATTTTATTAATTTGGGCCTTCTCTCTTTTCTTTTGTATTAGTTTGGCCAATGGTCTATCGATCTTATTGATTCTTTCAAAAAAAAAAAAACCCAGCTTCTAATTTCATTGATGCATTCTACTGTATCTCTAGTTTCTATCTCGTTGATCTCTGTTCTAATCTTGATTATTTCCTTTCTTGTGTGTGGAGTTGGCTTAATTTGTTGTTGATTCTCTAGTTCTTTGAGGTATAAAGACACTAGTGTATTCTGGATATTTCAGTTTTTTGGAGGGAGGCTTGGATGTCTCTGCATTTCCCCTTTAGGACCATCTTTGTGTCATAGGTTTTGGATTGAAGTGTCTTCATTATCACTGGTTTCCAAGAATTTTTTAAGTTCCACTTTGATTTTCTGGTTGATTCAAGCATTCTTAAGCAAGGTGGTCTTTAGCTTATAGGTGTTTGAATTCCTTCCAAACTTTTCCTTGTGGTTGAGCTCCAGTTTCAAAGCTTTGTGATCTGATAATATGCAGGGAATAATCTCAATCTTTTGGTATTGGTTCATCCCTGATATGTGACCCCGTATATGAGCTCCTCTGGAGAAGGTTCCATGTGCACTTGAGTGAATGAGTATTCTTTTGTATTAGGTTGGAATATTCTGTATATATCTATGAGGTCCATCTGGTCCAATGTATCATTCAATGCTCTTGTTTCTTTATTGATTTTCTACTTGGATGATCTGTCTATTGCTGAGAATGGTGTGTTAAGATCTCCTATTAATGTATTCATATCAATATGATTCTTTATCTTGATTAACAGATGGTCTGCTTCCATGTTGGGACATAAATGCTTACAATTTTTAGATCTTCTTGGTGGATAGACCTTTTAAGAATGATGTAGTATTCTTCCTTACCTCTGACTACAGTCTTTGGTTTAAAATCTAATTTGTCTGAAATGAGAATCGCTACCCCAGCCTTCTTTTGAGGCCAATTGGTATGAAAGATGCTTCTCCATCACTTCCCTTTCAGTCTGGAGGTATTCTTAGTTTCAAAATGGGTCTTCTGTAGACAACATATGGATGGGTACTTTCGTTTTATCCAATTTGTAACCCTGTGCTGTTTCATGGGCACATTTAGGTCATTCACATTGAAAGTGATTATTGAGATATACCTTTTGATTGACCTGGTGTTACCTGTGAAGTCTTTGTTTCTATAGACTGTCTCCATTAATTTCTGTTCAATGATGTTCCTCTTTTTTTTTCCTTTTTTATAGAACCATCCTTAATATTTCTTGTTGTGTCAGCTTGGTGGTCACTTACACTTTTGAACCTTGCTGGTCTTAGAATATCTTTATCTCTCCTTCCATTTTGATTGTCAGTCTTGCTGGATAAAGTGTTCTTGGCTGCATGTTCCTCCTATTTAGAGCCCTGAATACATCTTGCCGGGCCCTTTTTGGACTTCCAGGTTTCTGTTGACACGTCTGAAATTATTCTGATGGGTTTTCCTCTGTACATAAGGAATCTCTTCTTCCTAGCTTCTTTCAAGAGCTCCTGTTTAAAAGTATGATTCATCATTTTCAAAATCAGGTTTTGAGGTCTTTCTAGAGTCTATGATCTTGGGGGCAGACCTTTCTGCCTCTAGGACATGAACACTGCTTCCATTTGCTAAATTGGGAAAATTTTCATGGAGAATTTGATCAACAATATCCTCTAGTCTTATTTCTTTGCCCCCCCCCCACCAGGGATTCCAATAATTCTGACGTTGGAGTTTTCATGGCTTCATTTATTTTCTTAATTTTGCCTTCATGTCTTCTAAGCTGTTTGTTCCAGGCCTCCTCCTGATCCTTTTTTGCTCAGTTTGTCTTCCAGATCACTAATCCTATCTTCGGCCTCAGTTACCCTAGCTTTTAGAGAATTTAGATTAGATTGGAACTCATTGAGAGCACTGTTAGTCTATTCCCTGGTGGCTTTCACTTCTGCCTTAATCAATTCCATTTTGTCATTAAGGGCTTTCTCCAACCTAGCCATCGCCTGGATAATTGTTAGCCTGAATTCCCTTTCTGACATACTGTTTATGTCCATATCCAAGAGCTCTGATGGAGAGGGTACAGTCTCTGAATTTTTTCTCTATTGGGCATTCCTCCTCCTAATCATTTTAGCAAGAGATGGTTGAGGGGTTGTGTAGCTGTGTAACCATGGTTGATACATTCAACAGACAAGGTGCAACTTGGATTGCTTCTGAGAAATTGGGAATCCCCACCAAAAAGAAAGAAAAAGAAAAAAAGAGAGAGAGAGACAGGAAAAGAAAAAGAAAAAATAAAAGAGAAGACCCACCCTGAATGGACCCCAAAGTTAAGATTTATAAAGTATACAAACAAAAATGGACAAACAAAAAGACCAACAAAAGTAAATGACAATAAAAGAAGGGAAAAAAATGAACCCCAGCCAAAATGAACCCTAAGTATAAGATTTATATTTTATCAGAATAAAAACAAATACACAGAAACACTGGCAGAAGAAAAAGATGGGAGGGTGGTTATAAATTGTCAGTGTGGGTGAGGAAGGTTATTTTGATTCCTCCTGGGTGTATCTAAAGGATCAATTTTCCTGAGATAAAGGGGGATTAAAACTGGTTTATATATAGGGATAATACTGACTGAGAAAGAGGATTAACGTGAATCTTATCTCTATATGAATATTTAAAAAAATAGAAAAGTAAAACAAAAACACAAGTATATGTATCAAAAAAGTTCAAGTTAAAAGGTTATTATGGGATTTGTTGTATTGAATATCTCACTGTGATGGTAAATAGGTTAAAAAATATTTAAAAATTGAAAAGAAAGAGAATAGTGAGAACTAATTAAAAATAAAAGTTTTATCTATGAAGTAGTGGTGGTTGTCCTCTCATTTTTTGTTTTTGTATTTGTTTTTGGCTGGCATTCTGGGGGAGGAGCCTGTGACGTGGTTTTTCAGGCAGTCCTTCTAGATTTGAGTCCTCCTGCCCCCTATAAAGGAAGAGCCTGGGCTCTGAGGAAACTGGTTTTTCAGGCTTTTGTTCTCTCTGTTTTTCTTTTTTCTTTCTTCCCCTCCACTTGGTGGCTTTTGGTGGTTCTTTGAAGGTAGAGGAGAGCAAACTTCACCCAGACTTCTCCGTCTCAGAGAGAAATCTAAGTCTGTTCTCCAGAGCACATAAACTCCCCCTCCGTAGAGCACAACCCCAGTCATGGTCCCAGGGGACCCAGGAGCTCCTGCTTGTACCAAAAACCATGAAAGGTACTAGTCCAGAGAGCTGGCTTCCAGTGGCTGCCTCCACCACAGCTGTCTGGGAAGATCCAGACCGCCAGAGAGGTCCCAACCAGAGATAGCACACTGGGATTTTCACACTGGCCAGGGATTGGGAGTGTTCAGACCCTTCAGGTCCTAGAGAGCACCAGCTAGCGCCCACATGGAGCTCTCTCAGGGGAGCATGTGGAGCGAAACTCTGACCACGGTAGTGCCGCACACGTGCAGAGTGAAAAAAGCTGTGTTTCTAGAAAGCGCCAGCTGGCGTCCACACCAGACTCTCTCACACATGCTGGCGACTCAAGGACCAATGCCTGACTACTTTGCCACACTCTCTCTGGCTCAGCGTCAGTGGTGGCCATCCTGGGCCCGTGGGCTTAAGCTCCTGCACCTAACCACCCTCTTCTGCCAATTTCCCCTTAAGATATTTTGCTCATTTTGAGGAGTTTCAACCAGACTCCAGGTTAAGGCTGGTCCCCCGTCACAGGGCACTCTCATATTGGGGTACTATTTTCCAATGGATCACTTCTGGTGGCTCCCTCCCCCTTTTGTTTATCCTCCAATAATAGTCTGATGTTCCTACTCTGCTTTACCTGTCCACTGTCATCTTCTGCCTCCATAGAGATCCAGATCTGTATAATTGCAATCTCAGGCTGATTTCATGGGTGATCAGAGATCTTTGGTAGAGAATTAGCTCACTTTAGTAGACCGGTTGAAACAGTGCCTCCTAATTCTCTGCAATCTCGCCTCCTCCCCTGGTAATCTCCTCCTCTTTTATTTTTTTTTTCTTTTTGTCTTTTTTTAATTTATTTGACAGACAGAGATCAGAGGTAGGCAGAGAGGCAGGCAGAGAGAGAGGAAGGAAAGCAGATTCCCTGCTGAGCAGAAAGCCCAACCCAGGGCTTGATCCCAGGACCCTGGGATCATGACCTGAGCTGAAAGCAGACGCTTTAATCCAGAGCCACCCAGGCGCCCATCTCCTCCACTTAATGTATTATTATCAATATGTCTTTTTATTTTGGTTAACACTTTGCTTAAGTAGTTGTCT
Organism: Mustela nivalis; assembly: GCF_964662115.1. Taxonomy (NCBI): domain Eukaryota; kingdom Metazoa; phylum Chordata; class Mammalia; order Carnivora; family Mustelidae; genus Mustela; species Mustela nivalis. The sequence goes on from NC_139022.1 coordinate 29,964,367, forward strand.
GCTCCCAATATTTACAATTGTTAGATCTTCTTGTTGGAGAAACCTTTGCGAATGACACAGTGTCCTTCTGAATCTCTAACTACATTCTTAAGCTTAAAATCTAGTTTGTTAGGAGAATTACTACCCCAGCCTTCTTTCGAGGTCCATTGGCTTGAAAGATGGTGCTCCATCCTTTCACTTTCAGTCTGGATGTATCTTTGGATTCAAAATGAGTCTCTTGTAGACAGTATATGGATGGGTCATGTCTTTTTATCCAATCTACAACCCTGTGCCATGTCATGGAAGCATTTAGGCCATTCTATGTTGAGAGTGATTACTGAAAGATATAATTTTATTGTCATCATGTTGCCTGTGAAGTCCTCGTTTCTATAGATTGTCTCTATAAATTTCTGTTCTATATCACTCTTTGGGTCTTTCTCCTTTTCTAGAACACCCCTTAATATTTCCTGCAGAACTGCAGTAGTGATCACATATTCTTTTAGTTTCTGCCAGTCCTGAAAGGTCCTTGTCTCTCCATCCATTCTGAATGACAGCCTTGCCAAATAAGAATTCTTGGCTGGAGACAAGATGGCCGGAAGTAGGAGAATGAGCCCTTTCAACCTGTACCCTTAAGTGAGCTGATTACCTTCCAAAGAACTCCAATCACCCACCAAATCAGCCTGAGATCAGAGATCAGAATTATACATGTCTGGATCTCTACTGGAGCAGAAGACGCTAGTGGGCAGGTAAAGCAGAGTGGGACTGACATAGGAAGTAAAACAAAAGGCAGGGGGAGCGACCAGAGATGACCCATTGTTAAGTAATATCCCAATACGAGAGTGCCCTGTGCCTGGGGACCAGCATTTACTTGGGAGTCTGGTAGAAAGCACTCAAAAAGAGCAAAGGATCACTGGGGGAAAATTGCAGGAATCAGGATGTTAGGGTCAGGACTTAAGTCCCCAGACCCAGGACAGCCACCCTGGCGCAGAGCCAGAGAGAGTGCAGCAGAGTAACCAGGTCTCAGTCCCTGAACCACCAGTGCCCCTGAAAGTGCGTGGTGCCCGGCTCCTGTGAGGGGCTGAGAGCCTTGCCAGCCAACAGAAGCACCGCCTTTTTGCAGTCCCAACGCGAGTGCCCTGCCCTGCCATCAGAGTCCAAGTCGTGCCCCGCGCCCTCCCCTGAGAGAGGTGCACACAAACGCCAGCCAGGTGCTCTCAAACTGGAAAGAAAAGGCACTCCCAGCTCTGGCCAGTGGGAAAATCTCAGTGTGCAATTGCTGCTTGGAACTTCTCTGGCAGGCTGGAGCTGCCCAGACAGCCACCACTGCTGTGGTTTTGGGTACAAGCAAGAAATCCTGAGTCCCCAGGGACCGCTACTGGGAATCTGCTCTGCCAGCGGCCAAGGGGGATTTATTTGGGCTCTGAAGCTAGACTGAGGCTTATCTCTGAGAGGGAGGTCAGGGTGCAGTTTGCTTTCCTCTAAACCTACAAAAACCATCAAAAGCGGTCAAGGCAAGAGAGAAAAACAAAAGGGAACAAATAGAAAAACCTGCAGAGAACAAAAGCCAAAAAAAAACCAGTTTCCTCAGAGCCCACCCCATTGAGGGGGGCAGGAGGACTTAGCTGAGAGAACTTCAGGGACTGAAAACCCACGGGGCAGGCCCCTCCCCCAGAAAACCAAACAGGAGAAAAAAAAAAAGAAAAAAGATGACAAGAGAACCACCACCACTACTTCATAGGACAATTTTTATTATTAATTCGATCCCACTATTCTGGCTCATTTTTTTATATAGTTAATTTTTTATTATTCTATAGATAATTTTTTAACCGATTTACTGTCACAGTGAGATGTCCAGTACATCAAATTCCATAATAACCTTCTAACCTGAACTTTTTGATACATACACCTGTGTTTTCCTTTTGCATTTCTATTTTTTAATATGTCTTTTTTTTATTTTAGTTTAGTTTATTCCTTTTTTAATTTTTATTTTCTAATATTCATATAGAGTTAAACTTCAAAGTAATCCCCTTTCCCCAATCAATGCCACCCCTATAGGTAAACCAATTCTTTTTTTTTTTTTAAAGGATTTCAAAGACAATTGTTTAATGATACAATGATTTATGTGCATTCACAAATTCCAGACATATAGCAATTTAGATTTTCAAACTGCTGTCATCAAAACAGTGATAGAAGAGCACACTGCTGAAATGTAACTGGAAAATCCGAAACAAGTGACAGTACTTGCTGTTGTGAAATAGAACTGCTGGAAAAGACCATGGTAAACCAATTCTTAATCCCCCCTTATTTTAGGAAAGTTGAGTCCTTTAACAAAGATATCAAAATACATCCAGAAAGAATCAAAACAACCTATCTCACCCACACGGAGAGTTTACAACCACTTTCCCATCTTTTTCTTCCACCAGTATTTCTGTGTTTTTATGTTTGTCCTGATGGTATATAAATCTTACCCTCAGGGTTCTTTTTGATGAGGTTCTTCCTTTATTTGCCTAGATATATATATATTTTTTTCTCTTGTCATATACATTTATCAGTCTTTTTGTTTGTCTGTGTCTGTTTGTATACTTCATAAATCTTATCTTGGGGCCCATGGGGGCTGAACCTTCTCTTTCATCTCACCTTTCTTTCCTGTCTCTCTCCCTCTGTCTTTTTTTCTTTTCCTTTTTTTTTTCCTCTCATTTGGGTGGGGAACCCTGATTGCTCAGAAGCAATCCAGGGTGCACCTTGACTGCAGCACAGTCGATACATACAGCTAGACCCCTTCAGCCATCTCTCACCAAAATGACTAGGAGGAGGAATACCCAACAGAAGAAAATTACAGAGGATGGACCTTCTGCAACAGAGCTAACGGCTATCAACATAGACAATATGTTGGAAAGAGAATTCAGGCTAACAATTATCCAAGCAATAGCTAGGTTGAAGAGAGCCATCATGGGTGACCAAACGGAATTGATTGGGGCCAAACTGAAAACAACCAGAGATCATGTTTTCAATATTATGGAAGAGCTGAAAGCTACCAGGGATGAGCTTCACAATGCTCTCAATAAGATCCAATCTAATCTAAATTCTCTCAACGCTACAGTAACTGAGAAAGAAGATAGAATTAGTGATATGGAGGACAAACAGATAGAGAGAAAGGAACAGGAGGAAGCCTGGAACAAACAGCTTAGAAGCCACAAAAACAGAATCAGGGAAATAAATGATGCCATGAAACGTTCCAACATCAGAATTATTGGAATCCCTGAAGGGAAAGAGAAAGAAAGAAGTCTAGAAGATATAGTGGAACAAATTCTTCATGAAAATTTTCCGAATCTCGTGAATGGAACCAGCGTTCATGTACTAGAGGCCGAAAGGTTTCACCCCAAGATTACAGATCTTGAAAGTCCTTGAGACACCTAATAGTAAAAATGAAGAATTATAATTGTAGGCAGAACCTCTTGAAAGCAGCTAGGACAAAGAAGATCCTTACGTACAGAGGAAAGACCATCAGAATAACGTCAGACCTGTCCACAGAGACCTGGCAAGCCAGAAAGGGCTGGCAAGATTTATTCAGGGGACTAAATGAGAAGACCATGCAGCCAAGAATACTTTATCCAGAAAGACTGACATTCAAAATGGATGGAAAGATAAAGAGTTTCCAGGACTGGCAATGCTTAAAAGACTATGCAACCCACCAAGCTGATACTGCAGGAAATATTAAGGGGGCTTCTTTAAAGGAGGGAAAAGCCTAGGAATAGCATTGAACAGAAATATAGAGACAATCTACAGAAAGAAAGACTTCAAAGATAACAAGATGTCAATAAAAACGTATCTATCAATAATCACCCTCAATGTGAATGGCCTAAATGAGCCCATAAAATGGCAGAGGGTTGCAGACTGGATAAAACGACAGGACCCATCCATATGTTGTCTACAAAAGGCCCTTTATGAACCTAAAGATACACCCAGACTGAAAGGGAAGGGATCGAGAAGCATATTTCATGCCAAGGGGCCTCAAAGAAAGGCTAGGGTAGTGAACCTCATATCAAATAAATTAGATTTTAAACTAAAGACTTCAGTCAGAGATCCAGAAGGGACTTAAAGGGACTGTCCAACAAGATGATCTAACAAATGTAAATATCTATGCCCCCAATATGGGAGCAGCCAATTACATAAGAAAATAGTTAATCAAGATAAAGAGTCATATTGATATGAATACACTAATCGTTGGAGATCTTAACATGCCTCTCTTAGAAATAGACAGATCATTGAAGCAGAAAATCAATAAAGAAACGAGAGCATTGAATGACACATTGGACCAGATGGACCTCATAGATATATACAGAACATTCCACCCTAAAACGACAGAATACTCATTCTTCTCAAGTGCACATGGAACTTTCTCCAGAATAGACCACATACTGGGTCACAAATCAGGACTCAAGCGATACCAAAAGACTCAGATTATTCCCTGCAATTTCTCAGATCAAAATGCTTTGAAACTGGAGCTCAATCACAAGGAAAATTTCCGAAGGAACTCAAACACCTGGAAGCTAAAGACCACCCTGCTTAAAAATGCTTGGAGAAGGGGGTAGGATTATGGACCTTGGGGAGGGTATGTGATTTGGTGAGTGCTGTGAAGTGTGTAAACCTGGTGATTCACAGACCTGTACCCCTGGGGATAAAAATATATGTTTATAAAAAATAAAAAATTAAAAAAAAATAATATATAAAAAGGGTAAACTAGTGACTAAAAAAAAAAAAATTGATTAATGAAAGACATATTATAAAGGAAATTTTCTTTTAATTTCATTTTGATTGGTCTTTTACCAATGAGTAATTATGTTGATGTTCTATACACTTCATGCTTTACAGTAATTGTGAATTATATTTTGACAGAATGGGAATCACTTGTCTTTTAAAGGCAGTGGGATGTAATAAAACAAGAAGTGATTTTAAGATAAAAAAAAAATGCTTGGATAAACCAGACAAGGATGCCCACTCTCACCACTCTTGTTCAACATAGTATTAGAAGACCCAGCGACAGCAATCAGACAACAAAGAGTAATAAAAGGTATAAAAATAGGCAAGGAAGAAGTCAAACTCTCTTTCTTCGCAGATGACATGATTCTTTATTATGGAAAACCCAAAAGACTCCACCCCCAAACTACTAGAACTCATACAGCAATGCAGCAACGTGGCAGGATACAAAGTCAATGTGCAGAAATCAGTGGCTTTCTTATACTCTAACAATGAAAATACAGAAAGGGAAATTAGAGAATCGATTCCATTTACTATAGCACCAAGAACCATAAGATACCTGTGAATAAACCTAACCAAAGAGGTAAAGGATCTGTACTCAAGGAACTACAGAACACTCATGAAAGAAATTGCAGAAGACAGAAAAAGTTAGGTAAACACTCCATGCTCTTGGATTGTAAGAATAAACATTGTTAAAATGTCTATACTTCCTAGAGCAATCTATACTTTTAATGCTATTCCGATCAAAATTCCACCGGTATTCTTCAAAGAGCTGGAGCACATAATCCAAAAATTTGTATGGAACCAGAAAAGACCCCGAATCGCTAAAGAAATGTTGAAAAACAAAAATAAAACTGGGTGCATCACGTTACCTGATTTCAAGCTTTATTACAAAGCTGTGATCAACAAGAGAGCATGGTACTGGCATGAAAACAGACACATAGACCTGTGGAACAGAGTAGAGAGCCCAGATATGGACCCTCAACTCTATGGTCAAATAATCTTCGACAAAACAGAAAAAAATATACAGTGGATAAAAGACAGTCTCTTCAATAAATGGTGCTGGGAAAACTGGACAGCTATATGTAGAATAATGAAACTCAACCATTCTCTTACACCATACACAAAGATAAACTCAAAATGGATAAAAGACCTCAATGTGAGACAGGAATCCATCAGAATCCTAGAGGAGAACATAGGCAGTAATCTCTTCGATTTCAGCCACAGCAACTTCTTTCAAGATATGTCTCCAAAGGCAAAGGAAACAAAAGCGAAGATGAACTTTTGGGGGACTTCATCAAAATCAAAAGCTTCCGCACAGCAAAGGAAACAGTCAAGAAAACAAAGAGGTAACCCATGGAATGGAAGAAGATATTTGCAAATGACAGTACAGACAAAAGTTGATATCCAGGATCTATAATGAACTCCTCAAACTCAACACACACAAAACAGACAATCATATCAAAAAATGAGCAGAAGACATGGACAGACACTTCTCCAATAAAGACATACAAATGGCTATCAGACACATGAAAAAATGTTCATCATCACTAGCCATCAGGGAGATTCAATTTAAAACTACATTGAGATATCACCTTACACCAGTTAGAATGGCCAAAATTACCAAGACAGGAAACAACATGTGTTGCAGAGGATGTGGAGAAAGGGGAACCCTCTTCCACTGTTGGTGGGAATGCAAATTGGTGCAGCCTCTTTGGAGAACAGTGTGGAGATTCCTCAAGAAATTAAAAATAGAACTTCCCTATGACCCTGCCATTGCACTCCTGGGTATTTACCCAAAAGATACAGATATAGTGAAAAGAAGGGCCATCTGTACCCCAATGTTTATAGCAGCAATGGCCACGGTCGCCAAACTGTGTAAAGAACCAAGATGCCCTTCAACGGATGACTGGATAAGGAAGATGTGGTCCATATACACTATGGAGTATTATGCCTCCATCAGAAAGCATGGGTACCCAACTTTTGTAGCAACATGGATTGGACTGGAAGAGATTATGCTGAGTGAAATAAGTCAAGCAGAGAGAGTCAGTTATCATATGGTTTCACTTATTTGTGGAGCATAACAAATAGCATGGAGGACATGGGGAGTTAGAGGAGAAGAAAGTTGGGGTAAATTGGAAGGGGAAGTGAACCAAGAGAGACTATGGACTCTCAAAAACAATCTGAGGGATTTGAAATGGCTGGGGGGTGGGAGGTTGGGGTACCAGGTGGTGGGTATTATAGAGGGAACAGATTGCATGGAGCACTGGGTGTGGTGCAAAAGTAATGAATACTGTTATAGTGAAAATAGTAAATAAATTTTTTAAAAAAAGAATTCTTGGCTGCATGTTCCTCTCATTTAGTACTCTCAATATGTCTTGCCAGCCCTTTCTGGCTTTCCAGTTCTCAGTGGACAAGTCTGAAATTTTTCTGATGCTCTTCCCTCTGTACATAAAGAATCCCTTCCCCCAACTCCCCTTAGATGGTTTCCTTGTTTCTACAATATGTCGGTTTTACTATTACATGTTGGGGAATTGATCTGTCCTCTTGATATTGGGAAAGGTCCTCTCTGCCTCTAGGACACAACTGTTTGTTTCATTCCCCAGATTAGGGAAATTCTTGGGTACAATTTGCTCAGATATATCTTCTAGTACTCTCTCTCCAGCACCTTAGGGATTCCAATAATTCTGACTTGGAACATTTCATGGTATCATTTACTTCTCTATTTTGTTTTCATGGATTTTAAGCTGTTTTATCCAGGACTCCTCTTGTTCCTTCTTTTCTATTAATTTGTCTTCTAGATCACTAATTTGTTCTTCTGCCTCATTTACCCTAGCTGTTAAAGTATCTAGATTAGATTGGATCTCATTGAAGCAGGTTTAAGTTCTGCCAGATCAGGTCTCATTTATGCCCTTAGAGAATCTATGTTGTCATAAATGACAACATAGTTTTCTCCATCCTAGCTATTGTTTGCATAACTGTTACCCTGAAGTCTATTTCTGATATCTTGCTCATATCCATATCCATTAATTCTGTGGCAGAGGTCACAGTCTCTGAGTTTTTCCTATGTTGAGGGTTCCTCCTCTTAACCATTCTGTTGAGAGGTGGTTGAAGGTATGTACAGAGTCCAAATTATTGACCATAATCTAAGCAAGTTTTATAGGGACCTTAAGGTTGTCAGCCTCTTGCTCTTCCAGCCTGTCTTCTGGTGGAGGGGTCTGCCCAATGTAACCCTGGCAACTCTGATTGGGCAGAATTGCCCTGATCCCTGTGGGGAAATGGGCTTGGTGAAAACCGATTTGGGGGGGCTTTGCTCTCTGTTGGATTTCTCTGGCTGCTTTCAGCCCCCCCCCCCAAGAGTCAGAGCAGGACTGACCATATCCAAATCACTGTCTCAGAACAGGGAGATCACAGTCTACCCCTCCATGAATTCTCCAGGCCACACTGTCCTCACTTCTGTCTGTGCTGCCAAAAACTACAGCATCCTGGGTTGTTTACCCCATGACAGTTCTCCAGCCTTCACTTCTAGGCCCAGGCATGTCTCTGCCTTTTGTGCTTCTAAAGCCACCAGATGCCCCCAGTTTGCATACACATGGCTCCAGGTGTGTGTCAGTCTGGGGGGTGCTGCCCTAAAGTCTTTTCCTCAATGCTACCTATCTGTGAGTCTGTGCCCTGTCCTGAGTGAGTGAGGCTTTTGCACTCCAGTAGTACAGGATCCGAGAGGTTTCCTCCCCATTCTGTTTATCTTCCAATATCTGCCCACAAAATTACAGCTCACCACTTCATATCTTGAGACCAACCGCCTGAGATATTCATTTGTAGAGATCCAGATATATCTTTTTACATCACAGACTGATTTCATGCGTGTTCAGAATGGTCTTGTATATATCCATCTCAATTCAGGGGACCAGTTAAAATATGGTACTCTACTCCTCCCCCATCTTTCAAGAATCATATTGATAATAATACTTTAATGGTAAGAGACCTCAATACTTCAACAGTAGACGAATACTCTTTTTTTGTTTGTTTGTTTGCTTTTTTAAAAAATTTTTAATAAATGTATAATGTATTATTAGCCAGAGGGGTACAGGTCTGTGAATCACCAGGTTTACACACTTCACAGCACTCAACATAGCACATACCCTCCCCAATGTCCATAACCCCACCACCCTCTCTCTACCCCCTTTCCCCCAGGCCACCTTCAGTTTGTTTTGTGACATTATGAGTCTCTTATGGTTTGTCTCCCTCCCAATCCCATTTTGTTTCATTTATTCTTTTCCTACCCCTCAAACCCCTACATTGCATCTCCACTTCCTCATATCAGGGAGATCATATGATAGTTGTCTTTCTCTGATTGACTTATTTCAATAAGCATAATACCCTCTGTTTCCACCCATGTCATTGCAAATGGCAAGATTTTATTTCTTTTGATGGCTACATAGTATGCCATTGTATATATATACAACTCTTCTTTATCCATTCATCTGTGGATGGACATCTAGGTTCTTTCCATAGTCTGGCTGTTGTGGACATTCCTGCTATAAACATTCAGGTGCATGCGCCCTTCGGATCACTACGTTTGTGTCTTTAGGGTAAATACCCAGTAGTGCAATTGCTGGATCATAAGGTAGGTCTATTTTCAACTTTTTGAGGAAACTCCATGCTGTTTTCCAGAGTGGTCTCACCAGCTTGCATTCCCACTAACAGTGTAGGAGGCTTCCCTTTCTCTGCATCCTCACCAGCATCTGTCATTTCCTGACCTGTTAATTTTAGCCATTCTGACTCGTGTGAGGTGGTATCTCATTGTGATTTTGATTTGTATTTCCCTGATGCCGAGTGATGTGGAACACTTTTTCATGTGTCTGTTGGCCATCTGGATGTCTTCCTTGCAGATATGTCTGTTCATGTCCTCTGCCCATTTCTTGATTGGATTATTTGTTCTTTGGGTGTTGAGTTTGCTAAACTCATTATAGATTTTGGATACTAGCCCTTTATCTGATATGTCATTTGCAAATATCTTCTCTCATTCTGTCAGCTGTTTTTTGGTTTTGTTAACTGTTTCCTTTGCTGTGCAAAAGCTTTTGATCTTGATGAAGTCCCAGGAGTTCATTTTTGCCCTTGCTTCCCTTGCCTTTGGTGATGTTCCTAGGAAGAAGTTGCTGCGGCTGAGGTTGAAGAGGTTGCTGCCTGTTTTCCTGCTTTGTGAAAGATTAGTTGACCATAGAGTTGAGGGTCTATTTCTGGGCTCTCTATTCTGTTCTATTGATCTACATGTCTGTTTTTGTGCCAGTATCATACTGAATAGACAGATAATCTAAGCATAAGATCAACAAAGAAGCAAGAGCTTTGAATGACACATTGGGCCAGATGGACTTCATAGATATATACAGAACATTCCACCTTAAGATAACAGAATACTCACTCTTCTTAAATGCACATGGAACTTTCTTCAGGATAGATCAAACTGGGTCACAAATCAGGTCACAACTGATACCAAAAGATTGAGATTATTCCCTGCATATTCTCAGACAATAGTGCTTGGAAACTGGAACTCAACCACAAGAAGACATTTGGAAGGAGTTCAAATACTTGGAAGCCAAAGGCCATCCTACTCAAGAATGTTTGGGTCTACCAGAAAATCAAAGAAATTAATTCATGAAAACCAATGAGAATGAAAATACATGTATCCAAAAACCTATGAGATACTGCAAAGGAAGTTCTAAGGAGGAAATACATAGCCATCCAAGCCTCACTCAAAAAACTAGAAAAAATCCTGAATGCACAAGCTAACCTTACAACTAAAGGGACTGGAAACTAAGCAGGAGAAGAGAAATAATAAGAATTAGAGCCGATGTAAATTAATTAAAACCCAGAAAACAGTACAGCAAATCAACAAAATGAGAAGCTGGTCCCTTGAAAGAATTAATAAGATCATTAAATATCTGGCTGGACTTATTCAAAAGAAAAGTGAAAGGACCCAAATTAATAAAATTATAAGTGAAAGGGGAGAGATCACAAATAACATCAAAGAAATAGAAACAATCATTAGAAATTTTTATCAACGGCTATATGCCAATAAATTAAGCATCATGAAAGAAATAGATAACTTCCTGGAAAATTATAAACCACCAAAACTGAATCAGGAAGAAATTGACAACCTGAATAAACTGATATCTAGTAACAAGATTGAAGCAATGATCAAAAACCTCCCAAAAAACAAGAGCTCGGGTCCTGACAGATTCCCTGGGGAATTCTACCAAACATTTATAGAAGAAATAACACCTATTCTACTAAAGCTGTTTCCAAAAATAGAAATTGAAGGAGACCTTCCAAACTAGTTATATGAGGCCAGTATTACCCAGATCCCAAAACCAGGAAAAGACTCCATCAAAAAGGAGAATTTCAGACCCATATCTCTAATGAACATGGATGATAAAATACTCAACAAGATCCTAACCAATAAGATTCAACAGAATATTAAAAGGGTAACCCATCACCACCACATAGAATTTATTCCTGGGATGCAAGTTTAACTAGATACTCACAAATTAATCAATGTGGTAAAACACACTAATATAAGATAAGACTCGAATTATATAATCCTCTTAATCGATGCAGAAAAAGTATTTGACAAAATACAGCATCCTTTCCTGAATAAAACTGTTCAGAGTGTAGGGATAGGGACAAAAATCCTTCAATTTCATAAAATCCATCTTTGAAAAGCTCACAGCAAATACCATTCTCAATGGGGGAAAGGCTGACAGCCTTTCCTTTAAGATCAGGAACACAACAAGGATGCCCACTCTGGCCACTATTGTTCAACATACTACTAGAAGTCCTAGCAATAGCAATCAGACAACAAAAAGAAATAAAAGGTATTCAAATTGGGAAAGAAGAAATCAAACTCTCTCTCTTTACAGATGACATGATACTTTATGTGGAAAATCCAAAAGCCTCCTCCCCCAATATCTCTAGAACTTATACAACAATTCAGTAATGTGACAGGATACAAGATCAGTGCACAGAAATTGTTTGCTTTTCCATACTTACAATGAAACTGTAGAATGAGAAATTAGGGAATCAATTCCATTTACAATAGCACTAAAAATCCATAAGATACCTAGGTAAATCTAACCAAAGAGTTACAGGATCCATACTGCAGAACACTTATGAAAGAAATTGGGGAAGAGAAAAAAGGATGGAAAATTTTTCCAGGCTCATGGATTGGAAGAATAAACATTGTTAAAATGTCTATGCTGCCCAGAGCAATCTACACTTTCAACATTATCCCTATTATAATACCTATGGCATTTTTCAAAGTGCTGGAACAACCAATCATAAAATTTGTATGGAATTAGAAAACACCTAAATTGCTAAGGAAATGTTGAAAAAGAAAAACCAAACTGGGGGCATCACATTGCCTGATTTCATGGTACATTTTGTTTCATGTTATATTCTATGATCACCAAGATAGAATATTTTTGGCAAAAAAAAAAAAAAAAGACACATAGATCAATGGAACAGAATAGCATGGCCAGAAACAGACCCTTATGTCTATGGTCAAATAATCTTTGGCAAATAAGGGAAAAATATTCAATGACAGTCTCTTCAATAAATGGAGCTGGTAATATTGGACAGCTATATACAGAGGAATGAAACTCAACCATTTCCTTACACCATACACAAAGATAAACTCAAACTGGATGAAATCCCTCAATGTGAAACAGGAATCCATCAAAATCCTAGAGAAGAACATAGGCAGTAGACTCTTCAAGATTGGTCACAGCACCTTCTTTCAAAACATGTCTCCAAAGGCAAAGGAAACAAATTCTAAAATGAACTTTTGGGACTTCATCAAGATAAAAAAAAACTTTTGCACAGCAAAAGAAACAGTCAACAAAACTAAGAAGCCACCCAAAGAATCAAAGAAGATATTTGCAAATGGCATATCAGATAAAGGGTTGGTTTCCAAGATCTAAAGAGCTTCTCAAACTCAACACCCAAAAACAAATAAGTCAAAAAATGGAGAGAAGACATGAACAGACACTTTGCCAAAGAAGACATATGAATGGCTACAGACACATGAAAAAATGTTCTTCATCATTAGCCATCAGGGAAATTCAAATCTAAACCACATAGAGATAACCATCTTACACTAGTTAGAATGGCAAACATTAACAAGGCAGGAAACAACAAATGTTGGAAAGGATGTGAGAAACCCTTTTACACTATCGGTGGAAATGCAAGGTAGTACAGCCACTTTGGAAAACAGTATGGAGGTTCCTCAAAAAGTTAAAAATAGAGCTACCCTATAACCCAGCAATGGGACTACTGGATATTTACCCCAAAGATACAGACATAGTAAAAAAGAAGGGGGTACATGCACACCAATGCTCATAGCAGCAATGTCTACAATAACCAAACTGTGAAATAAGTCAAGATGCCTTTCAACAGATGAATGGATAAAGAACATATGGTCAATATATTCAATGCAATATTACTTAGCCATCAGATAGGATGAATATCCAACATTTGCATTGACACAGATGGACTGGAGGAGATCATGCTAAGTGAAATAAGTCAAGCAGAGAAAGACAATTATGATATGATTTAAATCATATATGGGACATAAGGAATAGCATGGAGGACATTAAGGGAAGGAAGGGAAAACTGAAGGGAGAGAAATCAGAGAGGGAGATGATCAATGAGAGACTATGGGCTCTGGGAAACAACATGAGGGTTTCCGAGGTGAGGGATTGTGGGGATGGGGTAGCCTGGTAATAAGTATTAAGGAGGTCACATATTGTAATGAGCACTGTGTGTTATACACAAATAATGAATTATGGAACACTACATCGAAAACTAATGATATTCTAGTTTGATGACTAATGTAACATAATGAAAAATGAAATAAAATAAAATAAATTCAGATTTTGCTTCAGCTTAAAATAAAATCCAAAAATAAACCCACAATTCCATGGTCAATTAATCTTTGACAAAGCAAGAAAGAATACCCAGTTGAAAAAAGACAGTCTCTGGAACAAATGGTGGTGGGAGAACTGGAAAGCAACATCCAGAAGATTAAAAGTAGACCACTTACTTACACCATACATAAAAATAAATTCAAAATTATTTAAAGACCTAAATGTGAGAACTGAAACAATAAAAATCCTTGAGAAGAACATAAGCATTAACTTCTCTAAGATAGCCATAACAGCTTCTTCCTAGATTTGTCTTCTGCTGCAATGGAAACAAAAGCAAAAATAAACTACTGGCACTATATAAAAATAAAAATCTTCTACATAGCTAAGGGAATATCAGCAAAACTAAAAAGCAACCTACAGAATCAGAGAAGATGTTTGCAAAGCAAATGACATATCCAGTAAAGGGCCAGTATCCAAAATATATATCAAGAATATATAGAACCCGACACCCAAAAAACAAATAATCCAATTGAAAAATGGGTAGAAGCCATAAATAGACATTTGTCCAAAGAAGACATATACATGGACAACAGGCACATGAAAAAAGATGCTCATCATCACTTATCATGAGGGATATGCATACAAGCACCAGACAAACACACACACACACACACACACACACACAATGGAATATAACTCTAGCAATTTAAAAAAAAATTCTTACCATTTACAATGACATGAAGGGAGCTAGAGTATTATGCTAAAAGAAAAGTCAAAAAAAGAGTACCATAGAGTACCAGAAAAAGTACCATAAGATTCCATTTATATGTGAAATAAAATAAGCAAGGGAAAAATATGAGATAATCAAAGCAAGAAACAGACTTAACTTTTTTTATGAGAGAGTGAGAGTTTTGGGGAGGGAGGTGGAAGGTGCAGAGGGAGATAGAGAACCTCAAACAGGCTCCATGCTCAGTGCAGAGCCTAACATGGAGCTCAATCTAGGGATCCTGAGATCATGACCTGAGCCAAAATCAAGAGTCAAATGTTTAATTGACTGAGTCACCCAAGCACTCCAAAACAGACATTAATTATAGAGAACAATCTGATGGTTACCAGAGGGGAGGGGTCTATAAGATGGTTTAAATAGATGATGAAAATTAATACTTGACTTGTGATGAACACATGCTGATGTATGGAAGTTTCGAATTATTATACTGTACACCTGAAACTATATAACTGCATATACATATATAACTATATATTAACTAAGTGGAATATAACTCTATATTAACTAAATGTAATTAAAATGAATCTTAAAAGAATAAAAAGATAGCCATCGTAACTGTTTCTAGGACACACAAATGATGACTTATTGAATTTTTTCTTTAGAATAGATTGCTTGTTAACTTTCTTACTGAAGCAACAATTACAGTTATGCTACCCAATTTATTGTCTTTCCTAAATTTCCAGTATTTAAGTGCACTGTGATCAGATAAACTCCTCAAATCCCCATTAATTGAGATAAAATTGGAATCATGGAAGACATAAGATGTATGATACTCAGTCTTCCTCACCTATTATTTTGTTTCAGAGATCATGTTTCTTCTGATATAATTTTCTTTTAAAAAATTGTTTTTCTTCTGCACTGATTAAAAGTCATCCAAATAGTTTGCTATCACATTTTCAGCATGGAATCTCTTGATGTTCATACTTCCTTAGAGACAATCAAAACCCAACTGCATTGTTTTGCAAAGAGAGTATAGAATATTGGACAGTAATTAACTTTCATATGAGTCTTATTAGAGCCCTGAACCTATTCTGAGTTTACAGTTAATTGAAGCCTGGAGACAAATCCCCACGAGGCACTTCATATATCCCCCATTTTGTGTTACAGAAAGGTATAGAAGGACTTAATCAAATATGGAAGAAGATACTGTATCTTCACATGATGATCTCAGACATAAACTGGATATACAGCAGAAATGCAATTAATCCTTTCTCAGGGAATTTGAAATTTCATAAATCATTCTTCTCAAGACATGTGTTGATTAAGTTAGTACAAAAGAGCCATAAAACATAAGGCGATGACAGCAGCTACTGGAAGTACATGAGGCAGTGGTAACAATGGGGCTGAAGGCAGGGACAGGAGAATGTTTTTACCTATTAATAAAATAATTGCTTTCTATGCATGTAGTTAACTCTGGTTATCTACCCAGCCTCCATACCAAAGAACCCTTTGAAAAGCAAGAGCAAAGAAACTTGGATCACATGAAAATGAAATCTGCTTCTCACAGTGAGTATCTGAATGAAAAATGCAATGTTTTGATGGAGGGAGGATCTGTAGGAAAGGCCTCAGTCTCATTTTCTTTAGCCATTGCTAAAGAAATACAGAGTAAAAACACATTGTGCCATTTTTGTCTGCCTCGGTTTCTCAAGATTGAACATAGGGTCCATACAAGCAGTCAATAGTTTGTTTGTTTTTCAAAAATTTTATTTATTTATTTGAAAGAGGGAGAGAGAATGAGAATGAGTGAGCATGAGAGGGGGAAGGTCAGTGGGAGAAACAGACACCTGCTGAGCAGGGAGTCTCATGCAGAACTCAATTCAGGGACTCCAGGATCATGACCGGAGCTGAAGACACTCAATCAACTGAGCCACCCAGGAACCCAGCAGTCAATAGTTTAATGCATTCAAACTGCTTTGGAATTTAGTAAGTCCTGCATGAGTGTGAACTACTATTCTTATAATGATCATCAGTATTAGTATTTTTTCCACTATACAGCCATTGTGTCCTCCTGCAGTGTATCTTGGGATTACTGCAGCCAAGCCTGTGAGGAGCACTACTTGGATCCCAAATGACAAAGAAAATGCTCCTTTCTTTGGATGTTGATTTCAGAAAAAGAGTTTAAGGGCATTTATAGGAAAAGGATGAGTTTTATATTGGAACAATCTGTCCGTACCCTTGTAACAGGATCTGTCTTTTGACATTCACACAAAAATCTGAGTGCTTCTTTGACTGTTAATCACTTAGTTTCAAACTTTATGTCATGGAGAAAGTTACAACCTTTGAGAAATTGACAGGAAATGTGACTTTCCCTAGAAGAAAATAAAAGAATACCACTATTTTGAGCTAGGTCACACAAAATTAAAATTTCTTTTTCTTTATTTCTTGAGTAAATCCTGGTAATCCATATTGTCCACTTAAAGACAGAACTGGCACTTTGATAAAAAAAATATCTTGCAAGAATTTTTATAATATTCTGTTTGAGCATTTATTTAGTCAGAATCTCTGTATCTGGTTAAATGCATAGTTTTTGCTTTTGTTGTTGTTGTTGAATCAATCTTTCAGTGTAACAAAGTGTGTGTCCAATAAATTTATCAATACATACTAACTAATTGTAATTTTGAAGGCAAGAGCAGCTTGTGTAATTCAACTAGGTTAATCTCTTCTTCTGCATATGAAATAACTAAATCCTAGAAGTATTCTGATTTCCAAATCACAAAAAATATGATAGAACTAAGGTTTTCCTAATGAAATCACATTCCGAAATCCAAGAGAATGTAATATTATCATGGCATAATATATCATGTCTACAGGCCTAATTTGTCAATGTGGGAAATTATTAATTTACACTTAAAAGAAGTTTCCATGTAAGCACAGAGACTTAAAAAACTAGTCATCTTCTTGAACATCTTTCCTTGCATACAATTGCCTTACCCAATTTTCTTAGTGATTCTATTAATTTTGTTTTTGCTACTCTAATCTCTTATTGTTAACCTATTGATAATTAACCTGACTTCTTTATATACTGAGTCTGCCAGAGCACCTAAGAAAATGTGAATTATGGCACTACTGGTTATTCTTGCCTAAAATGGTACTGGAAATTAAGTGATCTTGTATTTTTCCCATAGGACCATATGTGATATAGGGTTTTGATGTTAGTAAGTTCTTTTACTTTATGCTAACTTTATTTAGTAAAGTTTCTAATTATTATCAAATGCTTTTTCAGCATGTGTTGATATAATCATATGGCTTTTACCCTTTTATTTGGTGGTGTGGCATACTGGTCAGTAGCTTGAATCACCTATGAATTTCTAGGAATAAATTTGTTATTTTCCCCAAAAACAAAACAAAGAAACAAACAAACAAAAAAAACTAGTCATCATTTAGATGCCAGGCACAATGCATGAGGCTTTCTCATTCCTAGAACAGTGTTTATGTCTATTTCCTATTCTAGTCTACAATTCATTGAGTCTACTATGATAATAAAACTCCCCATGTATTATACTGGTAGACATAATGTCATATTTTATAAATGATATTGAGGGCCATGAAACATTATTTTTAAAGATTTTCTCCCATTATTTCATTCCCCCAAAGAACTAATACCTGTAGGGGAAGCATCTATGTCAAAAAAGACAAGAAGCTAGAAATGTATCAAAAAGCACAGTGCCCAAAAAATGCAGCCCAGGATCTCAGAAGTGCACAGTCTTTGGTAACTTAAGAAAACAAGTTACCCCAGGACTAAAGTTCTCTCACAAGCTTATATTAACTCTACCTTGAGTGCCACTGAGAACTCTGCTCTCTTTCCATTGACAGATGGACATAAACAATGTTTTTTTTTTCATTATCTTGAATAACGAAATGCAAAAGAATGTGTGATTTGGTATAACAAAATATTTAAAGTATATTATTGGTAATAAAAGCAAAATTTTCCATTGATACTGCTTTTAAAAAGAACAAACATTGAAGGTCACAAAGAAGAAAAATTGAAGGTCAGGGTTCACAAAGGAAATCAATTCATTAATCTGGAAATTGAATATTTATGAGACATTTCTCATTGAGTAAATAAGGATACATATCTTCACTTGTCGTTTATGTCATCACAACTTTTACAAAGATGGGATATTCAAATTTATTTGCAGGACTATAATCAATACCCTAAAAGTATTTTGAAGAAATTGTTATTCTATGGGAAATGGACAAATACTGAAAGATTAACAAAAGGATATGACTGCTGTTGTTTTTTTTTTTCCTTTTTAGGTTGTTAATTGAATAAAGACATTATTCAAATGAAAAACTGAAGTTTAAAATTAAGAAAAGTGAGAGTTAAGTAAAATAGAATAAACAGACTATCTCATTTAGCTGGCAATTAAAATTTCTTTAGAAAATCTGTGAGATAATCTCAAAGGAAGCTTAGATCCTTTGGCGTGGATGTGGGTAGAACAGGACATTCAGGAAAACAATATTAAAGACACAAGAATGTTAACAGTACATTTTAAAAATAACATATAGGGGGAAGATAATGGTCGATTCATTATTTATTACAAGTCAAAGGGGCTTAACATTCATTTGACCAGTTCAGACCAATTATAGACTATGACATTACTAATTTCTAAGTAAAGGTGTTTTGATAGAATTTTTTTCAGCTACTTTTTTATGAGAATGTATTGTTTTAAAGACCTAGCTATAAGTTTACAGAGAAGTGAATGTTGACTGAAAGATTAAATTATTTTAACAAAACACCATATCCTCCATTATATTATTTTTATTTTATAAATTTTCAGTTTGAACAGAGCATTTAAATGAAACATGGAGCAGAATAATGAAAGTTCAACTGACTTTATCCTCCTGTGGCTCTTCCCCTGCTTTAGGTATCCCTACCTCCTCATCCTCTTCTTTATTTTCATCTACATTATTGCCTTTATGGGAAAGTCCATACTAATCCTCCTCATCTGGCTGGACTCTCACCTCCACACCCCCATGTACTTCCTGCTCAGTCAGCTTTCCTTCATTGACTTGGCTTATATCTCCAGCACAGTCCCCAAAATGGTTACCAACTATTACACAGGGAAGAAGAGCATTTCCTGTTTTGCTTGTGCCACTCAGCTCCTTTACTTCCTCACCCTTGGTCTTGCTGAGTGCATCCTGCTGATCCTAATGGCCTATCATCACTATGTGGCTGTCTGTAACACCCTGAGATACAAAATTCTCATGAACCCCAAGGTCTGTCTGAAGATGGCTTCTGGAGCCTGGAGTGGGGGAGCCCTTACAGCCCTTGTACACACCATCTACCCAATGAATTTCCCAATCTGTGGTTCCAGGGAAATTAATCATTACTTTTGTGAGATGCCTGCCATCCTGAGGATGTCTTGTGTGGACATACCAGCCTATGAGATGGTAAAATTTGTATCAACAATTGTGTTTCTCCTGATCCCATTTTTTCTTATTATGGTCTCCTACACTCTTATCTTTCTTAGTGATCTGAGGATGAATTCTCCGAAAGGCAGTAACAAAGCCCTGGCCACCTGCTTCTCCCACCTGACAGTGGTGAGTCTCTTTATTTATATGACACCCACTTCTTCTCACACACCTGAACAAGACCAAAATGCAGCTGTGCTTGGCACCATCATGACCCCCATACACAATCCACTCATCTACAGCTTGAGGAGCAAAGAAGTGGTGGGGGCTCTGAGGAAGTGCATGGAAAGATGTGGCAATTGAGAAAAATGCCATGTTTCCACAGTATCACTGCTTACAGTTCCATACTCAACACAAAAAGTAGCCATCATCAATGGGTTGACATATTGGAAATGTAACATCATATAAAATCCAGAAAGTATTAGGACTCAGGCATATTAGTATGTGTTTGAAGGGATATAATTGTTCTTTTTTTTAATTTTTTCAATTTATTTATTTTCAGAAAAATAGTATTCATTATTTTTTTCACCACACCCAGTGCTCTGTGCAATCCATGCCCTCTATAAAACCCACCACCTGGTACCCCAACCTCCCACTCCCCCTCCACTTCAAACCCCTCAGATTGTTTTTCAGAGTCCATAGTCTCTCGTGATTCATTTCACCTTCCAATTTACCACAACTCCCTTCTCCTCTCTAACACCCCTTGTCCTCCATGATATTTGTTATGCTCCACAAATAAGTGAAACCATATGATAATTGACTCTCTCTGCTTGACTTATTTCACTCAGCATAATCTCTTCCAGTCCAATCCATGTTGCTACAAAAGTTTGGTATTCATCCTTTCTGATGGAGGCATAATACTCCATAGTGTATATGGACCACATCTACCTTATCCATTCCTCTGCTGAAGGGCATTTTGGTTCTTTCCATAGTTTGGTGACCGTGGCCATTGCTGCTATAAACATTGAGGTACAGATGGCCCTTCTTTAAATGACATCTGTACCTTGGGGTAAATACCCAGGAGTGCAATTGCAGTGTCATAGGAAAGCTCTATTTTTTTTTAAGATTTTATTTCTTTATTTGACAGAGAGAGATCACAAGTAGACAGAGTGGCAGGCAGAGGGGGGGGGGAGCAGGCTCCCTGCTGAGCAGAGAGCCCAATGTGGGATTCCAGGACCCTGAGATCATGACCTGAGCCAAAGGCAACAGCTTAACCCACTGAGCCACCCAGGCGCCCCGGGAAGCTCTATTTTTAATTTCTTGAGGAATCTCCACACTGTTCTCAAAAGAGGCTGGACCAAATTGCATTCCCACCAACAGTGGAAGAGGGTTCCCCTTTCTCCACAATCTCTCCAGCACATGTTGTTTCCTGTTTTGTTAATTTTGGCCATTCTAACTGGTGTAAGGTGATATCTAAATGTGGTTTTAATTTGAATCTCCCTGAGGGCTAATGATATGAACATTTTTTCATGTGTCTGATAGCCATTTGTATGTCTTTATTGGAGAAGTGTCGGGTTCATACCTTCTTCCCATTTTTTGATGTGTTTGCCTGTTTCATGTGCGTTGAGTTTGAGGAGTTCATTATAGATCCCGGATATCAACCTTTTGTCTATAATGTCATTTGCAAACATCTTCTCCCATTCCATGGGTTGCCTCTTTGTTTTGTTGACTTTTTCCTTTGCTGTGAAGAAGCTTTTGATTTTGATAAAGTTCCAAAAGCTTATTTTCACTTTTGTTTCCTTTGCCTTTGGAGACATATCTTGAAAGAAGTTGCTGTGGCTGATATTGAAGAGATTACTGCCTATGTTCTCCTCTAGGATTCTGATGGATTCCTGTCTCACATTGAAGACTTTTATCCATTTTGAGCTTATCTTCGTGTATGGTGTAAGAGAATGGTCGAGTTTCATTATTCTCCATATAGCTGTCCAATTTGCCAAGCACCATTTATTAAAGAGACTGTCTTTTTTCCACTGTATATTTTTTCCTGTTTTGTCGAAGATTAATTGACCATAGAGTTGAGGGTCCGTATCTGGGCTCTCTACTCTGTTCCACTGGTCTATGTGTCTGTTTTTATGCCAGTACCATGATGTCTTAGTGATCACAGCTTTGTAATAAAGGGTGAAATCAGGTAACGTGATGCCCCCAGCTTTATTGTTGTTTTTCAACATTTCCTAAGCGATTCAGGGTCTCTTCTGATTCCATACAAATTTTTGGATTCTTTGCTCCAGCTCCTTGAAGAATACCGGTGGAATTGTGATTGGAATGGCATTAAAAATATATATTACTCTAGGCAGTATAGACATTTTAACAATGTTTATTCTTCCGATCCAAGAGCATGGAACTGTCTTCCATCTATTTGTGTCTCCTTCAGTTTCTTTCATGAGTGTTCTGTAGTTCCTCGAGTACAGATCCTTTACCTCTTTGGTTAGGTATCTTATGGTTCTTGGTGCTATAGTAAATGGAATCGATTCTCTAAATTCCCTTTCTGTATTTTCATTGTTGGTGTATAAGAAAGCCACTGATTTCTGTACATTGACTTTGTATCCTGCCAAGTTGCTGAATTGATGTATGAGTTCTAGTAGTTTGCGGTGGAGTCTTTTGGGTTTTCCATATAAAGAATCATGTCATCTGTGAAGAGAGAGAGTTTGACTTCTTCATTGCCAATTTGGATACCTGTTATTTCTCTTTGTTGTCTGATTGCTGTTGCTAGGACTTCTAATACTATGTTGAACAAGAGTGGTGAAAGTGGACATCCTTGTCTTGTTCCTGATCTCAATGGGAAGGCTGCAAGCTTTTTCCCATTGAGGATGATATTTGCTGTGGGTCTTTCATAGATAGATATGATGAAGTTCAGAAATGTTCCCTCTACCCCTATACTTTGAAGCATTTTAATCAGGAAGGGATGCTGGATTTTGTCAAATGCTTTTTCTGCATCAATTGAGAGGACCATGTGTTTCTTCTCTCTTCTCATATTAATTTGTGGTATCACATTGATTGATTTGTGAATGTTGACCCATCCTTGTAGCCCAGGGATGAATCCCACCTGATCATGGTGGATAATCTTTTTAATGTGCTGTTGGATCCTGTTTGCTAGGATCTTGTTGAGAATCTTAAATCCATATTCATCAGTGATATTGGTCTGAAATTCTCCTTTTCGGTAAGGTCTTTGCCTGGTTTGGGGATCAGGGTAATGCTGGCATCATAAAAAGAATATGGAGATTTTCCTTCTGCTTCACTTTTTTGAAACAGCGTCAGAAGAATAGGTGTTATTTATTTTTTGAAAGTTTGGTAGAATTCCCCAGGGAATACATCAGGTCATGGGCTCTTGTTTTTTGGGAGGTATTTGTTCACTACTTTAATCTCGTTACTAGATATCTGTCTATTCATGTTGTCGATTTCTTCCTGGTTCAATTTTGGGAGTTTATAGTTTTCCAGGAATGCATCCATTCCATATAGGTTTCTTAGCTTATTGACATATAACTATTGATAATAACTTCTGATGATTGTTTCTACTTCCTTGGTGTTAGTTTTGATCTCTCCCTTTTCATTCATAATTTTATGAATTTGCGCTTTGTCTCTTTTCTTTGGATAACTGTGGCCAATGGTTTATCGATCTTATTGATTCTTTAAAAAAAAAAACAGTTTCTAGTTTCATTTATATGTTGTACTGTATCTCTGATTTCTACCTCATTGAGTTCAGCTCTAATCTTGATGATTTTCCTTCTTGTGTGTGGAGTTGGTTTGATTTGTTGTTGATTCTCCAGTTCTTTAAGGTGTAGATGCAGCTGCTGTGTTCAGGATTTTTCAATTTTTTGAGGGAGACTTGTATGGCTATGTATTTCCCCCTTAGGAATGCCTTTGCTGTATCCCACAGGTTTTGGACTGAATTATCTTCATTCTCATCAGTTTCCATGAATTGTTTCAGTTCTTCCTTGATCTCCTGGTTGATCCAAGCATTCTTAAGCAAGATGGTCTTTAGCTTCCTGGTGTTTGATTTCCTTCAGAACTTTTCCTTGTGATTGAGCTCCAGTTTCAAAGCATTGTGATCAGAGAATATGCAGGGAATCATCTCTGTCTTTTGGTATCGGTTGAGTCCTGATTTGTGACCCAGTATGTGGTCTATTCTGGAGAAAGTTCCATGTGCACTTGAGAAGAATGAGTATTCTGTTGTTTTAGGGTGGAATGTTCTGTATATATCTATGAGGTCCATCTGGTCCAATGTGTCATTCAATGCTCTTGTTTCTTTATTGATTTTCTGCTTTGATGATCTGTCTATTTCTGAGAGAGGTGTGTCAAGATCTCCAACTATAAATGAATTCATATCAATATGACTCTTTATCTTGATTAACAGTTTTCTTATGTAATTGGCTGCTCCCATATTGGGGGCATACATATTTACAATTGTTAGATCATCTTGTTGGACAGTCCCTTTAAGAATGATGTAGTGTCCTTCTGTATCTCTGACTACAGCCTTTAGTTTATAATCTAGTTTATCTGATATGGGAATCACTACCCCGGCCTTCTCTTGAGGCCCATTGGCATGAAAGATGCTTCTCCATCCCTTCACTTTTAGTCTGGGTGTATCTTTAGGTTCAAAATGGGTCTCTTGTAGACAACATATGAATGGGTCCTGTCATTTTATCCAATCTGCAACCCTATGCCATTTTATGGGTGCATTTAGACCATTAACATTGAGAGCGATTATTGATAGATACGATTTATTGACATCGTGTTACCTTTGAAGACTTTTTTTCTGTAGATTGTCTCTATATTTCTGTTTAATGCTATTCTTAGGATTTTTCCTTTTTTATAGATCCCCCCGTAATATTTCCTGCTGTGTCAGCTTGGCCGTTGCATAGTCTTTTAGCCTTGCCGGTCTTGGAAACTCTTTATCTCTCTATCCATTTTGAATATCAGTCTTGCTGGATAAAGTATTCATAACTGCATGTTCTTCTCTTTTAATGCCCTGAGTATTTCTTGCCAGCCCTTTCTGACTTGCCGGGTCTCTATAATCACGTCTGACGTTATTCTGATGGACTTTCCTCTGTAAGTAAGGAGCCTCTTTGTCCTAGCTGCTTTCAAGAGATTATACCTACAATTATGATTCCTCAATTTGGCTATCAGGAGCCTTGATGTTTTTTTGGAATGTACAATCCGGGTGAGACCGTTTGCCTCTAATACATGAACACTGGTTCCAATTGTGAGATTGGGAAAATTTTTGTGAAGAATTTGTTCCGCTATATCTTCTAGACTTCTTTCTTTCTCCTTCCCTTCAGGGATTCCAATAATTCTGATGTTGGAACGTTTTATGGCATCACTTATTTCCCTGATTCTGTTTTCGTGGCTTCTAAGCTCTTTGTTCCAGGTCCTTTCTCTCTATCTCTTTGTCCTCCAGATCACTAATTCTATCTTCTTCCTCAGTTACTCTAGGTTTGAGAGAATTTAGATTAGATTGGAACTCATTGAGAGCAACCTCATCCCTAGTGGCTTTCAGTTCTGCCCTAATATTGTGAACATCACCCCTGGTCACTTCAGATCTGCCCTAATTAATTCCATTTGGTCAGCCATGGCTTTGTCCAACCTAGCTATTGCCTGGATAATTGTTAGCCTGAATTCTCTTTCTGACATATTGTCTATGTTGATAACCATTAGCTCTCTTGCAGAAGGTCCATCATCTGTATTTTTCTTCTGTTGGGCATTTCTCCTCCTAGTCACTTTGGTGAGAGTTGACTGAACAGATGTAGCTGGATTTATCGACTGTGGTGGAGTCAAGGTGCACCCTGGAACACTTCTGAGCAATCAGGATTCCCCACCCAAAAGAGGGAAAAAAGAAAAAGAAAAAAGAGAGCGAGAGAGAGAGAGAGGGGAAAGAAAGGGAAGATAAAAGAGAAGGTTCAGCCCAAATGGTCCCCAAGGTAAGATTTATGAAGTATACAAACAGACACAGACAAACAAAAAGACTGATAAATGTATATGACAAGAGAAAAATATATATATACTATATATCTATATATATATAGATGCAAATAAAGGAAGAACCTCGTCAAAAAGAATCCGAAGTATAAGATTTATATACTATCAGGACAACACAAAAACAGAGAAACACTGGTGGAAGAAAAAGATGGGAGAGGGGTTATAAATTCTCAGTGTGGGCAAGGAAGTTTGTTTTTTATAATTTTTTTTAAAGATTTATTTATTTGACAGGGAGAAATCACAAGTAGACAGAGAGGCAGCCAGAGAGAGAGAGAGAGGGAAGCAAGGAAGTTTGTTTTGATTCTTCCTGTATGTATCTTGATATCTTTGTTAAGGGCTCAACTTTCCTAAGATAAAAGTGGGTTAAAAATTGGTTTACCCATAGTATTAGAAGTACTAACAACAGCAATCAGAGAACAAAGAGAAATAAAAGGTATCCAAATTGTTAATGAAGAAGTCAAACTCTCTCTCTTCGCAGATGACATGATTCTTTATATGAAAAATCCAAAAGACTCCACCCCCAAACTACTAGAACTCATACAGCAATTCAGCAACGTGGCAGGATACAAAGTCAATGTGCAGAAATCAGTCGCTTTCTTATACACTAACAATGAAAATACAGAAAGGGAAATTAGAGAATTGATTCCATTTACTATAGCACCAAGAACCATAAGATACCTGGGAATAAACCTAACCAAAGAGGTAAATGATCTGTACTTGAGGAACTACAGAAAATTGAAGAAGACACAAAAGATGGAGGACCATTCCATGCACTTGGATCAGAAGAATAATCATTGTTAAAATGTCTATACTGCCTAGAGCAATCTATACTTTTAATGCCATTCGAATCAAAATTCCACCAGTATTCTTCAAGGAGCTGGAGCAAAGAATCCAAAAATGTTTATGGAATCAGAAGAGACCCCAAATCGCTGAGGAAATGTTGAAAAACAAAAGTAAAGCTGGGAGTATCACGTTACCTGATTTCAAGCTTTATTACAAAGCTGTGATCACCAAGACAGCATGGTACTGGCATAAAAACAGACACATAGACCAGTGGAACAGAGTAGAGACCCCAGATATGGACCCACAACTCTATGGTCAGTTAATCTTCGACAAAAAGGGGAAAAATATACAGTGGAAATAAAGTCTCTTCAATAAATGGTGCTGGGAAAAGTGGGCACCTATATGTAGAAGAATGAAATTCGACCACTCTCTTACACTGTACACAAAGATAAACTCAATGTGAGACAGGAATCCATCAGAATCCTAGAGGAGAACATAGGCAGTAATCTCTTTGATATCAGCCACAGCAACTTCTTTCAAGATATGTCTCCAAAGGCAAAGGAAACTAAAGTGAAAATAAACTTTTGGGACTTCATCGAAATCAAAAGCTTCTGCACAGCAAAGGAAACAGTCAAGAAAACAAAGAGGCAACCCACGGAATGGGAGAAGATATTTGCAAGTGACAGTACAGACAAAAGGTTGATATCCAGGATCTATAATGAACTCCTCAAATGCAACACACACGAAACAGGAAAACATATCAAAAAATGGGCAGAAGATATGAACAGACACTTCCCCAATGAAGACATATAAATGGCTATCAGACACATGAAAAAATGTTCATCATCATTAGCCCTCAGGGAGATTCAAATTAAAATTTGAGATATTACCTTACACCAGTTAGAATGGCCAAAATTAACAAAACAGGAAACAACATGTGTTGGAGAGGATGTGGAGAAAGGGGAACCCTCTTCCACTGTTGGTGGGAATGCAAGTTGGTGCAGCCTCTTCGGAGAACAGTGTGGAGATTCCTCAAGATATTAAAAATAGAACTTCCCTATGACTCTGCCATTGCACTCCTGGGTATTTACCTCAAAGATACAGATGTAGTGAAAAGAAGGGCCATCTGTACCCCAATGTTTATAGCAGCAATGGCCACGGTCGCAAACTATGGAAAGAACCAAGATGCCCTTCAATGGACGAATGGATAAAGAAGATATGGTCCATATACACTATGGAGTATTATGCCTCCATCAGAAAGGATGAATACCCAGCTTTTGTAGCAACATGGACGTGACTGGAAGAGATTATGCTGAGTGAAATAAGTCAAGCAGAGAGAGTCAATTATCATATTGTTTCACTTATTTGTGGAGCATAACAAATAGCACGGAGGACATGGGGAGTTAGAGAGGAGAAGGGAGTTGGGGTAAATTGGAAGGGGAGGTGAACCATGAGAGACTATGGACTCTGAAAAACAGTCTGAGGGGTTTGAAGTGGCAGGGTTGTGGGAGGTTGGGGTACCAGATGGTGGGTATTATAGAGGTCACAGATTGCATGGAGCACTGGGTGTGGTGAAAAAATAATGAATACTGTTTTTCTGAAAATAAATAAATTGAAAAAATTTTTTAAAAATTGGTTTACCTATAGGTGTAGCATTGATTGGGGAAAGGGAATTATCTTGAAGTTTTACTCTATATTAATATTAAAAAATAAAAATAAAGAAGGAATAAACTAGGCTAAACTAAAGTAAAATTTTAAAAAAATTAAAAAATAGAAATGCAAAAGAAAAACATAGGTATATGTATCAAAAAGTTCAGGTTAGAACATTATTGTGGCATTTGATGTAGTGGACATCTCACTGTGATGTTAAATAGGTTAAATAATTATCCAAGGGACTTGGGGACAAGATGGCGGGGAAGTAGGAGGAGGCGCCTTTTCAGCCTGTACCTCAAAGTGAGCTGATTACCTACCAAAAAACTCCGACCACCCATGAAATCAGCCCGAGATCAGAATTATACACGTCTGGATCTCTTCAGGGGCAGAAGACGCCAGTGGGCAGGTAAAGCGGGGGGGGGGGGGGGGGGGCACTTTGGACTAATATCCGAAGATAAACAAAAGGGGGAGGGAGCCACCAGAGGTGACCGGTTGGAAACTAATACCCCAATATCAGCGAGAGTGCCCTGCATCTGGGGACCAGCATTAACATGGAGACTGGTTGAAAGCACTCAAAAAGAGCAAAGGATCACGGGGGGAAATTGTGGGAATCGGGGCGGCTTGGGACAGGGGCTTAAGTCCTCAGTCCTAGGACAGCCTCCCCGGCACTGAGGCAGAGAGAATGCAGCAGAGAAACCAGGTCTTGGTCCCGAAGCCACCAGCGCACCCGAGAATGCATGGGTTCTAGCTCCTGTGAGGGGCTGGGAGCCACGCCCATTGGCAGAATGTGCAAGCCCTGCCACAAAGCCTGAGATACCCGCTCATGTCCCTCATACTCCCCTGAGAGAGTTACAAAGGCCAGGCCTGTGCTCTTTGACCAGCGTCATTCTTTCAGAGCCTAAGACGTGCATCCCAATCTCTCCCCTGACAGAGGTGTGCAAAAGCCCAGCCTGGTGCTTTCGGATCTGTGCCCCATTCTCAGTGCCTGAGATGCACGTGCGACCCATAGTCACCCCTGAAAGAGGTGCGCACAAGCCGGGCTCTCTTAGACCCAAAAAGACCAGGCACTCCCAGCCTCGGTGAGTGGGAAAATTGCAGTGTGTGATTGCTGCTTGGAACCTTTCTGGTGGTCGGGAGCTCCCAGACAGCCGCCACTGCCTTGGCTTGTGGGTACAAGCAAAAGATCCTGTGTCCCCAGGGACCGCAACTTGGAACCTGCTCTGCCAGTGGCCAAGGGGGAACTTATTTAGGCTCAGCACCCAGACTGAGGCTTCTCTCTGAGAGGGAGATCAGGGTGCGGTTTGTTTTCCACTAAAACTACAAAAACCATTAAAATCAGTCAAGGTGAGAGGAAAAAAAAGTGAACAAACATAAAAACCACCAGAGAACAAAAGCCTGAAAAAAAAAAAGTTTTGTTTTTTTTTTTTCAGAGCCTACCCCCTTGAGGGGGGCGGAAGGACTTAACTCAAAACATCATTTACTGACAACACATGTGGCAGGCCCCTCCCTCAGAAAACAAACCAAGAAACAAACAAAAACAAAAACAAAAAAAAAAGAGGAAAAAAAAAAGGACTACAAGAGAACAACCACTACTTTATAGGAAAACTTTTATTTTTCACTCGTTACCACGATTCTGGTGCATTTTTTTTAAACATAGGTAATTTTTTTAACCTATTTACTATCACAGCGAGCTGTACAGTACATCAAATTCCATAATACCCTTCTAACCTGAACTTTTTGATACATACACCTATGTATTTCTTTTGCATTTCTATTTTTTGAATTCCTTTTTTTAAATTTTAGTTTAGTTTAGTCTAGTTTATTCCTTTTTATTTTTATCCTCTAATATTTATATAGAGTTAAACTTCAAAGTAATCCCTATTCCCCAATCAATATTACCCCTATAGGTAAACCAATTTTTAATCCCCTGTGTCTTAGGAAATTTGACTCCTTTAACAAAAATATCAAGATACATCCAGAAAGAATCAAAACAAACTTCCTCGCACACACTGAGAATTTATAACCACTCTCCCATCTTCTTCTTCCATTAGTGTTTCTGTGTTTTTGTGTTTCTCCTGATAGCATATAAATCTTACACTTGGGGTTCTTTTTGACAAGGTTCTTCCTTTATTTGCATATATTTTTTTTCTCTTGTCATATACTTGTATCAGACTTTTTGTTTGTCTACTTCATAAATCTTACCTTGGGGCCCATCTAGGCTGAACCGTCTCTGGCATCTTTCTTTCTTTCCTGTCTCTCTCTCTCTCTCTCTCTGTTTTTTTTCTTTTATTTTTTTCTTTTATTTTTTTTTCTTTTTCTTTTTCTCTTCTTTTGTCTCTCGTTTGGGTGGGGAATCCTGATTGCTCAGAAGTGTTCCAGGGTGCACCTTGACAGCACCACAGTTGATGATACATCCAGCTACATCTGTTCAGTCATCTCCACCAAAATGACTAGGAGGAGGAATGCCCAACAGAAGAAAAATACAGAGGATGGACCTTCTGCAACAGAGCTAACGGCTATCAACATAGACAATATGTCAGAAAGAGAATTCAGGCTAACAATGATCTAGACAATAGCTAGGTTGGAGAAAGCCATGACTGACCAAAAGGAATTGATTAGGGCTGAACTGAAAGCAACCAGACAGGATGTTCACAATATTAGGGCGGAGCCTAAAGCTACCAGGGAGGGGGTTCACAATGCTCATAATGAGTTCCAATCTAATCTAAACTCTCTCGAAGCTAGGGTAACTGAGACAGAAGATAGAATTAGTGATCTGGAGGAAAAACAGAGAGAAAGGATCAGGAGGAAGCCGGGAACAAAGAGCTTAGAAACCATGAACAACAGAATCAGAGAAATAAATGATGCCATGAAGTGTTACAACGTCAGAATTATTGGAATACCAGAATGGGAGGAGAAAGAAAGAAGTCTAGAAGATATAGTGGAACAAGTCCTTCATGAAAATTTTCGCAATCTCGCAAATGGAACCATGTACTAGAGGCTGAACGGTCTCCACCCAAGATTATGTATTCGAAAAAAAATCACGACAGGGGCACCTGGGTGGCTCAGTGGGTTAAAGCCTCTGCCTTCTGCTCAGGTCATGATCCCAGGGTCCTGGGATCGAGCACTCATCGGGCTCTCTGCTCAGCAGAGAGCCTGCTTCCTCCTCTCTCTCTCTGCCTGCCTCTCCACGTACTTGTGATCTCTACCTGTCAAATAAATAAATAAAATCTTTAAAAAAAATCATGACAACTGATAGTCAAATTGAGGAATTATAATTGTAGGTATAATCTCTTGAAAGCCGCTAGGGCAAAAAGGCTTCTTACTTACAGAGGGAAGCCCATCAGAATAACGTGAGACCTGTCCACAGAGACCTGACAAGCCAGAAAAGGCTGACAAGATATATTCAGGGCACTGAATGCGAAGAACATGCAGCCAAGAATACTTTATCCAGCAAGACTGACATTCAAAATGGATGGAGAGATAAAGAGTTTCCAATACCAGCAAGGCTTAAAAGACTAAACAACCACCAAGCCGGCACTGCAGGAAATATTACGGGGGTTCTATAAAAGAGGAAAAATCCTAAGAATATCACTTAACAGAAATATAGAGAAAATCTACAGAAAGAAAGACTTCAATGGTAACTCGATGTCAATAAAAACGTATCTATCAATAATCACTCTCAATATGCATGGCCTAAATGCACCCATAAAAAGGCACAAGACGAATCCATATGTTGTCTACAAGAAACCCATTTTGAACCTAAAGTTACACACAAACTGAAAGTGAAGGGATGGAGAAGCATCTTTCATGCCAGTGGGTCTCAAAAGAACACTGGGGTAGTGATTCTCATATCAGATAAATTAACTTTAAACTAAAGAATGTAGTCAGAGATACAGAAGGACACTACATAATCCTTAAAGGAACTATCCACCAAGATGATCTAACAATTGTAAATATCTATGCCCCCAATATAGGAGCAGCCAATTACTTAAGAAAACTGTTAATCAAGAAAAAGAGTCATATTGATATGAATACACTAATCGTAGGAGATCTTAAAACGCCTCTCTCAGAAATAGATCATCGAAGCAGAAAATCAATAAGGAAACAAGAGTATTGAATGACACATTGGACCAGATGGAACTCATAGATATATACAGAACATTCCACCCTAAAACAACAGAATACTCATTCTTATCAAGTGCACACAGAAACTTCTCAAGAATAGACGACATACTTGGTCACAAATCAGGACTCAACCGATACCAGAAGACAGAGATGATTCCCTGCATATTCTCAGATCACAATGCTTTGAAACTGGAGCTCAATCACAAAGAGAAGTTCAGAAGGGACTCAAACACCTGGAAGCTAAAGGCCACCGAGCTTAAGAATGCTTGGATCAAGCAGGAGATCAAAGAAGAACTGAATCAATTAATGGAAACCAATGAGAATGAAGACCCTTCAGTCCAAAACCTTTGGATACAGCAAAGGCGGTCCTAAGGGGGAAATACAGAGCCATCCAAGCCTCTCTCCAAAAAATTGAAAAATCCAGAATTCACCAGCTGTCTCTACACAAAAGAACTGGATAATCAACAACATATCAAACCAACTCCACACATAAGAAGGGAAATCATCAAGATTAGAGCTGAACTCAATGAGGTAGAAACCAGAGATACAGTAGAATGTATCAATGAAACTAGAAGCTGGTTTTTTGAAAGAATCAATAAGATTGATAAAACATTGGCCACACTAATCCAAAAGAAAAGAGAGAAAGCTCAGATTCATAAAATTATGAATGAAAAGGAAGAGATCACAAGTAACACCAAGGAAGGAGAAACAATCATCAGAAGTTATTATCAACAGTTATATGCCAATAAGCTTAGCAACCTAGATGAAATGGATGCATTCCTGGAAAACTATAAACTCACACAATTGAACCAGGAAGAAATCGACAACCTGAATAGACTGATATCTACTAACGACATTGGAGCAGTGATCAAAAACCTCCCAAAAAACAAGAGCCCAGGACCTGATGGATTCCCTGGGGAATTCTACCAAACTTTCAAAGAAGAAATAATGCCTATTGCCCTGAAACTGTTTCAAATATTGAAGCAGAAGGAAAACTTCTAGACTCTTTCTATGAAGCCAGCATTACCCTGATCCCCAAACCAGGCAAAGACCTTACTGAAAAGGAGAATTTCAGACCAATATCCCTGATGAATATGGATGCTACGATTCTCAACAAGATCCTAGCAAACAGGATCCAACAGCACATTAAAAAGATTATCCACCATGACCAGGTGGGATTCATCCCTGGGCTACAAGAATGGTTCAACATTCACAAATCAATCAATGTGACAGAACTAATTAATATGAGAAGGGAGAAGAACCACATGGTCCTCTCAATTGATGCAGAAAAAGCATTTGACAAAATCCAGCATCCGTTCCTGATTAAAACGCTTCAAAGTATAGGGATAGAAGGAACATTCCTGAACCACATCGAATCAATCTATGAAAGACACACAGCAAATATCATCCTCAATGGGAAAAAGCTTGCAGCCTTCCTGTTGAGATCAGGAACAAGACAAGGATGCCCACTTTCACCACTCTTGTTCAACTTAGTATTAGAAGTCCTAGCAACAGCAATCAGACAACAAAGAGAAATAAAAGCTATCCAAATTGGAAATGAAGAAGTCAAACTCTCTCTCTTCACAGATGACATGATTCTTTATATGGAAAACCCAAAACACTCCACCCCCAAAGCTAGAACTCATACAGCAATGCAGCAACGTGGTAGGATACAAAGTCAATGTGCAGAGATCAGTGGCTTTCCTAAACACTAACAATGAAAATACAGAAAGGGAAATTAGAGAATCGATTCCATTTACTATTGAACCAAGAACCATAAGATACCTGGGCTTAAACCTAACCAAAGAGGTAAAGGATCTGTACTTGAGGAACTACAGAACACTCATGAAAGAAATTGAAGAAGACACAAAAAGATGGAGGACCATTCCATGCTCTTGGATCAGAAGAATAATCATTCTTAAAATGTCTATACTGCCTAGAGAAATCTATACTTCTAAAGCCATTCCGATCAAAATTGCACTGGTATTCTTCAAGGAGATGGAGCAAATAATCCTAAAATTTGTATGGAATCAGAAGAGACCCCAAATCGCTAAGCAAATATTGAAAAACAAAAATAAAACTGGGGGCATCACGTTATCTGTTTTCAAGCTTTACTACAAAGCTGTGGTCACCAAGACAGCATGGTACTGGCATAAAAACAGACACATACACCAGGGGAACAGAGTAGAGAGCCCAGATATGGACCCTCAACTCCATGGTCAATTAATCTTTGACAAAACAGGAAAAAATATACAGTGGAGAAAAGACAGTCTCTTCAATAAATTGTGCTGGGAAAACTGGGCACGTATATGGAGAAGAATGAAACTCGACCATTCTCTTACACCGTACACAAAGATAAACTCAAAATGGATAAAAGACCTCAATGTGAGACAGGAATCCATCAGAATCCTAGAAGAGAACATAGGCAATAATCTCTTCTATATCAGCCACAGCAACTTCTTTCAAGATACGTCTCCAAAGGCAAAGGAACAAAAGCAAAATAAACTTTTGGGACTTCATCGAAATAAAAGCTTCTTCACAGCAAAGGAACCAGTCAAAAAAACAAGGAGGCAACCCAAGGAATGGTAGAAGATATTTGCAAATGACAGTACAGACAAAAGGTTGATATCCAGGATCTATAATGATCTCCTCAAACTCAACACACACAAAACAGGCAATCATATGAAAAATGGGCAGAAGATATGGACAAACACTTCTCCAATCAAGACATACAAATGGCTATAAGACCCATGAAAAATGTTCATCATCACTAGCCCTCAGGGAGATTCAAATTAAAACCACATTGAGATATCACATTACACCAGTTAGAATGGCCAAAATTAGCAAGACAGGAAACAACATGTGTTGGAGGGGATGTGGAGAAAGGGAAATCCTCTTCCACTGTTGGTGGGAATGCAAGTTGGTGCAGCCACTTTGGGGAACAATGTGGAGGTTTCTCAAGAAAATAAAAGTAGAACTTCCTTATGACCCTGCCATTGCACTCCTGGGTATTTACCCCAAAGATACAGGTGTCGTGAAAATAAGAGCCATCTGTACCCCAATGTTTATAGCAGCATTGGCCACGGATGCCAAACTGTGGAAGGAGCCAAGATGTCCTTCAACGGACTAATGGATAAGGAAAATGAGGTTCATATACACTATGGAATATTATGCCTCCATCAGAAAGGATGAATACCCAACTTTTGTAGCAACATGGATGGGACTGGAAGAGATTATTCTGAGTGAAATAAGTCAAGCAGAGACAGTCAATTATCATATGGTTTCACTTATTTGTGGAGCATAACAAATAGCATGGAGGACAAGGGGTGTTAGAGAGGAGAAGGGAGTTTGGAGAAATTGGAAGGGGAGGTGAACCATGAGAGACTATGGACTCTGAAAAACAATCCTAGGGGTTTGAAGTGGCAGGGGGGAGGGAGTTTGGGGTACCAGGTGGTGGGTATTATAGAGGGCAGGGATTGCATAGAGCACTGGGTGTGGTGAAAAAATAATGAATACTTTTATGCTGAAAATAAATTAATTAATTAAAAAATTATCTATATTAAAAAAAAAAAAGTACCAGAATGTGGGAACAAGTTAAAAATTAAAGTTGTCCTATGAAGTTGTGGTGGTTGTTCTCTTGTCATATTTTTTTTTTTTCTTTCCTGGTTGGTTTTCTAGGGAGGGACCTGCCACGTGGGTTTTCAGTGAATGATATTCTGTGAATTAAGTCTTCCTATCCCCCTCAATGGCGTGGGTTTCAGGAAACGGGTTTTTTCAGGATTTTGTTCTCTGGAGGTTTTCATGTTTTTTCACTTTTTTTTTCTCTCGCCTTGACCACTTTTGATGGTTTTTGTAGGTTTAGAGCAAAGAAAACTGCACCCTGACCTCCCTCTCATAGAGAAACCTCAGTCTGGTTCCCTATGGGTGCTGCAGCGCCCATATAAATTCCCGCTTGGCCACTGGCAGAGCAGGTTCTGAGTTGCTGTCACTGGGGACATAGGATCTTCTGCTTGTACCCAAAACCACAGCAGTGGTGGCTGTCTGGGTAGCTCCAGACCGCCTGAGAGGTTCCAAGCAATGATTGCACACTGAGATTTTCCCACTGGCCCGGGCTGGGAGTGCCTGGTCTTTCTAGGTCTAAGAGTGCTGGGCTTGCACGCACCTCTCTCAGGGGAGTGTGTGGGGCAGGCGCCCGTGTCTCAGGCTGTGATAGAATGGCATGGGTCTAAGAGTGCCAGTCAGGGCCTTTGCGCACCTCTCTCACAGGAGGGTGAGTGGTGCACACGTCTCAGGCTCTGTTAGCAGGGCTCAGTGTTCTGCCATCTGGAGAGGCTCCCAGCCCCTCACAGGACCTGGACCCCCCCACGTTCTCAGGCCCACTGGTGGCTCAGGGACCAAGACCTGGTTTCTCTGCCACACTCTCTGGCTCAGCACCAGGGGAGACTGTCCGGGGTCCAGGGACTTAAGCCCCTCTTGCTAGCTGCCCTGATTCCTGCAATTTCCGCCCCCCACCATGATCTTTTGCTCTTTTTGAGTGCTTTCAACTAGTCTCCAAGTTAATGCTGATCCCCAGATGCAGAGCACTCTTGTATTGGGGTATTACTTTCCGATCAGTTGCCTCTGGTGGCTCCCTCCCCCTTTTGTTTATCTTCCAATATCAGTCTGACGTTCCCACTCCGTTTTACCTGCCCAGTGGCGTCTTCTGCCCCTGTAGAGATCCAGACATATATAATTCTGATCTCAGGTTGATTTCATGGGTGATCGGAGTTCTTTGGTAAGCAATCAGCTCACTTTAGGGTACAGGTTGAAACGATGCCTCCTCCTACTTCCACCCCATCTTGTCTCCCCAACCATGAGAGACTCTTAACTATTGAAAACAAACTGAGGGCTGTTGAATGGGAGTGCCTTGGGAAGATGGGGTAATTGGGTGATGGGCATTAAGGAGGGCACATGATGTGAAAAACACTGGGCATTATATGCAACTGATAAATTATTAAACACTACATCTGAAATTAATGATGTACTATATGTTGGCTAATGTAATTTAATTTTTTTTAATTAATCATGGGGTTTACTTTCATAAGGAATAGGAAAAAAAATTATCTGGATTTGTATTTAGAGCATATTAACAGTTCTTTAGAAGTTAGAAAAATAGTGCAATTTTAAAGTTATAATGTGGCCAGTTAGTAGCTGTTGGGTATTAAGTAAAGTCTACAAGTTCAAGAAAGACACACAAAGCTAAAATTT
Source organism: Mustela nivalis (assembly GCF_964662115.1). Lineage (NCBI taxonomy): Eukaryota > Metazoa > Chordata > Mammalia > Carnivora > Mustelidae > Mustela > Mustela nivalis. The sequence goes on from NC_139022.1 coordinate 30,002,011, forward strand.
AAATAGAAAAAGAAAAAGAAAATCTTGAATATCAACATGTCCAAGAAGTATTTGCACATTTTTATCTGTGGATGGCAACAGTATAGGACATTGCATTTCAAAGTCAAAACAGGGATTTCAGGAATTATGTTAAGGAAGACCTATTAAACTTCTAGAGAAGATGACAGAGTAAGAGAATGACAAGCACTGATTGTCTCATGGATACACATAGATAACAACCATATCAGTTTAAATAACCCAGAAAATGACACAAAGACTGGCAGAACAGGTTCTCTAAAGTTATTCATAGAAAGGCCACATGGAAAATGGAGGAAAGACTGGAGAGTAGTTAGGAACCAACCTCACCTGCAAGACTAACCACAAAAAGGAGGGAATCCACAGCATGAAGAAGGGAGAGGAACAGATCCAATAACAGGCACCCCAGACATGGGGGACCTGCACTGAGGAGTTCCCATAACATTTGGCTTTGAAAACCAGAAGACTTTAATATCACCAATTTTGACAGTCAGTGGTGCTTAACACTAAACTGAACACTAATTCAAAAATCAAAAGATTTGGCTGTGAGCAAGCCAGAGGGTGAAAAGAAGAAGTCCCAACCCTTAAAGAGACAGCATAAAAACAATCCCAGAAGAGACAGCATAAAAGTAGTAGTTTGAAAAGCATCTGAGATAAATGGGAAAATTTATTTAGCAATCTCAGAATATACAGGGATTTTTAGGAGCCTTCCCCAAGAACAAAAGACTTGTGAGGCACTATTTCTCACCTGACTCCCAACCTAGAAACCTACAAGTCCAGTGTGAACATTCACCAACTAGCTTGCTAATATCTTAACCCCACATTTCTCCTCAAGACTGCCACATACAATCTGCCCCACTCAAGAGATGTCCTTCCAAAGCAGTTCCAGCTTCCATCCTGGAAGCAGCCTCACACATACATTGTTAATGCCATATGCCCTGTGTCCACCCCACCAAGTTCTCCTATGGGCAGCCCTATCCAACCCACTCCACTTGGCAGGATTCCATTTAAAATAGCACCACAAGCATTTCATTGTGCAAACAATTGCAAAAGTGGCCACCATTGCTCCAACATCATTTTTCCTGGCACAAAAATGGACACATAAATCAATGGAACAGGACAGAAGGCCCAGAAATAAACCCACAATTATATATCAAATTAATCTGTAACAAAGGAGGGGAAACTACACAATGGGCAAAAGATAGTCTCTTCAACAAACAGTGTTTGGAAAATTGAAAATTTCCAAGAAAAGAATGAAACTGGGCCACTTTCTTACACTACACAAAAACAAACAAACAAACAAAAACTCAAAATGTGGTTGCTGTGATGAGCACTGGATGATGTGTGGAATTGTTGAATCACTATATTGCACACCTGAAACTAATAAAATACTGAATATTAACTATACTGGAATGAAAATAAAATAAACAAATTATAAAATATTAACATTTACCTTGAATTAACTAGATTTAGTTTCTCTACCATCAGAGAGAATAAGGCCTAGGATAAAAAATGATTTGAGTTACAGAAAATAAACTTACAATTCAGGCAAAAACAAACCAACAAACAAAAATTCAAAATGGATTAAAGATCTAAATTTGGTCCCTAAAATTATAAAATTCCTACAGAAAACATAGGCAGTAATCTCTTTGCATCAACCATAGAAACATTTTTCTAGATCTATCTCATCTGTGAAGGACAACAAAAACAGAATTAAACAACTGGGATAAAATAGTTAATAAAATACCAAATAAAAATAAAATCTTTTGCACAAAAAAGGAAACCATCAACAACACAAAAAGAGAACACAATGAGTGGGAGAAGATATTTGTAAATAATATATCCAATAAGAAGTTAACAGCCAAAAAATATAAAGAAGATATGCAAATCAAAACAAACAAAACAAAATTTCACAAATTATCCATTAAAAATTGTGCAGAAGGCATACACATACATTTGTCCAAAGAAGATGTAAACATGACCAACGGACACATGAAAAGATGCTTGACATTATTAAACATCAAACAACGCAAATAAAAACCACAATGAGATATAATCTCACACCTGTTAAGCTAAAATTAAAAACAAGAAAAAAGCGTTTGTGAGGATGTGGAGTAAAAGAAACTCTAATGCACTGTTGATAGGAATGCAAACCAATGTAACCACTGTGAAAAACAGTATGAAGAGTTGTCAAAAAATTAAAAATAGATTTCTGGGGGGGACAAGATAGCGGGGAAGTAGGAGGAGGCACCTTTTAAACCTGTACTCTAAAGTGAGCTGATTACCTACCAAAGAACTCCAATCACCCATGAAATCAGCCTGAGATCAGAATTATAGGCGTCTGGATCTCTACAGGGGCAGAAGACGCCAGTGGGCTGGTAAAGCGGAGTGGGAACGACAAACTGATATGGAAAGATAAACAAAAGGGGGAGGGAGCCACCAGAGGCGACCAGTTAAAAAGCAATACCGCTAATATGAGCAAGAGTGCCCTGTGTCTGGGGACCAGCATTAACTTGGAGACTGGCTGAAAGCACTCCAAAAGAGCAAAGGATCAAGGGGGTAAATTGTGGGAATCGGGGCAGCTAGGGACAGGGGATTAAGTCCCTGGTCCCAGGACAGCCTCCCCTGGCGCTGAGGCAGAGAGAGTGTGGCAGAGAAAACAGGTCTTGATCCCTAAAGCCACCAGTGCGCCCAAGAACGCATGGGGTCTGGCTCCTATGAGGGGCTGGGAGCCTTGCCAGATGACAGAAGGTGCAAGCCCTGCTATAGAGCCTGAGATGTGCACTCCCCACATCCTCCCCTGAAAGAAGTACGCAAAGGCACAGCCAGCACTCTTTGACCTGCGCCATTGTTACAGAGCCTAAGACGCTCGCCCCAAACTCTCCCCTGAGAGAGGTGCTTGAAGGTCCAGCCTGGTGCTTTCGGACCTGCGACCCAATCTCAGAGCCTGAAATGTGTCTACGACCCACAGCAGGCCCTAAAAGAGGTGCATGCAAGCCGGGCGCTCTTAGACCCAGAAAGACCAGAAACTTCAAGCCTGAGCCAGTGGGAAATCTCAGTGTGCAATCCCTGCTTGGAACCTCTCTGGCGGTCTGGAGCTGCCCAGACAGCCACCACTGCCATGGATTGGGGTATAAGCAAAATATCCTGCATCCCCAAGGACTGCAACTGGAAACCTGCTCTGCCAGTAACCAAGGGGGAACTTATTTGGGCTCTGCAGACAGAGGGAGACTTCTCTCTGAGAGGGAGGACAGGGTGCAGTCTGTTTTCCTCTAAAATGACAAAAATCATCAAAAGCAGTAAAGTGAGAGGAAAAAAAATAAGTGAACAAACATAAAAACCGCCAGAGAACAAAAGCCTGAAAAAACACGGTCTCCTCAGAGTCCAACCCTTTGAGGGGGGCAGGGAGACTTAGGGAACATCAGTGACTAAAAACAACATGTGTTGGAGGGGATTCGGAGAAAGGGGAACCCTCTTCCACTGTTGGTGGGAATGCAAGTTGGTGCAGCCTCTTTGGAGAACAGTGTGGAGATTCCTCAAGAAATTAAAAATAGAACTTCCCTATGACCCCGCCATTGCACTCCTGGGTATTTACCCCAAAGATACAGAGGTTGTGAAAAGAAGGGCCATCTGTACCCCAATGTTTATAGCAGCAATGGCCACGGTCGCCAAACTGTGGAAAGAACCAAGATGCCCTTCAACGGACGAATGGATAAGGAAGATGTGGTCCATATACACTATGGAGTATCATGCCTCCATCAGAAAGGATGAATACCTAACTTTTGTAGCAACATGGATGGGACTGGAAGAGATTATGCTGAGTGAAATAAGTCAAGCAGAGAGAGTCAATTATCATATGGTTTCACTTATTTGTGGAGCATAACAAATTGTATGGAGGACATGGGGAGTTACAGAGAAGGGAATTGGGGGAAATTGGGAGGGGAGGTGAACCATGAGAGACTATGGACTCTGAAAAACAATCTGAGGGGTTTGAAGTGGCAGAGGGGTGGGAGGTTGGGGTACCAGGTGGTGGGTATTATAGAGGGCACGGATTACATGGAGCACTGGGTGTGGTGAAAAAATAATGATACTGTTATGCTGAAAATAAATTAATTAATTAATTTAAAAAAAAAAAAGAAAACCCACATAGCAGGACCCTCCCCCAGAAAACCAATCAAGAAAAGAAAAAAAACAAAAAGACTACAAGAGAACAACCACCACTACTTCATCAAACAACTTTTATTTTAACTCATTCCCACTATTCTGGTTCATTTTATTTATATAGATAATTTTTTAACCTATTTACCATAACAGTGGGCTGTCCAGTACATAAAATTCCATAATAACCTTCTAACCTGAACTTTTTGATACATACACCTGTGTTTTTCTTTTGCATTTCTATTTTTTGAATTTCTTTTTTTAAAAATTTTAGTTTAGTTTAGTCTATATTATTCCTTTTTATTTTTATTTTCTATTATTCATATAGAGTTAAACTTCAAAGATATCCCCTTTCCCCAATCAATACTAACCTTATAGGTAAACCAATTTTTAATCCTGCTTTATCTTTGGAAAGTTGAGTCCTTTAACAAAGATATCAAGATACATCCAGGAATGATCAAAACAACCTTCCTTGCCCACACTGAGAATTTATAACCACTCCCATCTTTTTCTTCCACCACTGTTTCTGTTTTTGTGTTTGTCCTCATAGTACATACATCTTACACTTGGGGTTCTTTTCGACGAGGTTCTTCCTTTGTTTGCATATATATATATATATATTTCTCTTGTCATATACATTTATCAGTCTTTTTGTTTGTCTGTTTTTGTTTGTATACTTCATAAATCTTATCTGGGGCCGATTTGGGCTAAACCTTCTCATTCATCTTCCTGTTTTTCTTCTCTCTCTCTCTTTTATTTTTCTTTTCTTTCTTCTCTCATTTGGGTGGGGAATCCTGATTGCTCAGAAGTGTTCCAGGGTGCACCTTAACTGCACCATGGTCGATACATCCAGCTACATCTATTCAGTCATCTCTCACCAAAATGACTAGGAGGAGGAATGCCCAACAGAAGAAAATTACAGATGATGGGTCTTCTGCAACAGAGCTAACAGCTATCAACATAGACAATATGTCAGAGAGAGAATTCAGACTAACAATTATCCAGGCAATAGCTAGGTGGGAGAAAGCCATGGATGACCAAACGGAATTGATTAGAGCTAAACTGAAAGCGACCAGACAGGATGTTCACAATGTTAGGGCTGAGCCGAAAGCTACCAGGGATGAGCTTCACAATGCTCTCAATGAGTTTTAATCTAATCTAAATTCTCTCAAAGCTAGGGTAACTGAGACAGAAGATAGAATTAGTGATCTGGAGAAAAAACAGATAGAAAGGATCAGGAGGAAGCCTGGAAAAAACAGGTTAGAAACCAAAAAAAAAACAGAATCAGGGAAATAAATGATGCCATGAAACATTTCAAACGTCAGAATTATTGGAATCTCTGAAGAGGAGGAGAAAGAAAGAAGTCTAGAAGATATAGTGGAACAAGTTGTCCATGAAAATTTTCCCAATCTTGCGAATGGAAACAGCATTCATGTACTAGAGGCCGAACGAACTCCACCAAAGATTATACATTCCAAAAAAAAAAAAAAAAAAAAAACACCAAGGCACCTGAGAGTCAAATTGAGGAATCATAATTGTAGGTATAATCTCTTGAAAGCCGCTATGACAAAGAGGCTCCTTACTTACAGAGGAAAGCCCATCAGAATAATGTCAGACCTGTCCACAGAGATATGGCAAGCCAGAAAGAGCTGGCAAGATATATTCAGGGCACTGAATGAGAAGAACATGCAGCCAAGAATACTTTATCCAGCAAGACTGACATTCAAAATGGATGGAGAGATAAAGAGTTTCCAAGACCAGCAAGGCTTAAAAGACTATGCAACCACCAAGTGGACACAGCAGGAAATATTAAGGGGGGTTCTATAAAATAAGAAAAATTCTAAGAAAGCATTTATCAGAAATATAGAGACAATCTACAGAAAGGAAGACTTCAAAGGTAACACGATGTCAATAAAAACGTATCTATCAATAATCACTCTCAATGTGAATGGCCTAAATGCACCCATAAAATGGCACAGGGTTGCGGATTGGATAAAACGACAGGACCCATCAATATGTTGTCTACAAGAGACCCATTTTGAACCTAAAGATAAAACCAGACTGAAAGTGAAGGGATGGAGAAGCATCTTTCATGCCAGTGGGCCACAAAAGAAGGCTGGGGTAGCAATTCTCCTTTTAGATGAATTAGATTTTAAACTAAAGACTGTAGTTAGAGATACAAAAGGACACTACATGATTCTTAAAGAAACTGTCCAACAAGATGATCTAACAATTGTAAATATCTGTGCCTCCAATATGGGAGCAGCCAATTACATAAGAAAACTTTTAATCAAGATAAAGAGTCATATTGATATAAATACATTAATAGTAGGAGATCTTAACACGCCTCTCTCAAAAATAGATCCTCGAAGCAGAAAATCAATAAAGAAACAAGATCATTGAATGACACATCAGACCAGAAGGACCTCATAGATATGTACGGAACATTCCACCCTAAAACAACAGAATACTCATTGTTCTCAAGTGCACATGAAACCTTCCCAGGAATAGACCACATATTGGGTCACAAATCAGGACTCAACTGATACCAAAAGATACCAAAAGAAGGAGATTATTCCCTGCATATTCTCAGATCACAATGCTTTGAAACTGGAACTCAATCACAAGGAAAAGTACTGAAGGAACTCAAATACCTGGAATCTAAAGACCACCTTGCTTAAGAATGCTTGAATCAATCAGGAGATCAAAGAAGAAGTGAAACAGTTCATGGAAAATGATGAGAATGAAGATACTTCGGTCCAAAACCGATGGGACAGGGCAAAGGCAGTCCTAAGGGGGAAATATATAGTCATCCAAGCCTCACTCAAAAAAATTGAAAAATCAAGAACACACAGCTATATCTACACCTTAAAGACCTGGAGAATCGACAACAAATCAAACCAACTCCACACATAAGAAGGGAAATCATCAAGATTAGAGCTGAGATCAATGAGGTAGAAAACAGTGATACAGTAGAACATATCAATGAAACTAAAGTCGGTTTTGTGAAAGAATCAATAAGATCTATAAACCATAGGCCACACTAATCCAAAAGAAAAGAGAGAAAGCCCAAATTCATAAATTTATGAATGAAAAAAGAGAGATCACAACTACCACCAAGGAAGTAGAAACAATCATCAGAAGTTATTATCAACAGTTACGAGCCAGTAAGCTAATCAACCTAGATGAAATGGATGCATTCCTGGAAAACTATAAACTCCCAAAATTGAACCAGGAAGAAATTGACAACCTGAATAGACTGATATCTATTCATGAGACTGAAGTGGTGAACAAAAACCTCCCAGAAAACAAGAGCCCATGACCTGAGGGATTCCCTGGGGAATTCTACCAAACTTTCAAAGAAGAAATAGCACCTATACTCCTGAAGCAGTTTCAAAAAATTGAAGCAGAGGAAAAGTTCCAGACTCTTTCTATGAAGCTTGTATTACTCTGATCCCCAAACCAGGCAAAGACCCTACCAAAAAGGAGAATTTCAGACCAATATCACTGATGAATATGGATGCTACGATTCTCAACAAGATCCTAGCAAACAGGATCCAACAGCACATTAAAAAGATTATCCACCATGACCAGGTGGGATTCATTCCTGGGCTACAAGAATGGTTCAACATTCGCAAATCAATCAATGTGACAGAAAAAATTAACATGAGAAGAGAGAAGAACCACATGGTCCTCTCAATTGATGAAGAAATAGCATCTGATAAAATCCAACATCTGTTCCTGATTAAAACGCTTCAAAGTATAGGGATAGAGGGAACATTCCTGAACCTCATAAAATCGATCTATGAAAGACCCACAGCAAATATCATCCTCAATGGGAAAAAGCTTGTGTCCTTCCCGTTGAGATCATGAACACGACAAGGATGCCCACTCTCACCATTGTTGTTCAACATAGTATTAGAAGTCCTAGCAACAGGAATCAGACCACAAAGAGAAATACAAGGTATCCAAATTGGAAATGAAGAAGTCAAACTCTCTATCTTTGCAGATGACATGATTCTTTATATGGAAAAACCGAAAAGATTCCACCCCCAAACTACTAGAAGTCATACAGCAATTCAGCAACGTGGCAGGATATAAAGTCAATGTGCAGAAATCAGTGGCTTTCTTATACACTAACAATGAAAATACAGAAAGGGAAATTAGAGAATCAATTCAATTTACTATAGCACCAAGAAACATAAGATACCTGGGAATAAACCTAACCAAAGAGGTAAAGGATCTGTACTCAAGGAACTACAGAACACTCATGAAAAAAATTGAAGACACCAAAAGATGGAAGACCATTCCATGCTCTTCGATCGGAAGAATAAACATTGTTAAAATGTCTATACTGCATAGAGCAATCTATACTTTTAATGCCATTCCATTCCAAACTTCACCGCTATTCTTTAAAGAGCTGGAGCAAATAATCCAAAAATTTGTATAGTCAGAAGAGACCCCGAATCGCTAAGGAAATGTTGAAAAGCAAAAATAAAACTGGGGGCATCACGTTATCTGATTTCAAGCTTCATTACAAAGCTTTAGTCACCAAGACAGCATGGTACTGGCATAAAAACAGACACATACACCAGTGGAACAGAGTAGAGAGCCCAGATATGAACCCTCAAATCTATGGTCAATTAATCTTCGACAAAACAGGAAAAAATATACAGTGGAAAAAAGACAGTCTCTTCAATAAGTGGTGCTGGGAAAACTGGGCAGCTATATGTAGAAGAATGAAACTCGACCATTCTCTTACACGGTAAACAAAGATAAACTCAAAATGGATAAAAGACCTCAATGTGAGATAGGAATCCATCAGAATCCTGGAGGAGAACATAGGCAATAACCTCTTCGATATCAGTCACAGCAACTTCTTTCAAGATATGTCTCCAAAGGCAAAGGACACAAAAGTGAAAATAAACTTTTGGGACTTCATCGAAATAAAAGCTTCTGCACAGCAAAGGAAACAGTCAAAAAAACAAAGAGGAAACCCACGGAATGGTAGAAGATATTTGCAAATGACAGTACAGACAAAAGGTTGATATCCAGGATCTATAATGAACTCCTCTAATTCATCACACACAAAACAGGCAATCATATCAAAAAACTGGGCAGAAGATATGAACAGACACTTCTCCAATCAAGACATACAAATGGCTATCAGACACATGAAAAACTGTTCATCATCGCTTGCCCTCAGGGAGATTCAAATTAAAACCACATTGAGATATCACATTACACCAGTTAGAATGGCCAAAATTAGAAAGACAGGAAACAACATGTGTTGGAGGGGATGTGGAAAAAGGGGAACCCTCTTGCACTGTTGGTGGGAATGCAAGTTGGTGCAGCCACTTTGGAGAACAGTGTGGAGATTCCTCAAGAAATTAAAAGTAGAAATTCCCTATGACTCTGTCATTGCACTCCTGGGTATTTACCCCAAAGATACAGATGTAGTGAAAAGAAGGGCCATCTGTACCCCAATGCTTATAGCAGCAATGGCCACAGTCGCCAAACTGTGGAAAGAACAAAGATGCCCTTCAATGGACGAAGGGATAAGAAAAATGTGGTCCATATGCACTATGGAGTATTATGCCTCAATCAGAGAGGATGAATACCCAACATTTGTAGCAACATGGATGGAACTGGAAGAGATTATGCTGAGTGAAATAAGTCAAGCGGAGAGAGTCAGTTATCATATGGTTTCACTTATTTGTGGATTATAACAAATAGCATGGAGACATGGGGAGTTAGAGAGGAGAAGGGAGTTGGAGGAAATTGGAAGGGAGGTGAACTATGAGAGACTATGGACTCTGAAAATCAATCTGAGGGGTTTGATGTGGCGGGGGGGTGGGAGGTTGGGATACCAGGTGGTGGGTATTATAGAGGGCAGGGATTGCATGGAGCACTGTGTGTGGTAAAAAAATAATAAATACTGTTATGCTGAATATAAATAAATTAATGTTTTTTTTAAAACCACATTGAGATATCACCTACACCAGTTAGAAAATGCCAGAATTAACAAGACTGGAAACAACATGTGTTCAAGGGGATGTGGAGAAAGAGGAACCCTCTTACACTGTTGGTGGAAATGCAACTTGGTGCTGCCACTTTGGAGAACAGTGTGGAAATTCCTCAAGAAATTAAAAATAGAACTTCCCTATGACCCTGCCATTGCGCTCCTGGGTATTTACCCCAAAGAGACAGATGTAGTGAAAAGAAGGGCCATCTGTACCCCAATGTTTATAGCAGCAATGGTCAGGGTCGCCAAACTGTGGAAAGAACCAAGATGCCCTTCAAGACGAATGGATAAGGAAGATATGCTCCATATACACTGTGGAGTATTATGCCTCCATCAGAAAGGATGAATCCCCAGCTTTTGTAGCAACATGGATGGGACTGGAAGAGATTATGCTGAGTGAAATATGTCATACAGAGAGAGTCAATTATCATATGGTTTCACTTATTTGTGGAGCATAACAAATAGCATGGAGGACATGGAGAGTTAGAGAGAGGAAGGGAGTTGGGGGAATTTGGAAGGGGAGGTGAACCATGAGAGACTATGGACTCTGAAAAACAATCTGAGGGTTTTGAAGTGGCATGGGATGAGAAGTTGGGGGAACCAGGTGGTGGGTATTAGAGAGGACACGGATTGTATGGAGCACTGGGTGTCATGCAAAAACAATGAATACTGTTACACTGAAAAGAAATTTAAAAATTTTAAAAAAAAAGAGCCGACTTATAGTGAAGAGCACTGAGTAATGTATAGAATGGTTGAGAGTGTAGGAAGTGTGAGGACATGGTTTAGGAGAGAAAGGGATCTTAGGTGCTGTGGAGGGAAGGAGCTGTGGTCAAAGAGAAAGGCAAGAGGGAGAGGGGCACACAGGGAATGCACAAGGAGAAGGTTTCCCTAAAACAGTTGGTTGGAAATAATAAGAAGTACTGATTTTCATGAATTCTTGCATTCAGTGGGACTTAAAACCTGGAGTTTTTAAATGTCACGGAGATTAACAGGGAGAGAGTCATGGGCACTCTGCGCCACTGTTGGGGATAAGGCAGACAAACAATATGGGGACATACAGCATGGAAACAGTGATATGCAAAATGCCTGGGGCACATGGTGTGGAGATAATTCACTGTCCCTGGAGGTCACCATAGAGAGGCAGCATTCACAGAGACATCCTTTCAAGGACAAAGGACCTGGCTGGCTGCATTTCCTCTCCCACCATTCAGCATAAACACAGAGACATCTGCAGGAGGCAGTGCAGCACAGACACAGGCTGCCAACCTTGCTTATCCCAAGTCCCACACCCCTGTGCTCTGGCAAACTATCCTTCCCTCTGAAATTTATATCAGTCCCAGTATAATGAGCCCATCCCCTAAAAGAAGATCAAAAACTCCTGCCAACACCAGATCTCCCAGCCGAAGTATTCTACAAGGATTCAAGTCTAGGATCAGGTCTCATTTAACAAAACCAAGCATACCAGTTAAAACCCACCACATTCTGGCCAAGAATCAAACACTGTCCACTGCAAACAAGGAGATCTTCTCAAGATGATTGGCCTGAAGCATGGAGCAGTCAAAGCACAACAGAAGAATGCAAACAACACACAGCACACTCTTTGAAGCACTAGGTCCTGGAGAATATAAGATCTCTTCTTCATAAATCTATTACTCTCAGGAGCAGAAAACATAATGGGCTTTGATAACACAGAGAAGATGGCAGAGACTTAGACAAAATGCCAAGACAGAGGAATTCAACCCAAATAAAAGATAAAGATAAGGTCACAGTCAGAGAGCTGCATGAAACAGTTATAAGTAATATATCTGATGGAGAATTTAAAGAAACATTCATAAGAATACTTCCTTGCTTGAGAAAAGGCTGGAAGACATCAGGGAGGCTCTTATGACAGGGAAAAGAGTTTTAAAAAAGAAAAAGCAGTAAGAAATGAACAATGCAAACACTGAGATTAGAACAAGTGTGATGCTATGAACAGCAGGCTGGAATAAGCAGAGGAATGAATAAGTGATGTAGAAGACAAAATAATGGAAAATAATGAGGTTGAACAAGAAAGAAAAAGAAGAATTGTGAAACATGAGAACAGATTGAGGGGATTCAGTAATTCCATCTAACATAATAACATTCACATTATAGGAGTCCAGAAAAAGAGAGAAAAGAGAGAAGAAAGTTTATTTGAAGAAATAATAGATGAAATGTCCCCAAACTGGGGAAGGAAACAGACACCCAGATCCAGGAGGCATAGAACACTCCCATTTAAAAAAAAAAAAAAAAAAAGGGCAGACAAACACCAAAGTGTATCATAATTAAATTTATGAAACGGGTCAAGATGGCGGAGAAGTAGCAGGCTGAGACTACTTCAGCTAGCCGGAGATCAGCTAGATAGCTTATCTAAAGATTGCAAACACCTGAAAATCCATCGGCAGATTGAAGAGAAGAAGAACAGCAATTCTGGAAACAGAAAAACAACCACTTACTGAAAGGTAGGACCGGCAGAGAAGTGAATCCAAAGCGATGGGAAGATAGACCCCGGGGGGAGGGGCCGGCTCCCAGCAAGCAGCAGAGCAATGGAGCACAATATCAAAACTTTTAAAAGTCTGTTCCGCTGAGGGACATCGCTCCAGAGGCTAAACCGGAGCAAAGCCCACGCGGGGTCAGCGTGGCCTCAGGTCCCGCAGGGTCACAGAAGGATCGGGGGTGTCTGAGTGTCGCAGAGCTTGCGGGTATTGGAACGGGAAAACCGGCTACAGAGGCAGAGCCGACAGTAAGCTCACAGCTCCGTGTTACCTTGAACCGGTCGCAGGCTCGGTGAGCTCGGAGCGCAGCCGGAGTTCAGGCAGACGGGAGTAACTGGCGCTGTTCTCTGAGGGCACACTGAGGAGTGGGGCCCTGGGCTCTCGGCTCCTCCAGACCGAGACCAGGAGGCCGCCATTTGTATTCCCATCCTTCGGAACTCTACAGAAAGCGCTCAGGGAACAAGAGCTCCTGAAAGCAAACCCGAGCAGATTACTCACCCCGGCCCCTGCTAAGGGCGGTGCATTTCCGCCTGGGGCAAAGACACTTGAGAATAACTACAACAGGCCCCTCCCCCAGAAGATCAACAAGAAATCCAGCCGAGACCAAGTTCACCTACCAAAGAGTGCGGTTTCAATACCAAGGAGAGAAGCAGAATTCCAGAGGAGGAGAAAACAAAGCACGGAACTCATGGCTTTTTCCCTGTGATTTATTTTTAGTCTTGCAGTTAATTTAATTTTTTTTTAATTTTTTGTTTTTTTTCTCACCTTCTGGTAAAATTTTTTTTAACTTTTGCCTTTTTCTTTCTTAACGGTTTTTAACCAGTTTATCTAATATATATATTTTTTTCTTTTTATATTTTTCTTATGTGTTTTCTTTTTTTTAATTCTTTTCTTTTTTTTCTTTTTTCTTTTTTTTTTTTCGTTCTCCCTTTTTGAACCTCTTTTATCCCCTTTCTCCGCCCTCACGATTTGGGATCTCTTCTAATTTGGTAAAAGCATATTTTCCTGGGGTTGTTGCCATCCTTTTAGTATTTTACTTGCTCCTTCATATGCTCTTATCTGGAAAAAATGACAAGAAGGAAAAATTCACCACAAAAAAAGAACAAGAGACAGTACCGAAGGCTAGGGACCTAATCAATACAGACATTGGTAATATGTCAGATCTAGAGTTCAGAATGACAATTCTCAAGGTTCTAGCTGGGCTCGAAAAAGGCATGGAAGATATTAGATAAAACCTCTTGGGAGATATAAAAGCCCTTTCTGGAGAAATAAAAGAACTAAAATAAAACCAAGCTGAAATCAAAAAAGCTATTAATGAGGTGCAATCAAAAATGGAGGCTCTCACTGCTAGGATAAATGAGGCAGAAGAAAGAATTAGTGATATAGAAGACCAAATGACAGAGAATAAAGAAGCTGAGCAAAAGAGGAACAAACAGCTACTGGACCACGAGGGGAGAATTCGAGAGATAAGTGACACCATAAGACGAAACAACATCAGAATAATTGGGATTCCAGAAGAAGAAGAAAGAGAGAGGGGAGCAGAAGGTATACTGGAGACAATTATTGGGGAAAATTTCCCCAATATGGCAAAGGGAACGAGCATAAAAATTCAGGAGGTTCAGAGAACGCCCCTCAAAATCAATAAGAATAGGCCCACACCCCGTCACCTAATAGTAAAATTTACAAGTCTCAGTGACAAAGAGAAAATCCTGAAAACAGCCCGGGAAAAGAAGTCTGTAACATACAATGGTAAAAATATTAGATTGGCAGCTGACTTATCCACAGAGACCTGGCAGGCCAGAAAGAGCTAGCATGATATTTTCAGAACACTAAACGAGAAAAACATGCAGCCAAGAATACTATATCCAGCTAGGCTATCATTGAAAATAGAAGGAGAGATTAAAAGCTTCCAGGACAAACAAAAACTGAAAGAATTTGCAAACACCAAACCAGCTCTACAGGAAATCTTGAAAGGGGTCCTCTAAGCAAAGAGAGAGCCTACAGGTGGTAGATCAGAAAGGAACAGAGACCATATACAATAACAGTCACCTTACAGGCAAAACAATGGCACTAAATTCATATCTCTCAATAGTTACCCCAAATGTTAATGGGCTAAATGCCCCTGTCAAAAGACACAGGGTATCAGAATGGATAAAAAAACAAAACCCATCTATATGTTGCTTCCAAGAAACTCATTTTAAGCCCGAAGACACCTCCAGATTTAAAGTGAGGGGGTGGAAAAGAATTTACCATGCTAATGGACATCAGAAGAAAGCAGGAGTGGCAATCCTTATATCAGATCAATTAGATTTTAAGCCAAAGACTATAATAAGAACACTAGAAGAATGTTCTGAATATATCTGTGATGTCCATCTGGTCCAGTGTGTCGTTTAAGGCCTTTATTTCCTTGCTGATATTTTGCTTGGATGATCTGTCCATTTCAGTGAGGGGAGTGTTAAAGTCCCCTACTATTATTGTATTATTGTTGATGTGTTTCTTTGATTTTGTTATTAATTTGTTTATATAGTTGGCTGCTCCCACGTAGGGGGCCTAAATATTTAAAATTGTTAGATCTTCTTGTTGGGCCGACCCTGAAGGCCTACTCGCTTCTTGACCAGGAAGTAGGATACTGCCAAGGTCTCAGCTTTGTAGCAGGCATTTTGCTGCTTCACATGGGTGAGGAAGAGGCATTTACCATGCTCAAGTTTCTGATGTTTGAAATGGGACTGCGGAAACAGTATCGGCCGGACATGATTATTTTACAGATCCAGATGTACCAGCTCTCGAGGCTTCTTCACGATTACCACAGAGACCTCTACAACCACCTTGAGGAGCATGAGATTGGGCCCAGCCTCTATGCCGCCCCCTGGTTTCTCACCGTGTTTGCCTCCCAGTTCCCACTGGGATTTGTAGCCAGAGTCTTTGATATGATCTTTCTTCAGGGATCAGAGGTCATATTTAAAGTGGCTTTAAGTCTGTTGGGAAGCCATAAGCCCTTGATTCTGCAACATGAAAACCTAGAAACCATAGTTGACTTTATAAAAAACACCCTTCCCAACCTGGGCTTGGTGCAAATGGAAAAGACCATCAGTCAGGTGTCTGAGATGGATATCGCCAAACAGTTACAAGCCTACGAAGTCGAGTACCACGTGCTTCAAGAAGAACTTATCGATTCCTCTCCTCTCAGTGACAACCAAAGAATGGACAAATTAGAGAAGACCAACAGCAGCTTGCGCAAACAGAACCTTGACCTCCTGGAACACCTGCAGGTGGCAAACGGGAGGATCCAGAGCCTGGAAGCCACAGTTGAGAAGCTTCTGAGCAGTGAAAGCAAGCTGAAGCAGGCCACCCTCGCCTTGGAGCTGGAGCGGTCAGCCCTGCTGCAGACGGTGGAGGAGCTCCGGAGGCAGGGGATGGCAGAACCACACAGGCCAGAGCCGGACTTCATGGGGCCCAGGCCCGCAGGTGACTGACGGCACAGGACACGGCCCCTCGCCAGAGCACGGCTGCAGGGGAGCCTCTGCGGCCTGTCCTCATGCTGTCCAGGCCTTAACTGAGAGGGACAGATGCCGGAGGGAGAAAACGAGGCATGACGCGTGCTTCTCAGGGAGGACACTGGCTTGCCAGCATGCAGACGTTCTGAACTAGAACTTGCGAGTCATGGGGATGGAGGTCCCAATGTTTTTGTTGTTGTTTAAGTTGTAATCCGTCCCTTCTTCAGTCCCGATTACTGTACCCAGTAGGTTTAGGTGGCACGGATGTGAATAAATGCGCCTTCGAGTTTCTGTGTATTCTGTTGCTTTGGGATGAACATTCTCCAGAATAGATCACATCCTCAGTCCTAAATCAGGACTCAACCAGTATCAAAAGATTGGGATCATTCCCTGCATATTTTCAGACCACAATGTTCTAAGCTAGAACTCAACCACAAAAGGAAGTATGAAAAGAACCCAAATACATGGAGACTAAACAGCATCCTTCTAAAGAATGAATGGGTCAACCGGGAAATTAAAGAAGAATTGAAAAATATCATGGAAACAAATGATAATGAAAATAAAACAGTTCAAAATCTGTGGGACACAACAAAGGCAGTCCTGAGAGGAAAATATATAGCGGTTCAAGCCTTTCTCAAGAAACAAGAAAGGTCTCAGGTACACAACCTAACCCTACACCTAAAGTAGCTGGAGAAAGAACAAGAAAGATACCCTAAGCCCAGCAGGAGTAAAGAAATCATAAAGGTCAGAGAAGAAGTCAATGAAATAGAAATCAAAAAAACAAAAGAACAAATCAATGAAACTAGGAGCTGGTACTTTGAAATAATTAACAAAATTGATAAACCCCTGGCCCGACTTATCAAAAAGAAAAGAGAAAGGACCCAAATAAATAAAATCATGAATGAAAGAGGAGAGATCACAACTAACACCAAAGAAATACAAACTATTATAGGAACATACTATGAGCAACTCTATGTCACAAATTTGACAATTTGGAAGCAATGGATGCATTCCTAGAAACATATAAACCAACACAACTGAACCAGGAAGAAACAGAAAGCCTGAACAGACCCATAACCAGTAAGGAGATTGAAACAGTCATTAAAAATCTCCAAAAAAACAAAAGCCCAGGGCCAGACGGCTTCCCCGGGGAATTCTACCAAACATTTAAAGAAGAACTAATTCCTATTCTCCTGAAACTGTTCCAAAAAATAGAAATGGAAGCAAAACTTCCAAACTCTTTTTATGAGGCCAGCATCACATTGATCCCAAATCCAGACAAGGACCCCATCAAAAAAGAGAGCTATAGACCAATATCCTTGATGAACACAGATGCGAAAATTCTCACCAAAATACTAGCCAATAGGATTCAACAGTACATTAAAAGGATTATTCACCACGACCAAGTGGGATTTACTCCTGGGTTGTAAGGTTGGTTGAACATTTGCAAATCAGTCAATGTGATACAACACATCAATAAAAGAAAGAACAAGGACCATATGATACTCTCAATAGATGCTGAAAAAGCATTTGACAAAGTACAGCATCCCTTCCTGATCAAAACTCTTCAAAGTGTAGGGATAGAGGGCACATACCTCAATATCATCAAAGCCATCTATGAAAAACCCACCGCAAATATCATTCTCAATGGAGAAAAACTGAAAGCTTTTCCGCTAAGGTCAGGAACACGGCAGGGATGTCCATTATCACCACTGCTAGAGGTGGTACTAGTACTAGAGGTCCTAGCCTCAGCAATCAGACAACAACAACAAAAAAATATTAAAGGCATCCAAATCGGCAAAGAAGAAGTCAAATTATCACTCTTTGCAGATGATATGATACTATATGTGGAAAATCCAAAAGACTCCACTCCAAAACTGCTAGAACATATAAAGGAATTCAATAAACTATCAGGATATAAAATCAATGCACAGAAATCAGTTGCATTTCTCTACACCAACAGCAAGACAGAAGAAAGAGAAATTAAGGAGTCAATCCCATTTACAATTGCACCCAAAACCATAAGATACCTAGGAATAAACCTAACCAAAGAGGCACAGAGTCTATACTCAGAAAACTATAAAGTACTCATGAAAGAAATTGAGGAAGACACAAAGAAATGGAAAAATGTTCCATGCTCCTGGATTGGAAGAATAAATATTGTGAAAATGTCTATGCTACCTAAAGCAATCTACACATTTAATGCAATCCTATCAAAATACCATCCATCTTTTTCGAAGAAATGGAACAAATAATTCTAAAATTTATATGGAACCAGAAAAGACCTTGAATAGCCAAAGGGATATTGAAAAAGAAAGCCAAAGTTGGTGGCATCACAATTCCGGATTTCAAGCTCTATTACAAAGCTGTCATCATCAAGACAGCATGGTACCGGCACAAAAACAGACACATAGATCAATGGAACAGAATAGAGAGCCCAGAAATAGACCCTCAACTCTACAGACAACTAATCTTCGAAAAGAAAGAATGTCCAATGGAAAAAAGACAGCCTCTTCAATAAATGGTGCTGGGAAAATTGGACAGCCACATGCAGAAAAATGAAATTGGACCATTTCTTTACACCACACACAAAAATAGACTCAAAATGGATGAAGGACCTCAATGTGCAAAAGGAATCCATCAAAATCCTTGAGGAGAACGCAGTCAGCAACCTCTTCAACCTCAGCCGCAGCAACATCTTCCTAGGAACAACGCCAAAGGCAAGGGAAGCAAGGGCAAAAATGAACTATTGGGATTTCATCAAGATCAAAAGCTTTTGCACAGCAAAGGAAACAGTTAACAAAATCAAAAGACAACTGAAAGAATGGGAGAAGATATTTGCAAACGACATATCAGATAAAGGACTAGTGTCCAGAATCTATAAAGAACTTAGCAAACTCAACACCCAAAGAACAAATAATCCAATCAAGAAATGGGCAGAGGACATGAACAGACATTTCTGCAATGAAGACATCCAGATGGCCAACAGACACATGAAAAAGTGCTCCATATCACTCGGCATCAGGGAAATACAAATAAAAACCACAATGAGATATCACCTCACACCAGTCAGAATGGCTAAAATCAACAAGTCAGGAAATGACAGATGCTGGCGAGGATGCGGAGAAAGGGGAACCCTCCTACACTGTTGGTGGGAATGCAAGCTGGTGAGACCACTCTGGAAAACAGCATGAAGGTTCCTCAAAATGTTGAAAATAGAACTGCCCTATGACCCAGCAATTGCACTACTGGGTATTTACCCTAAAGACACAAGCGTAGTGATCCAAAGGGGCATGTGCACCCAAATGTTTATAGCAGCAATGTCCACAATAGCCAAACTATGGAAAGAACCTAGATATCCGTCAACAGATGAATGGATCAAGAAGATGTGGTATATATACACAATGGAATACTATGCAGCCATCAAAAGAAATGAAATCTTGCCATTTGCGACAACATGGATGGAACTGGAGCATATCATGCTTAGCGAAATAAGTCAAGCAGAGAAAGACAACTATCATATGATCTCCCTGATATGAGGAAGTGGTGATGCAACATGGGGTCTTAAGTGGGTAGAAGAAGAATCAATGAAACAAGATGGAATTGGGAGGGAGACAAACCATAAGTGACTCTTAATCTCACAAAACAAACTGTGGGTTGCTGGGGGGAGGGGGTTTGGGAGAAGTGGGTGGGATTATGGACATTGGGGAGGGTATGTGCTTAGGTGAGTGATGTGAAGTGTGTAAACCTGGTGATTCACAGACCTGTACCCCTGGGGATAAAAATATATGTTTATAAAAAATAAAATATTTTTAAAAAAACCCTCAGATCATTTTTCAGAATCCATAGTCTCTCACGATTCACCTCCCCTTTCAATTTACCCCAACTCCCTTCTCCTCTCTAACTCCCCATGTCTCCATGCTATTTGTTATGCTCCACAAATAAGTGACCATATGATAACTGACTCTGCTTGACTTATTTCACTCAGCATCATCTCTTCCACTCCCATCCATGTTGCTACAAAAGTTGGCTCTTCATCCTTTCTGATGGACGAATAATACTACATAATGTATATGGACCACATCTTCCTTATCCATTCGTCCGTTGAAGGGCATCTTGGTTCTTTCCACAGTTTGGCGACCATGGCCATTGCTGCTATAAACATTGGGGTACAGATGGCCCTTCTTTTCACTACATCTGTATCTTTGGGGTAAATACCCAGGAGTGCAATGGCAGGGTCATAGGGATGCTCTATTTTTAATTTCTTGAGGAATCTCCACATGTTCTCCAAAAAGGCTGCACCAACTTGAATTCCCACCAACAGTGGAAGAGGGCTCCCCTTTCTCCTCATCCACTCCAACACATGTTGTTTCCTGTCTTGCTAATTTTGGCCATTCTAACTGGTGTAAGGTGATATCTCAATGTAGTTTTAATTTGAATCTCCCTGAGGGCTAGTGATGATGAACATTTTCCATGTGTCTGATAGCTATTTGTATGTCTTGATTGGAGAAGTGTCTGTCCATATCTTCTGCCCATTTTTTGATATGATTGTCCGTTTTGTGTGTGTTGAGTTTGAGGAGTTCTTTATAGATCCTTGATATCAAACTTTTGTTTGTACTGTCATTTACAAATATCTTCTCCCAATCTGTGGGATGCCTCTTTGTTTTTCTGACTGTTCCTTTGCTGTGCAGAAGCTTTTGATTTTGATGAAGTCCCAAAAGTTTATTTTTGCTTTTATTTCCTTTGCTTTGGAGACATATCTTGAAAGAAGTTGCTGTAGCTGATATCAAAGAGATTACTGCCTATGTTCTCCTCTAGGATTCTGATGGATTCCTGTCTCACGTTGAGTTCTTTTATCCATTTTGAATTTTTCTTTGTATACAGTGTAAGAGAATGGTCGATTTTCATTCTTCTACATATAGCTGTACCTGGAAATGTTTTTGCTGAGTCATAGGAGCTGGGGGTAAGGGTGGGGATTTTGGTCAAGAGACACAGGTTTATGCAAGATCAATAAATTCTACAGTTCTAATAATAATAGTAACTAGAGGTAACAATATTGCTACTTGGCTAATTAGCTTGCTTGAGGTGGTCATTTCACAATGTATAAATATATAAAATCATCAAATTGTGCACCTTAAATATATACAGTGATTTTTGAGAAGACTGGCTGGACATAAGCCTTTTTATTACCAGCCCAAGGAGACTCTGGAATACACCAAAACCACCTTCTCACCAGGTAGCTTGGACTTTTTACATGCAGAGTTGGATGATATGATCTTGTAGCATATTGTCTTATGATTCCTACCAGACTAGAACAGCTCAAGGATATAGCCCATGTCTCAAAATACAAGTCCAGTCTTGGAGACACTTCATAAGCGTTGTTGGATACACAGAGTAAGATCATATATGAAGACCAGAGATACCAGGGAGAATCAAGTACAAAGCAGTAAACAGGGATTTCTCTGATGTTAATCATAGCCTTACACAGAAGTCAGGTATGGGTGGGTTATTCAGGGATACTATTCAGTGAGTAGAGAGCAGTATGAATGAAGCCTGTTAAATCACTTTCATCTCACTAACAGTTCTTGGATCTCAGGTTAGTTCATGATGATGAAGACTGAGGTTAGCTGAAGCTGAGGATAGAAGAATCATAATAAAGTAAGAAGAAATATGAGGGAATAGAGAAAGCATAGCAAAGAAAAACTGACTTCATGGTCTTAGTATGGTGTTGCCCATAGCACTTTAAATATAAAGAAAAATTTGACAATGAGGCTGAACAAAAAGTTCATGCCCTTTGGGAAAATAAACTCATATTATTTCATTTCCCACTCAAAATCTATGGTAACATCAGTGTGCATAGATACTGCAGTTGCTGGCTGTGCCTTCTCTGGTAGAGTAGTAGAGCAGTGGTCAGTGAAGCACAGAAATTAGCCTGCTGAGTTCTATGCTTGGTGAAGGAAAAGATTCTTTCTCCAAGGCCCTCCGCTTACACGCTCTCGAGGATTATTTGAGCACTTGGAACCTTGCAACAGGCAAGATCTCGATATATAAATGTTAAAAGAAAAATGCAATGGTTGCTGTTAGATCTCATAGGATCAAAAGTACAATGTTCAACAAGTAAATTCCAGCTCTAGGAGTCAGAAGACCAACATTGCATCAGGTTAGGATCAGTAGTGAATAAATGTGCTTTGAATGAGTAAGGGCAAGAATGAATGAATAAGAATTCTTCCGCAACAAAATAGGTTTTGATCTGGTTAAAATATGAATAAAGTTGGCAGATGGGGGAGCCATTTCTGATCCCAAACTCAGTGCTCCTGGGCAAAATCCTTTTCTTTTGGAGTCTCAATTTCCATCTCTGCAAAATGGGACAATAAGATTCACCTCACTCTGTTGCTGTGTTAATGGAGATTATAAATTCTGAGAACACAACAATCTTATCTTTGAGATCTGTACATATGTAATAGAAGCAGCAAACATTTGACTCACTGACATACAATTGCCTAAAGAAAAAGTGAAGTAATTGAGGAATGTGATATTGGATGTGAACCATATTTTGTAATCTTTTTTATACTCTTCAGAGAGAAGGTTTCATTTACTGTTCAGAACACAGATATCTAATTAATTTTGTTGAGAAGTAGACCAACTTTATTGTTTTCACTCAATTCAATCCAAAATATCAGCTCTTAGGCCTATGTAGACATAATCACCAAATAGCCATGTTGTGAGGGGATCTGTGCACATTAACATAGCCCGAATTCCCATACTATCAAGGGCTGGCAGAGTGCACATAGTACATTCTGGCCACGTTGTCAACCAAGGAGGTCATAGCTTCACCATGACACATACCTGGGATCACACCCCATGACAACCTTAAACACTAAGTTAGTTAACCTTCTGAATTTTTGGTTTTTTTCCTCTGTACAATAATGGTCTATTATCATTTTTGTTATATTAGTATGAGGATAAATTGAGATAATGTGTTAAGTGCTTAATACAAAATGGGAGATAAAGAAATATTAGTTTGCTTCCCACAGGATTATTTTTAGAACTGAAGAACAAAAACCCATTAGGACAATAGGACCAAAAAAAGCTATAACTAAAATCAAATTCAGTAGATCTTTTGAAGTAAGGGAAGATAGGAGGGAGGAAGAGAGATAGAAACGTTGAAGGAAAGAAGGGAGGGAGAGAGGGAGGGAGGAAGGGAGGAAGGGTGGGAAGAAGGATGTTTTTCCACATCTTTGTGTCTGGGGAACAGTTTCCCCCAGACACAGAGATGAGCTATGTTGATCTAACCAATGGTGTCTAAGCCTGCCCACAAATACCCTGTGTATATGGAGCTTTGAGACACTAGTGTGGGGGCCCTAGAGCCCCTGTAGACCCAGCATTATGAGTGAGGAAGTATTCACATGTTTTTCCATAGGAGCCACCACTTGTCCAGAAACCATGAACTTTATCTCAGACCTTGACACTTGTGTTTATTTAGAATTCTTTTCAATCTATATCATGTATCCTTTCTGAAGCTACTTAATGGCCTGCACAGAAAACCTTGGGCAATGCTTAGGAGACATCAAGGACAAAATCACTGGCTCTCAGTTTTGGAAAACATCCTGTCCAACTTCAGGGCCTCAGGTGTCTGCACAGGTAAGGAGCTTGCTACCCCATTTGTAAAGAATTCCAAAGAATGAGAAGCCACAACATTCTTCAATCAGTTATTTTAGAAGAAAACAACATCTCCACTGGGACATCTTATTTTATATCCATTAATCATAAGGACTTTGTTAAAGTGCTAGTGCAGGAGAACTAAGAAGTGTGGTAAATTGCCCTCCATCATCTTTTCTCCTGATGGTAGATAACAAGTTTCTTTAGATGTTTCCTAAATGGAAACCATTTAGGTTTTATTTAGCACAGTCTACAAATCACTCAACTTATAGTTAAAGTAGGTCTACCAACTGGCATTTCCAACTTATCAGTTGAGTTACACTGGCTTTTGGTGGCCAGCTGAGCACCAATTTTGTTTGTTTGTTTGTTTGTTTATGTTTTTTTTTTTAATATTGTATTTATTTGACAGAGATAAATCACAACTAGGCAGAGAGGCAGGCAGAGAGGGGGGAGGAAGCAGGCTTTCCATGGAGCAGAGAGCCCAATTCAGGCTCTCTGGGACCCTGAGATCATAACCCAAGCCAAAGTCAGAGGCCCTAACCCACTGAGCCACCCACGCGCCCCTGAGCACCAGTTTTAAAGAGGTGAGATTTCAGAGAGCTGTCAGAATGTTGTCAAAACAAAATAACATGGTGTAACAAGCAGTGGCTTCTGGTTAGACTGGATTTGAACCCTCCATTCTTGTGTCTGTTATCTCTGAACCTTGGATTTTTACTCTATAAAATGCAGATAATAATGCCTACCTAGAACACATGTATTTAGCACACCAAACACAGTTCTGGCACATAGAGCAGCCTAGTGGGTAAAACTATTAAGACCATTAGTGTATCCAGATGAAATCCCAACACCATGTCAAGTTGTGGAACAAAGAGAGTCTTTCCTCTCCCCCAGCCACTCCAACCCCGGGACCTGTCTCAACAGATGACAAAAGTGCTCACAGGTCAAGACACTCTCCATGTGTCCCTAGCACTAACTTCAAATTTTTCCTGTGGCTACAGAATGTCAAATAAGTCAGCAGAATTTTGGATTGTTCATCCGTAAATCAAGCCAAGAGCAAGAAACCACATGGTGGCAGTTTTATTCTCACAGAGTCTGAGCCACATCCATAAAAGACCACCACCACACCGTGTAATAAAAGAAAAATACCTGCCAGTGCTTCTGTGCACATATCAAAAACCTAACTACTCATCTGGAGAATTTGCTGTTTGTGCCAAGCTGTCCACTGCTTAGGAAACACCTGACTATGTATGTCCCTTTGGATCCTATGATATCCAGACTAAGGTGGTTTCGATGCTCTAAGTAGATGTAAATTTGCACTACTTAATTTTCACTACTTTAAAAGCACCTCCTTTAGTGAACTGTATGAGCTTTGGTCTTTCCCTTCACTTCTATCATGAGTCATGTTCATTCATTTAATCATTCAACAACACAGTGCCAATCTTGGTACTATGGATATTTGGGGCTAATTAACATTCTGTTTGGGGGCTATACTGCACACTGTAGGATGTTTAGCAGAATCCCTGGCTTCTTCCCACTATACACCAACCCTTCTTCTGAGTTATGAGAACCAAAAATGTCTTCAGCCATTGACAAATATCCCTGGGATCAAGGAGGCAAAATCACTCCTGATTGACAATCTCTGTGCTAGAAGGGTTCTTAAACTTTAGCAAACACTGAACCAACTGGAGGTCTTGTTAAAGCAGTTATGAGCCACTACCCAGTGTTTCTGATTTGATAGGTCTCTGTGGGTTCTCAGTATTTGCATTTTGATGAAGCAGCTGATTCTACTGATCTAGAGACCATATTCTGGTCTAGGAGATCTGGGTGTCAACAGTTGGCATATCTGTCATTCCTCTGTGAAATCCCTATTTAGTGTTTCCACATTTGTCTGCAGATTAGAATCACCTAGAAATCTTTTAAGCCTTCCGAAGATCTGGACATATCACAGACCAATTAACTCACTAATTCTGAAGATGAGGCACGTACATTAGTATTTTTGGAAACTCCTCAGATCATTCTGATGTGCAGATTTGGGGGCCAAATCTAAATGCCATTACATTATCTGGGATTTGAAGTTTGGGGGTTAAGTAATGTGTCATCCCAGCACGCATATCCTGTAAGTGTCAAAAACATCATGAGCACTGATCTATGAAGGACTGCAATCATACTCTTTGGGTAAAAAAATAGGGCAAATTCAGTTACAAAAGCTTTGCAGTCACAGCATTCTGAAGTGGATAAAGGAAAGCAAGAAACAAGCAGCAGCTCACCCTATTTATAGTAAAGGTGGTTAAGGCATGCTGTGGAAAACAGGGCTCTAAGGGGGAAATGGGATACTTTCAGAGGTGTCTTATTGAAAAGAGATGGGTGTATGGACTCAGCTTTCACAGACTTCCATACGGACTCCCCAAGAGATTGTTTCATTTCTGAGCCACAACGTGGAGCCCTGGAAGGACATGGAAGAAGGAGAAAAGTCAACAAGAGACAGTGTCTTGATGGAAACTGCACACTGGGACAATGTGAGGTGAGTGAGGGAAAGATGGGAGGTCAAGAAAGAGAGAAGTAATTTAAAACCATCGCCCCCATTCATGCAGCCCCACATTTGACAATGGGTAATTCCACAACTTCTGTCAAATTTTCCACCATTTAAAAATCTCTAACAATATGACAGTTGTTTGATTTTGGGTTTTGTTTTTTGTTTATTGTTTTTATGCAGCGTCTTTCTCCATAAATGAGACTTCTTGAATTATAAAAATCAAGGCTGTGCTTTACTTTAAAAAGAAAAAAAAACAGTTAAACTGTAGGGGGATAGAAAATATCATATCATTACAGATAAATCATAGAAGAGAGAAGGAAGACTAGTTCTAGAAATACCTGACAACATAAAGCATGTTGTTTACATTAAAGATCCCTTTTTTGTTCATTTTAGTGGTTTTTTGATGCCTGTTGCATACTAGTTCAGAGCTACACAAGCTAGAGGTAGTAGGAATAGAAAAACATATCCTCTTCCTCCAGCCTAATATATTCACCCTAAATAATTATTCTGAGACATGCACACACATGTACTTCATACACTGCAATGCAAATGTGTGTGTGTATGTGTGTGTGTCTATGTCTGTGTGTCTGTGTGTGTGTTAATAATTAGAAACTGCCATGAAAAGAAAAATCAATAGTGCCAGGACAATCAATAATTTCTAAGAACAGTTGCTTACGCACAGCCCCACAAAGGGCTATTGAACTCAGTTGGCAATACCAAAACCCGCCACTTAGGTAACAGTGTTTATGTGGGCGCGGTTGTGTTTTCTTTCAATTATTCACCACACACATCCCATAAGCATTGACCAGGGACTATGTGAAGTGTTTTCTGTGGAGAAATATAAAACAAGGAGAGGACAGAGTCCTTAGTCATAAGTAATACTCAGTCTAGGTGTTCAATGGAGAAGCCCTCCCCATCACAACAACCACAACCCCTTCCAAGCTTTCTGAGAATAAAATTTGTAGAAGAGAAGTCTCCAAATGGGAGAGAATAGGAGCTCTTTGCAGGTGGGTACAATTATCGACCGTATGATTATTTTGCAAAACTAATTTGCTTAAGTGAGGAAGGGAAGTATCCTAATATTTACTGAATACCTATTATGCAAAAAACACAACCTCAACATTTTTCTAATTCAATACTCACAAAAACCCTGAGAAGCAAGTATCATGACCCCATTTTATAGAGAGAGATAAGCAGAGGCTCAGGGTCATAAAAGTAGTAATAAGAGTCGTGGTGTTAATAGCAGCTGACAAACTGTGTATCCTTCCTGCCTAACTGTACCCCAAGCACTCTACAGGTATTAACCACTTAATGCCTCCAACAGATTTCAACAATTCTGAGACAAGGAGCTTGAAGCTGAGTAGTCTAAGTTGTAGAGGTAGTGAAGTTGGGTCTTGAACCCAAGCAACCTAACTCCAGAGACTAGATCCTTAATCACAATGGCTTGAACTTGGTAAAATCTGCAAAGGACATTCAGACAACTCTGGGTCAAATTATTACAGATTGAAAACATGTGAGTTCCTTTTCTCTTTCATTTGCCTTGGTGGAAAAGGAAGCAAAGGAAAGAAAAGTAACTGAAAATAATGCCCTAGGAAAAAAGTCTCCAGTCAGAGGTGATTTTTCCCAGCACGGAACATTTGGCAATGTCTGCAGACATTTTTGTTTGTCACAACTGGGAGGGAGTACTATTGGCATCTAGTGGGAGAGTCTAGAGATGTTGCTGAATGCACTGCCATGCACAGGATAGTCTCTTATAGCAAACAATTATCCATTTGTTGTGCCAAGCCTGAGGAAGCCAGCTATAGAACAGTTAGGAGGATTTGGGATCTGGCCTGGAAGTTCAAAAATTTGTTGACCAAGGGTCATACTATGTATGGATAAAATTGGGGTAATGGGTGAGGTTTCCTCCAGCTGTAAAATCTAGTGGTTATGAGAATTTTGAGACACCAAACAATACAAGCTGTGTCTGCAAAATGACAAAACAGGGAAAACATGAGACAATTCTCTTCAGGGGAATGTTTTCAAATGCACCTAGTCTCTTTTTATGTCATGCTTTGGTGAAGTGAACAGATCAGGAGATGATTGCCATAAAAAAAGGTAATTTTCTACAGTTCCCAAAAGGAGGGGGCATGCAGGGCCCCAGAGGAAAGGAAGCATCAGGGTTGGTCAGGAGGCAGAATGAATGAGAAGAAAGCATATGCAAAAGCTTTTGCATAATTTTTGTGGAAAGGACTGGGTAAGGCAACAGATGAGCAGGTTTAGGATTTGATAGTTAGAATCATTTGGGTGGGCTTTGAGCCACAGGTATTGTCTTTAGTTGTCTGAAACCTGTCCCTAGGATGATTATGGCAGAGGGATATTGTTCCAGAATGATAAAGGGAGGCAGAACAGGGTATGTACTCAGGATTGATTCATTTTCACACCAAAGACATTAGCCACTGCAAGTTGTTCACCATCTTTATGAATTAGCACCCTTAAGAGGAACAGTCCCTTCCCTGGGACTGAAAGACCTCAAGATGTCAAAGCATCATCAAATACATAAAACAGATGCAGTATATCACATCTTCACTAAAAGCTCATCTTGAATGTTTCAGTTTAACAGCATTAACTTCTTGTGCTCAGCTCGAGAGAGAAACTTTGGAATGGGCCCTGCTGTACTCTGAACACATTTGATTCATCACTAAGGAATCTGTATAACCTGGCATGAGCATCCTGGAAATGGTGAAGTTTAAGGTGATAGATAAAATGGGTCCCTTGGCATAGCAAGGAATGCCAGGATGAGCATTGAGGAAAACCTTTTCCTAGCATAGCTACCTGATTCCTATTTGCGGGACCTAGGAAAGCACAGGATTCTAAGCTCCTTCAGAAGCTATGGGCAGTGGTTCTCAACTCAGACCATATGTCAGCCTAGCCTGGGAGCCTTAAGAAACATGGGTGCTCAAGGCCCACGCCTAGAAATTAGTTTCAGGGAAACTGGAAATGCAGATCACCCATAGATTGCACGACTCTGCTGGTGAATCTGAAGGACATGCAGATTAGGGCCACGGCCTGTCACATCTCTGACATGCGGTACCTCTACAACACTTACATACCCCTCTAGGCCTGTCCCAGTGACCCAACTTGTCAACCAGCTCCAACATTCTCTCATATTCTCAACTCATTCAGGATCATGGAGAAATTCATTTTATTTATCTTCATTCTCTCCATTTAAGTCATTTGTTATCTCGAGCTCAGAAATATGAGCCAGAATTCAAACCATTCCCTAGGATTTGGGATCCTAAAACCCAGGAAGCCAGCAGGCCACAAAGTCTGGGAATTTTCCTGGTGGGCAGATCTCTGCTGGCTCTCTTGCAGTGGTGTGTTTGGTCTGAGCTCATCCCCTCATCCATACTTTCTTAAAACTGCCTTTGGGTGACTTCTTTCTCATCATAGCTTAATTTGACATCCATTGAAATTGACTTTACCTCAACAAAAGTAATTTGAAAAAGGAGAACTTTAAGGAAGATACTTCCAGGGGCAACTACTGAAACTGGCTCACATACTCGTATTATGAATTTCACAGGTTAATGCTTACAAAGAGGCCTATTCTCTATCAAACAGGTTCATAAGGGATCTTCTTACTAAGGTAATAGACTGCTATAGCAAACCAATTGAAATGAGGTCATAGCATGAGGATAAGGACAACATACTGCCAAATTCCTTCCTAAGAGCAGTTACTGCATCTGAGCACAAAGGGCATATTTAGGACACCTGGGGGTCAAGATAACAAGGTCAAGATGGCACTGCACAGCCATGCTAACTGATAAAATGTACCCTGTCAGCCACTGTCACAGCCTCTCAGCTATTTCATAGAAAAATTCATCACATGTATCTCATGTATCTACAATGAGAATTTTGAACCACATAACTCACATATTTGTGGATCAAGTGCTTAGACTTGGCATGAAAGTATTTGTTTTTGAAATTTTGTCCTGTGTGCATATTTACTTATTTGTTTATTTAATTATTGGAAACACTACTAAGCGTGTGTATTCCACAAAACACGGGGTGTTCTAATGTGCTATGGTTCTTTTTTAGCTTTTTAAGATGGAAAATTTGATCATTGGTTTTCAGTCTTTCCTCCTTTTTTTTTTTTTTGGTTTATGCAACTTTATTGAAGAAAAATAAATCAATTACTAGCAGAGCTATTAGTTGATCACTCATCCATTGACAACTTGCATCATTTATTCAGTGCTATATTAAACAGTGTATTGGAAGATAGATTAACTAATAGCTCCAAGCTTCCTAACAATTTAAATGAGAATTACAAAATGTTTGAGACCCTATTTTGGAATACAAAGGGTGTTTGACTTCCAATTTCCATTCTCTGTAGAACAAGAACAGGTCATTCCTTTATTGACATGCATAAAATACATCACATTTTCTGTTCTGCTGATGCTATAAATTCAATACCAATTCTCTAGCCACATCAGTTATGAGCATAAAGTATATCATGTAACCTCAAATCTCTAACAGTGGAAGGCTTAAAAAAAGACTGGATGCTAGAATAATGCTGCTTCTTTTGATGTGACAACTGAGCATCCATCTCCCTCCCCCTCAGATGATTTCTTTAGCATGTTAGAGCAGTGAGGAATGGTTTTAGTCTCATAACCAAGTTAGAGTGAAGACATTGGCCACATAATACACATGCTCCATTTTAAAAAAAATTCTGAATCTTGGGCAACTGTTCTCTTGTAACTACTTTACAGTTTCTAAAAGCAGTTATTGTCCAAAGCTAGAAGAACTTAAGTCTTCTCAGATAAGCATGTGAATGAATGGAGGGAGGTAAACAAAAAATAAAATTAAAAAAGACGAGGTCTGATAGGGGAGCAGCCGGATAAGAAAAATCAAAAAAGGAACAGTAATTTAAAGTTTATTCCAGCTATAATGCAGGTTATTCTGACTTTAAGGTAGCATCACATGGCATACTTCTGAGTCCATTCCCGAGATATTCTGTTGTACTTATCTCTGTCTGTTTTATAGATCCGTGCAATCTCTGGCACTAGGGGGTCATCTGGGTTTGGATCACATAGCAGTGAACAAATGGATAAAAGAACTTTAGAAATAGTTAAAGCAGGAGACCACTGTGATCTTAGAATATCGAGACAAATGCTGCCATTACTGTTAATATTTGGATGATAAATTCTTGTTGTAAATGCAACCTTAGGTCGTTTGAAGGGGTAGTCTGTAGGAAAATGAATTGTCAAAAAGAATACACCGCCTTGATATGGGCTGTCATTAGGTCCCATAATTGTGGCTTGCCAATGAAACATATCATCCCCAACTGGACCTGCAGAACATTGTGCTGGAGGGTCACGGGCCAAATCACTAAGTTCCTTATTAATCCGTTTCAGCGCCATAGTCTGTGCTTTTCGTCTGGTTCCTCACTCTCTCGGTGTGTGCTCAAAGGTCCGGCCAAAATTCTTGATTATCCGGGCGGCAGGGAAGGATTGTCTCTTCGTCTCACACCGGCTGGCCAGACACAGGTGCTTCCTACGTCCAGGGCCGAGGTTATCCGTGCTACCCCCTTTTCCTCCTTTTCGGAACAGCACCTTTTTACTAAACAGATCAGAGATTGGACTGGGAGGGCGGGGGCCGGAGGCGGGTCATAGGCTTGGGGGGGAAGGGTGGACGAGCGGCGGAAACCTTCAGCCTCAGAGAAGCATCGAGCTTTCCTCCTTTTTTAACACAGGTATTTTGTGTTAGAAGTTCCCTTCTGAGCATGTTTTTGGCTGCATGCCAAGTCTTTTATAGTGGTTTTTCAACATGAAATAATGCCAAGCCTATAAAAATATGCAAGAATCTGAGGAAGAATTCCCACAGCCCCTGTGCCAGCTTTACTTAATTGTTGCTCTTTGCTGTTTTCATCCATCACCCCTCTCTAACTCAGAGTGGATGCTTCTGAGCTATTGGTGAGTTTGTTTCTTCCTCCCCACAGTGAGTCTTGGCAGGAGGCAGGCAGAAGGACCTGGAACCACTCCTCCACCATCAGCTTTGTCCTCACAAGCCTTTTTAATGAGAGCCCGATTCACCTGTTCCTCTTCAGCATGGTTGTGATAATCTACACACTAGCCATGGCTGGCAACACTGCCATGGTCTTCCTGATCTGGGCTGATGCCCGGCTCCACACACCCATGTATTTCCTCCTCAGCCAGCTGTCATTCCTGGACATCTTCTTCACCTCAGTCACCGTCCCCAAGATGATAGCAGGCTTTCTCTTTGGCTGGACTAGCATCTCATTTGTGGGCTGTGGAGCACAGATGTTTTTCTTCATGTTCCTTGGGGCTGCTGAGTGCCTCCTGCTGGCCCTCATGGCCTATGACCGCTACGTGGCCATCTGCAACCCTCTGCACTACCCATCACTCATGAGTCGTCAGACCTGTCTGCTCATGGTGGCCGCCTCCTGGCTGGGAGGGTCCCTCAATGCCTCTATCCAGACAGCAATGACCCTGCAGTTCCCCTATTGTGGCTCAAGGAAGATTGAACACTTTTTCTGTGAGGTACCTTCACTGCTGAGGCTGGCCTGTGCTAACACAGCTGCCTATGAGCAAGTCCTCTTTATGACAGGTGTGGTGGTCCTTCTGGTGCCCATTGCCTTCATCACCACCTCCTATGCCCTCATTCTGGCAGCAGTGCTTAGGATGCATTCCGTGGAGGGGCGTCAGAAGGCCCTAGCCACCTGCTCCTCCCACCTAACAGTTGTCAACCTCTTCTATGGGCCCCTCGTGTATACCTATATGTTACCTGCATCTTACCACTCTCCTGGCCAGGATGATGTTGTGTCCGTCTTTTATACAGTCCTCACACCCATGCTGAACCCTGTCATCTACAGTCTCAGGAACAAGGAAGTGACAGGAGCAATGAAGAAGGTGATAGGGAAGTGTGGGGTGGGTAGGACTGCTTAAGACTCAGGAGGGGGAGTCCTCCTCTTCTAGGATGTCACTGTGGCTCCAGGAGTCCATTCTAGGATTTCCTTCTGAAATGAGTAGTCAAGAATCCCAAATCTACATGAAGGCAAGAGAGAGAGGCTGCCTCATTCCCTTACAGCTGCTGCCCTCCTCTTCAGAGAGTTGTCCAGATTGTCAGTGTCCACTTCTCACTCCTATCCCCCACCTCAACAAACTCCAATCTGGCTTCCGTTCCAGCCATCCCTTGTTCAAAGTAGCAATCACTCATGATCTCTGTGTCACTAAATGTCCAAGGGCATCTCTTCTCTCCAAAAGATCTCCGAAGTCCTTTGTCTTCAGCCATTTTCCCAAACTTCTCCTTCATCCATCTCCTCCAGCTACATTGGCCCTCTTGCTATTGATCAGAATATCTAAGCAAAATTCTAGCTTGTGGTTCTCAACACAGGTTTCCTGATGCCTGAGTGCTTTCCTCCACATTTTTGCATGGCTTTCTCCTGCACTACATTTAGAAACTTTCAAATGTGATTATATCAGAGATGCCTGCAATTGGCCACCCTGTCCAAAATATATCTTCACCCCATTCCACCATTTCTTTCTAAATCAATTTGCATACTCCATGTTTCTTTTTCCCGTTAGAATGTACAATTCAAGGTATTTGAGGCTTTAACTTTTAGTATTGTGCCCTCATCAATAAATATTTGTTGAATGAATGGACAAGCCCAAAGAACATTTCTTACCTAATCCCAACAGCATTATTAGTTCCTTCTTGAAAATCTTCCTTCCTTTGGTAGTGACACCACATTTCTGGCTTTTCTCCTACTCTGGCTCACTCTTTCACATTAAGTGATAACCTGGTGCTAGACCCTTCTTTTCTCAGTCTACAGTCTCTCAAGTCTCTCTCATTCACGGTCATGGTTTCAAGTTGCTACCTAACACCAAAGTCTGTCATACATATTATGGGACATGACATGTCTCCTCCAAGCTCTTCACCACTCAACTCCATCTCAAAACCTACACTGGATGTTAGTCTCAAATTCATCATGTAAACAAACAAAGTCATGATATCTCCTTCAGCGCTGCTAACTGAATGAACGCTTCACCAGGTCATCAGGTTTCTGTCACCACCCACATCTAATCCCTCACTAAATGCTTATGATTCCATGAGATGCAATCCTTGGGGATGCAACTACTACAATTATAGTCCAAAGATACAGTCCTTCTTTACTTGGATGATGCAGGAATTTCCAAACAGAGCTCCCTGCCTTCTTTCACACCCCACCCCACGTGAACAACCACAGCTTGTTTTTCCAGGATGTGTCTATAAACAAAAATGTCACCATGCTACCAACTCCACTTCCTCACCTCCCCTGAAATCCTTTTAGCAGTCCTTTTTGCTCTAACATGTATCACCATCTAACATAGAAGGCAGCAGGGAGGCAGGGAGGGAGAAAAGAACAGTCCCTGGTTGCAGTCTTGTACCTCTGAGTAAACCAAACTTTATCATCCAAGCCTTTGATTATAGAAAGTGACAAGCATAGTGATGCTATGAAGTGATGCTAAAATCACTTCCTGTTTTCTTAAGACATCCCTAAAAGTCTTCAAAGGTCAAGAGTCATCCTTAAATTTCAATCTGCATCCTTTTTACTGCAGCTGGATTAATTTTCTCTAAACTGACTCTTCATAAAAATCAAGAACAGGGGTGCCTGGGTGGCTCAGTGAGTTAAAGCCTCTGCCTTCTGCTCCGGTCATGATCCCAGGGTCCTGGGATCGAGCCCCACATTGGGCTCTCTGCTCAGCGGGGAGCCTGCTTCCTCCTCTCTCTCTGCCTGCCTCTCCACCTACTTGTGATCTCTACCTGTCAAATAAATAAATAAAATCTTTAAAAAAATAAATAAAAATAAAAATCAAGAATGCAATAAGGAATTGCATTCTCACCCAAATACTTCCACCACATTCTCTCTCCAAAGAAGGAATTTACTCAGGAAAGAGTGAGTTCTATTCCAAGGGGCTATGTGGCCATAATGTTATAAATACATGCCCACCATCTGATTCCAGAACAGGATACCTTCACAACCACAATCCCCTACCTCGTGCTCCATAAGCTTGACCTTACACGTCCTTTGACTTCTTAGCACTTACCCAAATAAAGAAGAAAGCCATAATTTACAATTAGTAATACATCTGACCTCATGCTCATTAAACAGGTGGGTAAGCTTTGAAAAAGGACATGGCTGAGATAATCTGTCTATTCATCCTTCCTGTGACACAGGGAGCAAGTTGTTCTCTAATATCCAGTTTTACCCTCTTTAAAAATATACCCAATTTTAACTGAGTGAAACCACCTGAAATAAATCTATTTCCCAATCACCAAAGCAGCTAGGTATGGCTATGTTCCTAAGGTGTGGCCAGTGCACCATAAGTGTAAATGGTGCCTCCCAGCAGTGCCCTTAGACATCCAGGCAGGATCACACTCTTCCACTCTTTCTTATTGGCTGACGTGTAGTCATGTCAGAGCTCCTGCAGACCTCCTGTACAAGAGGTAGAAGCCAGCAAATGAGAAGGGCAAATTAACAATAGAGAAGGAAACTTAAGTTCATGATCATGGAATTAAGCGACTCTTCTGTGTTTTCTGGCACTTGCTGTGAACTTAGTCCTCACATCTTTTCACAAAACAAACATGACAGGAAGAGAGCAGGCCCTTTTTGTGGCAGAAGAGAAATTATTGTGGGTCTCCAGATAGCTGGAATGCCAGGAAAAAGCTTGCTGATAAGTAGGTTCAAGTGCAGTAGGGAACACATCAGAAGGCAACACAGGGACTTTAAGATCAGTATCTGTGAGAATTTGATTTCCATGTGTAAAAAATGACAAACTCCAATCAGACCTGGAACTTACTTGAGAAAATACACATCTCAGCATTTCCAACTATAATGTAGGCCACAATTTGTTTTCTTTCTTTTATTAGAAAAGAAAGAAAGAAAGTGTGAAAGCATGAAAATGGAAAGATTTTAAAGCTGACTTATCAGGGAATATTTGCAAAGTGACATAGTGAAGCCTAGCTCTGTTAGACACAAAAGATACCAAAATGAAGTGGAGAAGCTCAAAGTTAAATTTCAGGACCAATGAGGGCAGATGCTAGCATAGTAGAAAACATTTTTGCCTGAGAAGAAAATGGAAGAGGGATAGTGATAACTCAGGAGAAAGTGACCGAAGTACCTAAAAATGACCAAATCCTTTCCAAAACAAACAACATTATAATTATTACAATGTACAATCAATGTGCAGTTACAATTACATTGCAATATATTACAAACTTGCCCGCCATTTACAGATTAGGTTCCTTTTTGGGAATATAGTTCCAAGTTTGTGACTGCAATTGATGAAACAATGAGACAAATACAAGTTATCTGTACACATTCCCTTCACACCCAGTTTTTCTACATGCACTTGATAAGACAAGACCTATCAGGGCTGAACTTTTGTCTGTTTTTTTAATCAATTATCTTCAATTTTTAGATCATCCTGGATCATAGGAGGTAATAAATTATTACTGAATTAATTTAAATTATCTGTCTGGGGACACCTGGGTGGCTCAGTTGGTTAAGCAGCTGCCTTCGGCTCAGGTCATGATCCCAGCATCCTGGGATCGAGTCCCACATCGGGCTCCTTGCTCGGCAGGGAGTCTGCTTCTCCCTCTGCCTCTGCCTGCCATTCTGTCTGCCTGTGTTCATGCTCTCTCTCTCTCTCTCTGACAAATAAATAAATAAATCTTTAAAAAAAATTATCTGTCTGATCAGTTTTTATCATCTTTTCTAAGTCTAGATTGGAGCTAACTCTGAATTACGAACTCCAAGATAACACATTTTCTATAAACATACAGCTTAAAAGCACTTTGCTACTATGAAAAACAGTTTGTGTTTCCTCAGAAAAGCAAACTTAGAATTAATTAATAATCCAGCAATTCCATTCTTGGGTGTACATCCAAAACAACTGAAAAGAGGTGTGTCAAAGAAAAACTTATATATGAATGCTCAAGGTCGTATTATTTACAATAGACAAAAGGCAGAAGCAACCCAAGTGTCTCTCTATTGATGGTTAAATAAAAATGGGACAAATTCATACAATAAAATATTATTCAGTCATTAAAAAAAAATTAAGTGCTGATGCATCATACAACAGCTTTCAAGGATGAACTTTGAAAACATTATGCTATGGGGTACCTGGTGGCTCAGTTGGTTAAGCATCTGACTCTTGATTTTGGTTCAGGTCATGCTCTCAGGGTAGTGAGATTGAACCTTGTGTTGGGCTCTACATTCAGCAGGGAGTCTGCTGGAGATTCTCTTTCTTCCTCCCCCTCTGCCCCTCCCTGTGCTTGTGCTCTCTCTCTCTCTAAAATAAATAAATAAATTTTTTAAAGAAAATATTCTGCTAAAGTGAGAGAAGCCAGACACAAAAGACCACACATTGTAGGATTCCATTTTGTTAAATGTCTACAGTAAAGACAGAGAAAATTCATAAAGACATAGATCAGTGCTACAGGTTAGAAGGACAGGAGAATGAGGTATGACTGCTTAATCAACTTGGGATGATGAAAAAGTTCTCAGACTAAATAGTAGTAAAGGTTGCACAACATTATGAATTTACTAATGCCACTGGCTGTGTATTTTCAAGTGATTGAAATGGTGAATTTTATGTTATGTGTGAAAGCACAGATAATCTGTAATCTCATTTTCCTAGTATATTCTTTAATCTCTCCTCTAACCACACCCAAGTAATTATAAAGTAACTAAATATTATAGTCTGTGCATATGTATATATCATATCAATTTTTATATATAGTCATATTTATATCTCTACTTCACCATCCTTTGAGTGATACAATAATAAAATTTTGAAAATCATAAAGTTATATTCTTTACCTGCATAAAGCCTACAGTAGCTCAAAGCAAAGAAACTTGTCAAAGATAAAGAATCACATAATGATTCACATAATGATTCGGCTGTCAATTTCCAAGAAAAAATACCTCTTAACACTTATGTCCCTAAGAACAGAGCATTAAGCTCTGTTTTGAAACAATAATAACTGATAATTTTCCCAAATTATTGTCTGACCCCAAACCACAGAACCAGAAAGACCAGAAAACTTTAAGTAAGATAAAGGCCATAAACACAAAATGAAAGGTAAAGAAGAAATTTTTGAATGAAGACAAGGGAATGAAGGTAGGAAAACACTTCCTATAGAGGAGCAAATAATTACATTTGACTTCTCTTTAGGAACAATGAAAGCAAGAAAGTAATGGAATGAAATATTCAGTGCTGAGAGGAAAAAAAAAAGAAAAGAAAAATGCGCATTAAAAAAGACACAGAGAACCTAGATTTCTGTGCCCTGTGAAATCATCCTTCAAAGTGACAGAGAAATGAAGACTTGTATAGGTGAACAAAAATTGAAGAAATTTGTTGCTAGTAGACCTGTCTTGCAAGAAATGCTTTAAAAAGTACTTCAGAGAGAAGGAAAATTATATAGGTCAGAAACAGATTTATATGAGCTAAGCAAGAGCACCAGAGAATATGTAAGTATAAATGAAATCAAAATTTATATATTTATCCTTTATTGATCTAACAAATAAGTATTTCTTAAAAATAACACAGCAATAATGTATTTGACTATGTATGTTTATATATATATGTATATATGTTTATGCATGCTTATGTATAAATAAAATGAATGTCATAAATGATAAAAGGAATGGGTAGAAGGAATTAGAAATATTTTGTTTTACAAGATATTTCACTACTGTGAAGTGTCACAATGTTATTTAAAGTGAATTTTGATTAATGGATCATTTGTAGAATAAACATTATGTAAAAGTATATTGTAAACTCTAGAAAAACCTTTTTAAGTTTAAAAAAAGTATAACTATGTAGAAGAATGAAACTCAACCATTGTCTTACACTGTACACAAAGATAAACTCAAAATGGATAAAAGACCTCAACATGAGACAGGAATCCATCAGACTCCTAGAGGAGAACATAGGCAGTAATCTCTTAGATATCAGCCACAGCAACTCCTATCAAGATATGTCTCCAAAGGCAAAGGAAACAGAAGCGAAGATGAACTTTTGGGACTTCATCAAAATCAAAAGCTTCTGCACAGCAAAGGAAATAGTCAAAAAAACAAAGAGGCAACCCACGGAATGGGAG
Organism: Mustela nivalis; assembly: GCF_964662115.1. Taxonomy (NCBI): domain Eukaryota; kingdom Metazoa; phylum Chordata; class Mammalia; order Carnivora; family Mustelidae; genus Mustela; species Mustela nivalis. The sequence continues at coordinate 30,041,554 of NC_139022.1, forward strand.
AAGATATTTGCAAATGACAGTACAGACAAAAGGTTGATATCCAGATCTATAAAGAACTCCTCAAACTCAACACACATGAAACAGGCAAACATATCAAAAAATGGGCATAAGATATGAACGGACACTTCTCCAATCAAGACATACAAATGGCTATCAGACACATGAAAAAATGTTCATCATCACTAGCCATCAGGGAGATTCAAATTAAAACTACATTGAGACATCACCTTACACCAGTTAAAATGACCAAAATTAGCAAGACAGAAAACAACTTGTGTTGGAGAGGATGTGGAAAAAGGGGAACCCTCTTACACTGTTGGTGGGAATGCAAGTTGGTGCAGCCTCGTTGGAGAACAGTGTGGAGATTCCTCAAGAAATTAAAAATAGAACTTCCTTATGACCCATTGCACTCCTGGTTATTTACCCCAAAGATACAGATGTAGTGAAAAGAAGGGCCATCTGTACCCCAATGTTTAGAGCAGCAATGGCCACGGTCACCAAACTGTGGAAAGAACCAAGATGCCCTTCAACGGATGAATGGATAAGGAAGATGTGGTCCATATACACTATGGAGTATTATGCCTCCATCAGAAAGGACGAATACCCAACTTTTGTAGCAACATGGATGGGACTGGAAGAGATTATGCTGAGTGAAATCAGTCAAGCAGAGAGAGTCAATTATCATATGGTCTCACTTATTTGTGGAGCATAACAAAAGCATGGAGGACATGGGGAGTTAGAGAGAAGGGGGTTGGGGTAAATTGGAAGGGGAGTTGAATCATGAGAGACTATGGACTCTGAAAAACAATCTAAGGGGTTTGAAGTGTCTGGGGGGGGAGGTCAGGGTACCAGGTGGTGGGTATTATAGAGGGCACAGATTGCATGGAGCACTGGGTGTGGTGAAAAAATAATGATACTGTTTTGCTGAAAATAAATAAATGAAAAAAAAAAAAAGAAAAAGAAGTTGAAATTGAAAAAAAAAGGATAACTGATATGATAAAAAGGAAGAAAAGGGAATCATATAAAATACTCAATTAAAATTACAAAATGCCAAAAAAAAAGAAAAGAGTGGAAAACAAAAATAGAAAGAAAGAACTAGGACCCCCCCCCCCCAAAAAAATTGGTAACCAAAATGTTAGATATAAGTGGTTCTCATTTTCCCCAGGAACATTTGGCACTGCCTGAGACATTTATCACTGTGACAACTGACAGAGGATACTATTGGCATCTGGTGGATAGATGCCAGAGATGCTGCTAAGGCTCTAACCATGCACAGGACAAATCCCACAACAAAGATCTGAGAGTAAGTTTCCTGGGCCTGATCTCAACTTTGCCCTTGACTAGCTGTGTGATCCCAGGAAAATTATTCAACCTCTCTGTGTCTAATATTCCTCATTTATATTTCTCATTTATATTAATATCTATATTTAATACTCATTGATAAAATAGGGATATCATTGTGTTAATAAAGAAGAGCCTCCCAAATGAAAACAGGCAAAAGTTGTTTATTTAAAGCTTTCAATGGAGTCTGCCACCATTATTTGTGTTTTGGCAGTGACTCAAAGCAGGCAGAAGAGTGTTAGAGATTTATAGTATAAAAAAGGGAAGGTTTCAGATACTCTCTGGATCTTGTTGGTGGGAAGGTAACTGGAGGCAGGGTAGCTAGACAGGATGGAATCCTAAGTGATTTGGCTTTCTGTGGTTGGGCCCAAGTTGAGAATGAGGGGGTGCCTGGGTGGCTCAGCTGTTAATTGGCTGCCTTCAGCTCAGGTCATAATCCCAGGACCCTGGGATCAAGCCCTGCATCAGTCTCCCTGCTCTATGGGAAGCCTGCTTCTCCTTCTCCCACTCACACTGCTTGTGTTCCTTCTCTCACTGTGTCCTCTCTCAAATAAATAAATAAAATATAGTATTAAAAAATGAGAATGGGGGGAAGAGTCAAAATGGCAGAGAAGTAGCAGGCTGAGACGATATCAGGTAGCAGGAGATCAGCTAGATAGCTTATCAGTCCATTGTAAACACCTACAAATCCAACAGGAGATCCAAGAGAAAAGAGCAACAGTTCTAGAAACAGAAAATCAACCACTTTCTGAAAGGTAGGAATGGCAGAGAAGTGAATCCAAAGTGACGGGAAGATAGACCACGGGGGAGAGGCCGGCTCCCAGCAAGCAGCAGACCAATGGAGCACAAAATCAGGACTTTCAAAACGCTGCTCCACAGAGGGACATCGCTCCAGAGTCTAAACCAGGGTGAAGCATACATGAAGACAGCATGGCCCCAGGTCCCTCAGGGTCACAGAAGGATCAGGGTTATCTGAGTGTTGCAGAGCTCGCAGGTATTAGAGCAGAGAAGCTGGCTACAAAGAGCCGAGGAGTGAGCACTCAACTTGGGGTTACCTTAAGCCATAATCCATGGCACAGGCCACTGCTCTCTGAGTGGGGTCCCAACAAGATCCGAGGAGACCCCCCTGGAAGAGCCCAGGGATCTGGGGGTTCAGAGACTCCAGGCAGAGCTGTGTGCCAGAGACTGAGATGCTTGGTCATGGACTGGGTGAGCTGGGAGTGCAGACAGAGGCAAGGGAGATTGGAGTGATTGAGTGCTTTTCTCTGAGGGTGCGCTGAAGAGTGGGGCCCCGAGCTCTCAGCTCCTCCAGTCAGAGATTGGAGGCCGCCATTTTCACTCCCATCCTCCGGAACTCTACTGAACGCATTCAGGGAACAAAAGCTCCTGAAAGGGAACCCAAGATAATTACTTAGCTCTGCCCCTGATAAGGGCGGTGCAATTCCACCTTGGGCAAAGGTAGGTGTTTACAAAGGAGAATCACTATAGCAGGCCCCACCCCCACTCCCAAAGATCAGTAAGAAATCCAGCCAAGACCAAGTTCACTTACCAAGGAGAAAGTGGAATTCCAGAGGAAGAGAAAGCAAAGCATGGAATTCATGGCTTTCTCCCCATGATACTTTAGTCTTGCAAAGTTAATATATTTTATTTTATTTTTCTTCTTCTGCTAAGTTTTTAGAACTTTTACACCTTCCTTTTTCAAAATTTCTTAACTAGTTTATCTTAACAATACTTTTCATTTGAAAAATATATTTTTTAAATAAACATATAATGTATTTTTATTCCCAGGTGTACAGGTCTGTGAATCACCAGGTTTACATACTTCACAGCACTCAACATAGCACATACCATCACCAATGTCCATAAACCCACCCGCCTCTCCCGACGCCCCTCCCCCCAGCAACCCTCAGTTTGTTTTGTGAGATTAAGAATCACTTATGGTTTGTCTCCCTCCTGATCCCATCTTGTTTCATTTATTCTTTTCCTACCCCCCAAACTCCACACATTGCATCCCCACTTCCTCATATCAGGGAGATCATATGATAGTTGTCATTCTCTGATTGACTTATTTCTCTAAGCATAATACCTCCTAGTTCCACCTCATAATCGCAAATGGCAAGATTTGTTTCTTTAGATGGCTGCATAGTATTCATTGTGTATATATACCACTTCTTTATCCATTCATCTGTTGATGGACATCTAGGTTATTTACATAGTTTAGCAATTGTAAACATTGTTGCTATAAATATTCGGTGCATGGGCCCCTTCGAATCACTACGTTTGTATCCTTAGGGTAAATACCCAGTAGTGCAATTGCTGGGGCAAAGGGTAGCTCTATCTTCAAATTTTTGAGGAACCTCCATGCTGTTTTCCAGAGTGGTCGTAACAGCTTGCATTCCAACCAACAGTGTAGGAGGGTTCCCCTTTCTCCACATCCTCACCAGCATCTATTTCCTGACTTATTGGTTTTAACCATTCTGACTGGTGTGAGGTGATATCTCATTGTGGTTTTGATTTGTATTTCCCTGATGCCAAGTAATGTAGAGCACTTTTTCATGTGTCTGTTGGCCATCTGGATGTCTTCTTTGCAGAAATGTCTGTTCAAGTCCTCTGCCCATTACTGGATTGGATTGTTTGTTCTTTGGGTATTGAGTTTGCTAAGTTCTTTATAGATTTCAGACACTAGCCCTTTATCTGATATGCCTTTTGCAAATATCTTCTTCCATTCTGTCAGTTGTCTTTTGGTTTTCTTAACCGTTTCCTTTGCTGTGCAAAAGCTTTTGATCTTGGTGAAGTCCCAATAGTTCATTTTTGCTCTTGCTTCCTGTGCCTTTGGCAATGTTCCAAGGAAGAAGCTGCTGAGGCTGAGGTCAAAGAGGTTGCTGCCTGTGTTCTCCTCAAGGATTTTGATGGATTCCTTTCTCACATTGAGGACCTTCATCCACTTTGAGTCTATTTTCATGTGTGGTGTAAGGAATGGTCCACGTTCATTTTTCTGCATATGGCTGTCTAATTTTCCCAACACCATTTGTTGAAGAGGCTGTCTTTTTTCCATTGGAAATTCTTTCCTACTTTGTCAAAGATTAGTTGACCATAGAGTTAAGGGGCTATTTCTAGGCTCTCTATTCTGTTCCATTGATCTATGTGTCTGTTTATGTGTCAGTACCATACTGTCTTGATGATGACAGCTTTGTAATAGAGCTTGAAATCCGGAATTGTGATGCTGCCAACTTTGGCTTTCTTTCTCAATATTCCTTTGGCTATTTGAGATCTTTTCTAGTTCCATATAAATTTTAGGGTTATTTGTTCCATTTCTTTGAAAAAATGGGTAGGATTTTGATAGGGATTGCATTAAATGTGTAGATTGCTTTAGGTAGCATAGACATTTTCACAATATTTGTTCTTCCAATCCAGGAGCATGGAACATTTTTCCATTTCTTTGTGTATTCCTCAATTTCTTTCATGAGTACTTATAGTTTTCTGAGTATAGATACTTAGCCTTCTTAGTTAGATTTATTGCTAGGTATCTTATGATTTTTGGGTGCAATTGTAAACGGGATTGACTCCTTAGTTTCTCTTTCTTCTGTCTTGTTGTTGGTGTAGAGAAATGCAACTGATTTATTTCCATTGATTTTATATCCTGACACTTTATTAAATTCCTGTACAAGTTCTAGCAGTTGTGGAGTGGAGTCTTTTAACTTTTCCACATATAGTATCATATCATCTGCAAATAGTGATAATTTGACTTCTTCTTTGCCAATTTAGATACCTTTAATTTCTTTAGTTGTCCGATTTCTGAGGCTAGGACTTCTAGTACTATGTTGAATAGTGGTGGTGATAATAGACATTCCTGCCATGTACCTGACCTTAGCAGAACAGCTTTCAGTTTTTCTCCATTGCAAATGATATTTGCAGTGGGTTTTTCATAGATGGCTTTGATGATATTGAGGTATGTGCCCTCTATCCCTACACTTTGAAGAGTTTTGATCAGAAAGGGATGCTGAACATTGTCAAAAGATTTTTCAGCACCTATTGAGGGTATCATATGGTTCTTGTTCTCTCTTTTATTCATGCATTGTATAACATTGATTGATTTGTGAATGTCGAACCAACCTTGCAGCCCTGGAATAAATCCCATTTGGTTGTGGTGAGTAATCCTTTTAATGTACTGTTAGATCCTATTGGTTAGTATTTTGGTGAGAATTTTTGCTTCTGTGTTCATCAAGGATATTGATCTGTAATTCTCTTTTTTGATGGGATCCTTGTCTGGTTTTGGGATCAAGGTGATGCTGGCCTCATAAAATGAGTTTGGAAGTTTTCCTTCCATTTCTACTTTTTGGAACAGTTTCAGGAAAATAGGAATGAATTCTTCTTTAAATGTTTGGTAGAATTCCCCTGGGAAGCCTTCTGTCCCTGGGCTTTTGTTTGTTTGGAGATTTTTGATGACTGCTTCAATCTCCTTACTGGTTATGGGTCTGTTCAGGTTTTCTCTTTCTTCCTGGTTCAGTTGTGGTAGTTTATATGTCTCTAGGAATGCATCCATTTCTTCCAGATTGTCAACTTTGTTGGCATAGAGTTGCTCAAAATATGTTCTTATAATTGTTTGTATTTCATTGGTGTTTGTTGTGATCTCTCCTCTTTCATTTGTGATTTTATTTATTTGGGTCATTTCTCTTTTCTTTTTGGTAAGTCTGGTTAGGGGTTTATCAATCTTATTAATCCTTCCGAAGAACCAACTCCAAGTTTTATTGATTTGTTCTATTGTGTTTTTGGTTTCTATTTCATTGATTTCTGCTCTGATCTTTATTATTTCCCTCCTCCTGCTGGGTTTAGGGTTTCTTACTTGTTCTTTCTCCAGCTCCTTTAGGTGTAGGGTTAGGTTGTGTATTTGAGACCTTTCTTGTTTCTTGAGAAAGGCTTGTGCCACTATATATTTTCCTCTCAGGACTGCCTTTCCTGTGTTCCACAGATTTTGAACCATTGTGTTTTCATTGTCATTTGTTTCCATGAATTTTCTCAATTCTTCTTTAATTTCCTGGTTGACCCATTCATTCTTTAGAAGGATGCTGTTTAGTCTCCATGTATTTGGGTCCTTTCCAAATTTCCTCTTGTGATTGAGTTCTAGCTTCAGAGCATTGTGGTCTGAAAATATGCAGGGAATGATCCCAATCTTTTGATACTGGTTGAGACCTGATTTATAACCCAGGATGTGATCTATTCTGGAGAATGTTCCCTGTGCACTAGAGTAGAATGTGTACTCTCTTGCTTTGGGATGGAATGTTCTGAATATATCTGTGATGTCCATCTGGTCCAGTGTATCCTTTAAATTTCCTGATGATCTTTTGCTTGGATGATCTGTCCATTTCCATAAGGGGAGTGTTAAAGTCCCCAACTATTATGGTATTATTTTCGATGTGGTTCTTTGATTTTGTTATTAATTGGTTTATATAGTTGGCTGCTCCCATGTTAGGGGCATAGATATTTAAAATTGTTAGAGCTTCTTGTTGGACAAACACTTTGAGTATGATATGGTGTCCTTCCTCACCTCTTATTATAGTCTTTGGCTTAACTTCTAATTGATCTGATATGAGGATTGCCACCCAGCTTTCTTTTGATGTCCATTAGCATGGCAAATTGTTTTCCACCTCCTCACTTTACATCTGGAGGTATCTTTGTGTCTAAAATGAGTTTCTTGTAGGCAGCATATTAATGAGTTTTGGTTTTTTATCCATTCTGATACTCCATATCTTTTGATTGGGGCATTTAGCGCATTTACATTCAGTGTAACTATTGAACGATGTGAATTCAGTGCCACTGTATTGCCTGTAAGGTGACTGTTACTGTATATTTTTCTGTTCCTTTCTGATCTACTACTTTTAGGCTCTCTCTTTGTTTAGAGGACCCCTTTCATATTCCCTTAGGGCTGGTTTGGTTTTGCCAATTGTTTCAGTTTTTGTTTGGCCTGGAAGCTTTTTATCTCTCCTTCTATTTTCAATGATAGCCTAGATGGATATAGTCTTCTTGGCTGCATGTTTTTCTCATTTAGTGTTCTGAATATATCATGCCAAATCTTTCTGTCCTGCCAGGTCTCTGTGGATAAGTCTGCTGCCAATCTAATATTTTTACCACTGTATGTTACAGACTTCTTTTCCTGGGCTGCTTTCAGCATTTTCTCTTTGTAGCTAAGACTTGTACATTTTACTATTAGGTGACGGGGTGTGGATCTATTCTTGTTGATTTTGAGGGGAGTTCTCTGCACCTCCTGGATTTTGATGCTTGTTCCCTTTGCCATATTAGGGAAATACTCTACAATAATTCTCTCCAATATACCTTCTGCTCTCCTCTCTCTTCTTCTGGAATCCCAATTACTCTAATGTTGTTTCATCTTATGGTATCACTTATATCTCAAATTCTCCCCTTATGGTTTAGTAGTTTTTTGTCTCTCTCTCTTTTAAAGATTATATTTATTTATTTGACTGACAGAGATCACAAGTAGGCCGAGAGTCAGACGGAGTGAGAGGAAGGGAAGCAGGCTCCCTGCTGAGCAGAGAGTCCAATGCTGGGCTCGATCCCAGGACCCTGAGATCATGACCTGAGCCAAAGGCAGAGGCTTTAACCCACTGAGCCACCCAGGTGCACCCCCTTTTTATCAGATTTTATGTTGTTTGTATCTCTTTTGCTCAGCTTCTTCATTCTCTCTCATTTGGTCTTCTATATCACTAATTCTTTCTTCTGCCTCATTTAGCCTAGCACTAAGAGCCTCCATTTTTTGTTGCACCTCATTAATAGCTTTTTTTACTTCAACTTGGTTAGATTTTAGTCTTTTATTTCTACAGAAGGGGCTTTTATATCTCCAGAGAGGGTTTCTCTTATATCTTCCATGCCTTTTTTGAGCCTGGCTAGAACCTTGAGAATCGTCATTGTGAACTCTATATCTGATATATTACCAATGTCTGTATTGATTAGGTCCCTAGCCTTAGGTACTGCCTCTTGTTCTTTTTTTTTTTTTTTTTTTTTGTGGTGAGTTTTTCCGCCTTGTCATTTCTTCCAAATAAGATCATATGAAGGAGCAAATAATATACTAATAGGGTGGCAAAGACCCAAGGAAAATGCGCTTTAACCAAATCAGAAGAGACCGCAAATCGTGAGGGGGAGAATGGGGATAAAAAGAAGTTCAGAGAAGAAAATTTAAAAATGAAAAAATATAAAAAAGAATACATATATATATATTAGACCGCTGACTAGAACAGGGTCACCCACTTAATTTTGAGAGTATTTTGGTCTCTTAGTAGAAATAACCTCCCAAAATTTTAAAGAATGAAAAATGTACATAAGGGTAAACACAGTGAAGGGATGGAATATGCCTATAAAGATGAAAAAAAAATTTTTTTAATTTCTACAAAAGGAGTTGATAAAGTAAGTTGGTTGGGAGAATAAAGAAAAAGAAAGTGGAGAGAATTTGCCCAGGTTGGAAACTAGAACAAGCCCGGAGCTAGATTTTGGGCATATTTTGATCTATTAGAAGAAGTTGTACCCCTAATTTTTTAGAAGAAAAAACCCTATGTGTATACAAAAAATAAAGTTAAATAAAATGGAGGATAAAATATGACTATAATAATGAGGGTTAAAAAAGATTATTATTATTTTTTATGAAAGGTATTGTTAAGATAAACTAGTTAAAAAAATATTAAAAAAGAAATGGGTAAAAGTTAAAAAAAATTTAGCAGAAGAAAAGAAATTAAACTAAGTTAAATTAAATTAACTGCAAGACTAAAGAATCATGGAGAGAAAGCCATGAGTTCCATGCTTTGCTTTCCCCTCCTCTGCAATTCCGCTGCTCTCCTTGGTAAGTAAACTTTGTCTTTTATGGATTTCTTATTGATCTTCTGGGGGTGGGGCCTGTTGTAGTGAATCTCAAGCGTCTATGCCCGAGGTGGCAAAGACACTCCCTTACCAGGGGCTGGGCTAAATAATCTGCTTTTGTTCCCTAAACACTTTCAGTAGAGTTCCGGAGGACAGGAATGAAAATGGCGGCCTCCCAATCTCCAGCTGGAGGAGCTGAGAGCTGGGACCCCACTCCTCAGTGCGCCCTCAGAGAAAAGCGCTCAATCACTCCAGTCTTCCTGGCCTCTAGCTGCACTCCAAGGGTACCCAGCCTGTGCCAGTTCAAAGTAACACCGTGCTGAGAGCTCACTCCCCGGCTCTGTCTCTGTAGCTGGCTTCCCCACTCTAATACCTGCAAGCTCTGCAACACTCAGATACCCCTAATCCTTCTGTGACCCTGAGGGACCTGGGGCCATGCTGACCCTTCTTGGGCTTCACCCCAGTTTAGCCTCTGGAGTGATGTCCCTCAGTGGGACAGACTTAAAAGTCCTGATTTTGTGCTTCATTGCTCCACTGCTTACTGAGAGCCAGCCCCTCCCTCTGCAGTCTATCTTCCTGTAGCTTTGGATTCACTTCTCTGTCGGTCCTACCTTTCAGAAAGTGGTTGATTTTCTGTTTCTAGAATTGCTATTCTTCTTCTCTTCAATCTCCCATTGGATTTGTAGTTGTTTGCAATGGATTGATAAGCTATCTAGCTGATCTCCTGTTACCTGATGTTGTCTCAGCTTGTTACTTCTCTGCCATCTTGACTCCTCCCCACAAAAAAATATTTTTGAACATTCAGTATTATAGTCATATTTTATCCTTCATTGTATCTAACTTTATTTTTTATATACACATAGGGTTTTTTATTGTAAAAAATTTGGAGTACAAATTCCTCAAATAGATTAAAATACACCCTAAATCTATCACTGAGCTTGTTCTAGTCTCCATCCTGAGCAAATTCTCTCCACTTTCTTTTTCTTTATTCTCCGAACCAACTTACTTTATCAACTCCTTTTGTAGAAATTTAAAAAAAATTTTTTTCATCTTTACACTCATAGTCCATCCCTTCATGGTGCTTACCCTTATATATGTTTTCCATTCTATAAAAAATTTGGGAGGTAGTTTCCTCTAAGAGACCAAAATTAAGTGGGTGACCCTGTTCTAGTCACCAGTCTAATTTAGTTATATATATATTTATATATATTTATAAATAAATAATATTTATAAATGTATACTTATAATATTTATATATAAAATATAAAATATATATAATATATAATACAATATATAATAATATATAATATATAAATAATATAATACATAAATAAATTATATATTATATATAACATTATATATAATACATTTATATATAATATTATAAATTTATAAAAATGAATATATTTTCATATTTATTAATAATGTAATAAATATATATAAGTATTTATAATATTTATAAATAGTAAAAATATTTTTAGTTATTTATAATATAAATATTTATAATTAAATAAAAATTATATATATATTTTATTTTTATAATTATTCTTTATATTTTTTATTTGTTTTATTTTTTATATTTTTTAATTTCCTTTTTTTAATGTTATATATATGACCTTTTTTTAAGTATTTTTTATTTCTTTTTATTTCTTCTCAGTGTAACAGAATTCATTCTTTTTGCACCACACCCCCTGCTCCATGCAATCCGTGCTCTCCATAATACCCACCAATTATCTCCCACAACCTCCCAGCTCATCCTTCAAAACCCTCAGGGTGTTTTTCAGGGTCCATAGTCTCACATGGTTCATCTCCCCTCCAATTTCCCTCAACTGCCTTCTCCTTTCCATCTCCCCATGTACTCTGTGTAATTTGTTATGCTCTGCAAATAAGTGAAACCATATAATACTTGACTCTCTCTGCTTGACTTATTTCACTCAGCATAATCTCTTCCAGTCCCGTCCATGTTGCTACTAAGGTGGGTACTCATCCTTTCTGATGGACACATAATACTCCATAGTGTATATGGACCACATCTTCCTTATCCATTCATCCATTGAAGGGTGTCTTGGTTCTTTCCATAGTTTGGCGACCATGGCCATTGCTGTTATAAACATTGGGGTACAGATGGCCCCTCTTTTTATGACATCTGTATCTTTGGGGTAAATAACCAGGAGTGCAATGGCAGGGTCATAGGGAAGTTCTATTTTTAAATTTCTTGAGAAATCTCCACACTGTTCTCCAAAGAGGTTGTACCAACTTGCATTCCCACCAACAGTGGAAGAGGATTCCCCTTTCTCCACATCCTCTCCAACACAGGTTGTTTCCTGTCTTGCTAATTTTGGCCATTCTAACTGGAGTAAGGTGGTATCTCAATGTGGATTTAATTTAAATCTCCCTGATTGGCTAATGATGATGAACATTTTTCCATGTGTCTGATAGCCATTTGTATGTCTTCATTGGAGAAGTGTCTGTTCATGTCTTCTGCCCATTTTTTGACATAATTTTCTGTTCTCTGTGTGTTGAGTTTGAGGAGTTTGAGGAGTTCTTTATAGATCCTGGATATCAACCTTTTGTCTGTACTGTCATTTGCAAATGTCTTCTCCCATCTGTGGGTAGCCTCTTTGTTTTGTTGACTGTTTCCTTTGCTATGCAGAAGCATTGGATCTTGATGAAGTCCCAAAAGTTCATTTTTGCTTTTGTTTCCTTTGCCTTTGGAGACACATCTTGAAAGAAGTTGCAGTGGCCAATGTTGAAGAGGTTACTACCCATGTTCTCCTCTAGGATTCTGATGGATTCCTGCCTCATGTTGAGGTCTTTTATCCAAGGTGTTTTTTTTTTTCAAGTTTTTTTTCAAGTTTATCTTTCTGTATGGTGTAAAATAATGGTCGAGTTTCATTCTTCTATATATAGCTGTTCAATCTTCTGAGCAACATTTATTGAAGAGACTGTCATTTTTCTACTGTATATTTTTTCCTGCTTTGTCGAAGATTATTTGACCATAGAGTTGAGGGTCCATCTCTGGGATCTCTACTCTCTTCCTCTGCTCTATGTGTCTGTTTTTATGCCAATACCATGCTGTGTTGGCATTCCCAGCTTTGTAATGAAGCTTGAAATCAGATAACGAAATGCAGCCTGTTTTGTTTTTCTTTTTCAACATTTCCTTAGCAATTCAGGGTCTCTTGTGATTCCATACAAATTTTAGGATTATTTGATCCAGCTCTTTGAAGAATACCGGTGGAATTTTGATCGGAATGGCATTAAAAGTATAAATTACTCTAGGCAATATAGACATTTTAACAATGTTTATTCTTCCAATCCAAGAGCATGGAATGGTCTTTCATCTTTTTGTGCTTTCTTCAATTTCCTTCATGAGTGTTCTGTAGTTCCTTGAGTACAGATCCTTTACCTTTTTGGTTAGGTTTATTCCCAGGTATCTTATGGTTCTTGGTGCTATAGTAAATGGAATCAATTCTCTAATTTCCTTTTCTGTATTTTCATTGTTAGTGTATAAGAAAGCCACTGATTTCTGTACATTGACTTTGTATCCTACCACATTGCTGAATTGTTGTATGAGTTCTAGTAGTTTGGGGGTGGAGTCTTTTGGGTTTTCCATATAAAGAATCATGTCATCTGTGAAGAGAGAGAGTTTGACTTCTTCATTGCCAATTTGGATAGCTTTTATTTCTTTGTGTTGTCTAACTTCTAATACTCTGTTGAACAAGAGTGGTGAGATTGGGCATCCTTGTCTTGTTCCAGATCTCAAAGGGAAGGCTGTGAGCTTTTTTCCCATTGTGGATGATATTTGCTGTGGGTTTTTCATAGATAGATATTAAGAAGTTCAGGAATGTTCCCTCTATCCCTATACTTTGAAGCATTTAATCAGGAAAGGATGCTGGATTTTGTCAAATGCTTTTTCTGCATCAGTTGAGAGGACCATGTGGTTCTTCTCTCTTCTCATATTAATTTGTTCTATCATATTGATTGATTTGTGAATGTTGAACTAACCTTGTAGCCCAGGGATGAATCCCACCTGGTCATGGTGGATAATCTTTTTAATGTGCTGTTGGATCCTATTTGCTAGGATCTGTTGAGAATCTTGGCCTCCATATTCATCAGGGATATTGGTCTGAAATTCTACTCTTTGTTGTGGTCTTTGCCTAGTTTAGGGATCAGGGTAATGCTGGCTTCATAGAAAGAGTCAGGAAGTTTTCCTTCTGCTTCAATTTTTTGAAACAGCTTCAGGAGAATAGGTGTTATTTCTTCTTTGAAAGTTTGGTAGTATTCCCAGGGCTCTTGTTTTTTGGGAGGTTTTTTATTACTGCTTCAATATCATACTAAACATCAGTCTATTCAGGTTGTCAATTTCTTCCTGGATCAATTTTGGAAGTTTATAGTTTTCCAGGAATGCATCCATTTCATCT